>NC_057799.1:645767863-646124214 GCF_018294505.1 Triticum aestivum | reverse complement strand
TCTTTTCTCTCTGCCACGCGACAAAGACGTGGTCCGCGGGAATCATGGCCGTCCGCCCCAGTGCTGCTCGTCGTGCAGGCAGCCAACGGGAACCCCACGACCCGTAGCCTTGTCCAGGGGATCCGCCTGTTCGTCCTTGACTTCCACACCAAATTAATTGAAGTATAACACCTAAAATATCAGTGTGGCTGGTGTCATCTTCTCCCCCTCCGATGATGCTTTGCCGCGCCTCGATCTCCTCTGCAACGCCGTCCCTATGCTCTATCTTGGCTGCCTCGTCGACATCTGGTGCTTCTAGACCCTGTGGACCCCTCGCTACGGAGCCTTTCATTCCCGAGCCACCGTGTCAGCGTCACCTCGCTCCGCCGAGCGCCGTGGATGACGAGGTCGTCGCTTTGGTGAATCCCAAGCCTCCTGGATCATGCCTTCATCAAATAAGTGAGCCACTTATGTGTTTGCTCACGTTCTTTAGTCCCCTCTCGGCCTCCCCCTCTGTAGCTTGCCCGTGCCTAGCGCCTTCCGCCGTTGCCACGGGACCTCGTCGCCGGCGAGCTTCCTGGCTGCTCTACAAACTCCCAGTGCCCTTGCAGACCACCCCGTGACCCCGCCTTGCTCCAGGACCGTTCACAGCTCGCCCTAGCGTGCTCCCGCACAGTCCCGAGCCAAACCCGGAGCGCCCGTGCTCGCCGGAGTTCAAGCTCCGTCGTGTAGATGAGAGGTGGGCCCGCACCTAAAATAAATAAGTGAGTACCATTTCAGAAAACAATAAAACAATGACATGTGGGCCCCATGTGAAATTGATATTTTTTTTCTTTTCGGTCCCACGTGTAAGTGAGACAGGCAGAGAGAGCCTTTTCTTTTTATTTTTCTTTGAGTGGGTCCCACACGTAAGTGACACATGGAGGGAGGGGTAGAAATGTCCAGAAACGTCCCGTTGACGGTCAAAGGCCTTTGACCGGACGGTAACGGCACAGAAGGGCATTTCTATAAGTGCACATAACGGCGGAGGGGCATTTTTGAGCAGGCTTTCGAGTTAGGGGAATATCTGATTAGGTGGTTCGAGTTAGGGACAGAAATACAAATGGCCCTTTTATTTATAATTCCTAGCTAGTTAAGGTCTAATTAGCTAGAAATTGTAGAAAAAATGAAGTGACGATTCTGAAAGAAGCTAGAGAAAGGGTCAATTTTTGGAGAATTGCCCAAAAGAAGCGGCCGTAACTATATTTGAGCGAGAGGTAGTAAGGCTTGTTTCCTGTTTAGCTCAACCAGGTGTTTTCCATTTCAGTTGGTAGTTATCAGCAACGGCCTTTTACACTTGGATGAATTGCACGCTGCATTATTCAGTTAGAGCATCTCCAGCCGCGCCCCCAACAGGTCCTTCCCAGGCGATTTTTTAGCGTCGGCGGGTAAAAATCGGCCCAGTCGCGTCCCCACAAGTCTGTTTTTTACGGGTTGGGCCGAAATAACAGCCGGCGCACCCGAGCCGAACCCGGCGCGCTGGGGCGCCGGCACAAGCGAAAAGGGACGTGGGGCCGCTCTGACGGCGAGTTGAGAGCCTTTTCCCGCTGTTTCTTTCCGCTCCCCCCCACTTCCCTCTCATTCTCTCCATTCCTCCCGCCAATCTCCCGCTCGCCTCCCAGGCGGCCGCCATGCCACCGAAGAAGTACGTGATCCCCCGCGCCGTGACAGCTGCGACCGCCGCCGTCGCCCAGCCGAAGCAGAGGAAGCCGAGGGCACCGCCGTCCAAGCCACCGGGCATGTCCAACGCCGACTGGAGGGCAGAAGTTCAACGCAGTGAGGCTGTGACCACCGACCGGCGGAACAGGGCCAACGCTAAGAAGGCCCGGGACAGCGCGGCGCTCGCGACGGCGGAGCAAGCCGAGGCGGCTCGCGTGGGGATGATGAATCCACCCGGCGGCCAGGTCCAGTACGCGCCCTGGAGCCAGCAAAGCGTCGGCTCTCCGGCCGGCTTCTCGTCGTCGCCGCAACCCTGGGGATGCACGCCGTCGCCGGGCTACGACGACGGCGACGCGCACGGGGGGTTCAACCCCAACGTCACCTTCCCCCATGGACACCCAGCCCAGCGCACGCCCTCGCCCGCCTTCGCCGGCGTGCAGTACCCTCCATACAACTACTCGCCGCCGGCATACGCAAGAATTCAAGTACCTCCACGTCTTCGCGCGGATCGAGAAGTGCGAGAAGTGGACGGATGTCCGGCGCACCCTCGCCAAGGCCAAGGAGACCTACAAGCCGGACGCGCCGACGCCGGGCGCGTCAGAAGGGCGACCGGACGGCAACAAAGGGGCCAAGAAGGGGAAACACACCGACGTGGCTACCGCGCGTGTGAAGGAGTCCATCGAGCATTGCATCGCCGACGCACAGGCTCGGGCCACCCTGCGTGAAGAGAAGACCGAAGCGAGGTGGTCGGCGTTGATGACCAACATCGCCGTCAAGCTCGACCTACTCCGGACCAACGTCGCCACGAAGAAGAGGAACACCGACCTGGCTTTTCTGATGGGCGGGGCGGACATGCTCCAGAGCAGCGACGAGAAGCTCAAGGCATTGTACATGGCGGAGCGCGGCCTCATCCTGAACCAGCTGCCGTCGACGGGCGCCGCCAACCCCCACGCCCACGCCGACGCCGCCGCCAAGCCCGAGCGACGATGCCTCCACGACACCCAGCAGCACAGAGGCTGCGCCGACGTCGCCCAGCACAGAAGCAGCTCCGACACCGCCGAACCCGCGCACGCCGACTCCGCCGACGTGGGAGGCCGACCCCGCCGTGTGATGCGTTGCGCACGCGTCCTTTCTTTTTCTGTACGCCGAACTATTTATCTGATCGCCGAACTGTGACCGCAGATCGTCAGACTTGCGACGTCTTTTGTGAGCGGGAATAATCAAGTTTGAAATTGCGCGACTTGGGGGGGCGGCGCCTGGGGGCATGACTGGGAGCTAGGTCAGCCCCAGGGGCCAATCTAGCGCGGGCTCGCTCCTGGGGGGCGCGTAAAATCACCGCCTGGGGGCCAACGGCTGGAGATGCTCTTAGCTGCGCTCTACGGAGCAGCTAGCGTCCACACTGTACACATGGATGTATTCTCAGTGCTCACATTCAGAGACTCACAGAGATGGTTCACCACGTGCCACCCGTCCCATCCCATCCCTTCCCTTCCCTTCCGTGAATCTTCTCTCCTCCGTTAGTGTAATATTCTAATTACTACTGCACTTGACAGCTAGCTAAAGTAAAAAAATGGAATGCTCACCACGGTCATTATGATTGTCCACGCTCCAGTCCAGCGCAAGAAGCATCCAATGATCCTCCCATGGCGTGAATAAAATAAAAAGCATCAACTTTATTACCTGCACTCTGTGTCTGTGCCACTGCTCACTCCCCACCTTCACTTCACCACTCCACTGTCCACTGCCCAGCTCCAATCTCCCGAGCTCCGGCCGCGAGCAAGTAAAATACTCCTCCCTCCCGACTCCACTCCCTCCGAGTCAACTGACTGACTGACGATGGATCGGCACGGGCACGGGCAGCACCACCGGCTGGTGACGATGCCGCGGGAGGGGGAACCTTCATCCTACGCGGGGGCCGGCGGGGGCGTGGACGTGGTGGCGCGGGAGGCGGCGGCGCAGGCGCTGGGGGCGGTGGTGCAGCTGCACTTCGACAAGACGGTGGAGAAGAAGCGCAGCGCCGACGCGCAGAAGCAGGAGCTCTGGCGCCTCTTCCTCGCCTTCTTCCTCTTCCTGGCGCTCGTCCTCTCCGCCGTCGCCGGCGGGGGCCGCCTCCAGTGCCGCCACCTCTGGGCCCCCGCGGGCCTCCTCTCCCTCGCCCACCTCGCCTTCTACGCCGCCGTCGCGCACCACCTCCGCTGCCTCAACGGCTTCAGGTCCTTTCTTCTTTCTTTCTTTTGCTACAATCGATTTGGATTCGATCTGGTTGAGTAACAATGAACTGCATATATATAATGAGTAGGTACCAGCGGCGGTGCCACAAGCTGACACTGGCGCTGGCGGCGGACCGGCTGCGGATGCTCAAGTCGGCGGGGGAGGTGGTGGCGGCCGCCGACGTGGAGGTGCCCTACCAGGAGCCGCACGAGACCTACCTCGCCAAGTTCAAGCGCAGCTGGGCCATCCACTTCGCCTTCCTCATCGCCACCTTCGCCTTCTCCGTCGCCGCCGCCGTCGCAGTCCTCTGCTTCTAGCCCTACCCCTACCCCTACCCCTAGCCTACCCCTAGCCTAGCTGCCACCATTACCTTCTTCTCCTCCTCCTCCTCTCTGCTTCTTCTGTTCATCAGGATTACTAGTAGAATCGAATCGAATCGAATCGATTGTGCTGTGCTGTGTTCCACCATTAGCAAGCAAGCAGCACCCAGAAAGAAAGAATGTCCTACAGACAGCAGCACCAAGAGTGAGTGGGATCTGTTTGCTTGCCTGCCTGCCTGCTAACATTCATTAATGTCAAGGATCTTCGTTGGCCATGATTGTGACCAACTCTGCTTTGCTTTCACTCGGCCTAATCATCAATTCATCATAACGCAACTGTCCGTGTCAATCACATCGCATCACGTCCTTTTTACTCTGCACATTGGATTTACCGAAAGTCAAACTTTGCTAAGTTTGACCAAATTTATATTAGAAATTATTAGCATCTATAATATCTAATAAATATAATATGAAAATATATTCTAAGATGAATCTAATGATATTGGTGTTGTTATGTGAAAATGTCTATAATTTTTTATATAAACTTGGTCAAAGTTGGATGAGACTGACTTCAAACAAACCTAATATCCAGAGTAAAAATGACCGGAGGGAGTACTAGCAGTATAATTGTGCTACTATCTGAGATCTTATCTACTCAAAATGTACACTACACTAGGATAAGAATCGCATCTGAGAGCAACACTGCAAAATACTAACGAGGAAGCTTTCATCTCGCTGCTTAATTGTTGCATTCAGACAAGTTCCTTTTATTTCCCCTTTCGAAATCGAGAGATCAAATGAAATAACCATCATTTGTTGTTACATCTTGGAACGGTAGTAAATATGATTCTGCTTCTACATGTTACAACATAATCTCCTTCCATGCTGTTGGGAGCTTGGCTCTGTTGGCTCAAATCTCTAGTGAAAGAAAACGAATACCCAAGAAAGGAACAAACAACAGATGCATGCAGGGAAGAGAGCTCTAGCTCCTGAGCTTCCGTTCAGGAGCTCCAATTCCCAACAAGTGATGGAACGATTTTCACGCGCTCCAGGGAGGTCGGGAGACCGACGAGCGGATAGCGTTCACAAGCTTCAGAACACCACGCGTGGAGGAAGAGGCTTATCACGCGGCCTTCAGGACGGTGCAGAGCGAGTTGTATGCATTGACGCACAGCTTGAACTTCTCCTCGGCTACGGCCTGTGAACAACACAAATGTAGGGAATGGACATGTCCTCTGTTAGAATATGTGTTCTCGCAAGTTGATATGTGACCAACACTGAACTAGTGTTGCATCTGTTGTTGGTTCAACTTTGAAACCACCTCACAGTCGGTCGGTTACCTGTGAAGAGCCCGGGTGCTTGTCAGGGTGCCACCTCAGAGCAGACGCGCGGAAGCTGCACGGAGTAAATCGGGTAAAAACCAGCGGAGTGAGTGGTAAGCAACATTTTGCAACGGTGGCAGAGACAAGCAACAATTTGAGGAGGCAGGACGAAACGGAATCTCACGCTGTTTTGACATCATCTAGGGTTAGTGGACCACGAGGTGGCAATCCAAGGGTGACCCTGTGCGCATGTGAGCCAACGCCGGCTGTCTCACCGGTGTCGTCGTCGTCGCTTTCGTCTTCGCTCTCACTTTCAACTCTTTGTCTTCGTGATTCACCAGCCCGTCTGAATCCAAACGATGAAGCTCTGAAGTGAAAACCCTCCCATGAAGCATGGGACCAGGTAAAACTCTGGTGATGCTCACCAAAGATGGTCTCAAAAATATTTTCAGGATTCACATAACGGGTTTCGTAGAAAAAGTTGTAGAACTTCGCCTTGTCCTTTTTGTCTACAAAAAAGAACATCCTCGTCAAACTTTCATAGTATTACGATGTGATAGCTACTTCAATGAAGTGATCTGGATGGCCAGCATCACGGATCCATGCTATATATAATCCATGAAAGTTCAACAAAACACTGTCATTAAGCAGCACGAAACACTGCCATCAGAAAGGATCAGAATTCATATAGTTGAGTTGTAGGCTGTACAAGTTTTGTTTGCCCTCGGAACTCCTCCGTGTAAATAAATCATATCCTCAGACGGAACTATGTAAGATATGCAGAAAAGGCAATAGCAGACCATGAAACGCTAGATAACCACATGGATATTCCCAAGGCAGCAGAGCAAAACATGGACCTATTGTGCTAAGATAGAACCATACCCTTTCTTTGATGGTGTACTCCTTGTCGAGGTTTTGTTGAGCTGTGATCCTGTCTTTTTCTGAATGTTTTGAATCGTGGAATGTCATGCGAATTAGCAAAGCTGCCCATACTTCCATCCTAGAGGAATACAAGTGCACTGTAGGCTTCAGGTACACAAGCAATAATAAATGGATGTTGGGTGTTTTCCGCCAACTCTTATGCTTGCAGAAATAAACTTTTGCCTTAGTTATCCCAGTCAAGGAAGGATAAGAATGTTCAAATGACAGCTCGAATAGAAATTTCACCTGTACATGAGGTGTTGACTTTCCATACAGAAGGTAATTTTTCAGGGCCTTCTTTCCTTCTGCTCGTTTTTGACGAACAACGTATCGCTCATATTTCTGTTGAAGAGTTAATCCCATTAGAACTATCTCAAAATATCACAATTGTTGAATGCTACCTAATCATGGTAAGGCAGCTATTAAATAAAGCATCAAGTACAAACCTATAACTGTTTTCTTTCTGCCTGATGAATTGACTCATTGAGTTTGCTTTGGCTACTAAACACATGGCAGTGAAACAAATGCATAACACAGCTAGAGGTGCTCAATTACATACTGACAGATCAAATTCTGGTATCTAGCTATAAATAAAACCTTATATGCTACCAAGTTTCTAGAAAACCATTACCAAGAGCTCTATGCAACTGTATGAGAATGCAAGCACCCTGAGGAAAAAAATCAAGTAAAATGCACTTTACTATCTTAGTACAATTAACTTGCAGTCCCTACTAATACTATACCGACCATAGTTACTGACGTATCTTGGAAGTTGCATCAGGCATGAAGTTAAACTGCTGCTTTGAGCTACTGTGCTTCAAGTATGTTTGACATTAATGGTGCTCATGTTCCCAGCCAGTACAGATTACAGTTGAGAGATGTGTCGAGGCATACCTTGGATAGCTTCCGTTCTCCATGTTCATGCTGCACATATATGAGAAGAACATGAACAGGAGTGATGTTGTAACTTGTAAAGCATATGGATAACCCTACCGAGACCAAGAATAAATTAATTGCCAAATGTGCATGTATCAGGGTCCTTTACAGGCTAGAACTAGTTGAAATAGGAACTGAAATCACAGCACAGCAGGTTAATTGGTTGAGGACACCCCAGATGTGCACATGGAGCTTCGTCGTTCATGCTTATCCTACTGGAAACCATGCATCGGCCGAAACCAATCAAGAAGTTTGTGGTCCATGATTCAGACTTTGGCATTCAAGTGTCCGTCCACCTAGAATCTGTGTTCGGATGCTTAGTTTCAGAACCCAAAACTATTTGTTGCGGAAGAAATCAGCATCTACCAGCACCATCTATCTACTGAAATGTGCATCTACTACAGCTTCCAATTGAACAGTTTGTATGGACACGAAAGATAACAGTGATCGCCAAACTGTTGCCAAGTTTGATCGATCTATTTTCCATCCACTGATTATTAACCACAAGCATCCACAGTGGCTAGCTAGCTACCAAGGCAAAATCCAACTAGGTCGTGGAAGGAAGGATTCGCTGGAAATGGGAAAAGAGGGGGGAGATTGAGGCGGCCGGACCTTGCAATCGAACTTGCCCTTCCACTTGGCGGGCGAGGGGGGCGTGGAGTGGAACGACGCCGCGGCGCAGAGGTGGCTCCGCAGGCCGGGGAGGCCCTTGCCCCAGGAGGCGGCGGCCTGCATCGGAGGACGAATCTCTCGCGCGGAAGGGGGGAAATGGCGATCGGGGAGACGAACGACGAGAGAGACGACGAGGATTTAGCTGGGCAGGGGCGGCCCCCTCCTCCTCCTCCTCCCTGGATTCGCCTCCGCCGCTGGAATTTTAGGCAAGAAAGGCCGCACCTTTCTTCCCTCCCCTCCGCCTCTCTCGCCGGCGGCCGCTCTTTCTTTTTTCTCCTACCCACGCACCTCTTTTTTTTGTCCTAATCACAGAGAGCACGCACCTGAGACTCAGAGAGAATGTTGGACGGGCCAGATGGTAGGCCCATTAGGGAGTGGATGCTGTAGATTAGGCCCAGCTCAAGCATCCCCTCATTTCTTCTTTTATTTAATTCCTTGTCTTTTACTCAAAAAACAAACAATCGTTGCCGAGTCGAATCATGTGATGCGGCTAGAGATTGATCCCATCTCTAAAAGAAGTGAGAAATCGATCCATGTCATCATCGTCGAATAGCAACCTCCCTCCGACCATTTGCTGGCCCTAGCTCCAAAGCCATGCTGTCTCTGCACATGGAGCTGGTTCAGCTGATGGGCTGCCACATTTCGGCTTTAGACCCATTGGATCACATCCGGTTTCGGGGTGTGTGCACGCACCGGTGGTCTAGCACCATTAGTCTATGCGCCGGTGGCACCATCGGCCCGCGCTTTCACCCATGACGGTGGATGATGCTGCCCATGCCCTCTCTTTTCCCATTTGGGCGGAGCAAGGTTGCTACTCTTGAGAGGCTTCGTTCGCATCCCGGCCGGAGTGATTTTACCCGGCGACATCAAGAGACTTCTTTTACCACTCGGCCGGAGGAATCATTCGCATCCCGTGCCCTCTCTTGAGTGGCCACCATGTTAAAATGTATATTTATATACAACATGGCATTTTTTTAAGTTTTTTAGTTCATCCCAAAAATAATATTTTTTTTGACTTTCTCACGAGGCAGTTTTATTATAAGAGGATGTAATTTTTCATTATAAGAGGGTGACATTTTTATTGTTGAGAGGATGACAATTTTGTTTTACCAATATGGTAAGTTTTACTAATAAGAGCACGTCATTTTTATTATTGTGATGATGGCATTTTTTATCATTAAGCTTACGACATTTTTAATAGTGGCATAGCAGTTTTTATTAACAAGATCATGACATTTTTTGTTAACTTTAATAATGAGAGGATGACATATTTTATTTTTAATGGCATAGCATTTTTACTAATAAGAGCATGACATTTTTGTTTATAATAGGATGGCACTTTTAATAGTGAGAGGATGGCATTTTTTTATTTTTATTGCATAGCCTTTTTTTATTAATAAGAGCATGGATTTTTTGTTTATAATAGGATGGTATTTTAAATAGTGAGAGGATGGCATGCCATATATTAATAAGAGCATGTCATTTTTTATTTATAATATCATGGCATTTTTATTATTGTGAGGATGGCATTTTCTATTATTTAAGATGAGGGCATTTTTTAATTTTGAGAAGTGACATTTTTTTACAAGATTTTTGGGTGATGTCTAGGAACATGGTAACTTTTGTGGCGTTTTATATTTGTTTTTCTGATTTTTATGGCTTTTCAATTCGCTGGAGGACCTCCCCCGGCAAAAGAACGCGTCGATAGGAGGCTCCTCCCAGCGACTGATTGACAGCTGAAGGTGTCCATCTTCTTTGATGTCGCCTTGTTATGAACAACTAAACAACATAGTCAGAGACTTAACTATTTAGTCATACGTGTTTAGCAATATTAACAGGAATTAAGCTTTATTTATTTTTCTAAACCAAATGGAAACATATAAGCAATCAACGACTTACTTCTAGACAACATAAGTCTACAACTTGTTTGCACATTGTAACTGGAAGAAAGAGAAAATAGTTAATACATACATACAACTGAAAAGCAATGGTGGTATTTTCCTGGCAACTAAAAAATAGGTTAAAAAAACTGCAATTCCAAAAAATGCTAGCAACTTCAGTAAATTTTCCTTCTCCTGGGTCGTCGCAAGCATATTTGAAACCACAAAGAGCTAGCATCCAACTAGGAATAAATCAGGTCGTTGGCAATGTATGACGGAAGGCTCCTATAGTAATCCACATCAATATAATCTAAGGTGAACTGTTTCATATGGCTGGGCAATTAATAATACTGAGAAGGCAGGCCGTGTTTAAGGTTGTAATTGATGGTCCGATTAAGCGTTGTTGTTGTGTTAGTTGATGTAGAAAGAGTTCCCTTCGCCATTTGGTCCTCTCAATTCTGCCTGTCGAACCGCAATTTTTTCACTGAAGCGTGGTGCATTACACAGACAGAGAAGACATGCTTCGATCATAGGCGTACGCTACGATCGGACAACTCTTAAGGTGACCGATCAGGAGCCCTGATCGGTTGACCGACGCGGATTGTTGTCCAATCAGATTGAACGACCAGATAAATGTGTGATCGCGAAAATGGACTGTCTAGTGCGCGGGAGGGTTCTGAAGGTGCCCGGTTTTAATGTTGTACAATAAGTAAAGCTTTCACCCATTGTGCACGCACGTATCTACGTACGTTTAATTAATAATAATTTAAGATGCTACCTAGCTACAATAGACTAATCGAGGGTCACAAGCTTAAATGCCAAAAAAGAAAGAAAGAAGCTAACATTAGTTAGCCAGGCATTTGAGCACGAACCGGCTTGTCCGCTCTTTCCCATGCTCCCATCTGTACTCCCATTTTATTCTACGGTTGTCTTTTTTTTTTTCCTTTCTAATCTAATCACCCCCTGATTTTAAGGGTGGGGCCGGGCGTTATTTTGTTCCAATCAAATAAAGCCACGTACGCGGGAGCACGGATGGGCACACGCCCGGGGAGCAGGCGTGTGTGGGCAAAGATCTATACTATATATGGCAGTATACTATGGGCGTGTTTGGTTGCCCGCATTAGGCCCAGCCTGGCCCGCGCGGAAAGAAAGTGGCCCGTTTGGTTGCCTGTGTCTACTGTGCGGCCCGCATGGCACGAACCTTAAAGCACACTTGGGCCTAACTCGCTGGGAACACTCAGACGACAGTTTCTAGCGAGCCAGGCTTAGACGAGCGCACAAGGTGGGCCACTTGCACGAGGAGAGATGGGTGGGATACGAGCTGGTATGCAGCCTGTGTGTGCTTATCTTCTCCTACCTCCAATAACCTTCCCTCTAATTCTATTCTTCCTAGCCCCTTCCGATCTACACAACAGTGTTTCGATTCGAGGTAAGCTCTACACGAAAAAGATGCACCTCGATGCTACGGTTCCATTTAGGCGATTGGTTCGTAGTTTCGTCGGTCGTAAATTCTTAATTTCATCTTCCCGTTTGAAGCTGTTCTTGACGAATTTTGTCAGATTCGTTGCGCACGATCGATCGTTTGAAATTTCCTTTGACCAGCAGCCTAATCTCCCAGTTCCTCACAACATCCGTGTTATAAGTTTTTGGTTTCGACGATCGTAGCTTCATCTCTCTTTGAGCAGCAGTCTAATGCACGGACGCCGCCATGTCGAGCTCCTCTGTCCTCTGCTCAAAGCCCTCCTATTCGTCCCTCTCAACGCCGAAGCCTTTCCTCTTGATCTCCTTGCCCACGTCCTACTACACTAGAGTCGTTTCCGGCGTCGCTCATCTCGGCCTACTCTCTGTTGTCCTCCTACTGCACTGACGTTGCAATGGCGCGCACACTGCTTTCTTGTGTCCTCTGCCTCCGTGCACACTGCAGTTCGCCGCGCCGCCGACGGGGTCGATCATCTTGGCCTCCTCTCTCTCGCCCTACTACACTGGAGTCATTTCCGGTGTTGATCATCTCGGCCTCCTCTCTCGTCCACTGCACTGACGATACCATGGCGACGACATTGCATTCTCCTCCTCTGTCGACTGTCTTTGCGCGAGCACCGCAACTAGTTCGCCGACGGTGTCGCTCGCCATGCCGCCTACAGGGTCGCTCGTCCACGACTCCATGCTTGTCATGTCGGACACGGCGCCACGGCCACTATCCACCGCAGTCGCCATGGTCCGGCGCACACTGCATTTCTTCTCCCACTTCCTCTGCTATCTCTTAACCCTGTGTGCTAAGTGCAAGTGCTAGCTCTTAATCATACCTCATGCGGGCAACCAAACAGCGTATAGTTGCATGCGCCGAGACAATGCAGGCAACCAAACAACGTGCCAAAGTTGATCTCCTAATGCAGGCAATCCATATGCAGGCAACCAAACAACTCGCAGATGTCGCATATGAGGCTGTTTTTCTAGAGCCAGGCCGAGTGGAGATGTGTATGCAACGCGGGTACTGTGCGCGACGGCAACCAAACACGCCCTATGTGTGTGGCCGCATGCGCTTGGGCCTGCGCTGACACACCATATCCCGATCCGTGCTTCTCCAACCTCTCGCCCATCAAAGAGAGCAAAGACGCAGATGCGCACATGCTGGCCGGGATGGCGGCCTACAGGTGCACCAGCTTATAGGCTAGTGTCGAGGAGCTGAAATTCGAACCGAAAATGCCGCCCCCACGGCCACGGGCGCAAGCATCCCCACGCCCTCCGTCCCTCCAAACCCCACCCCACCGCAACCCACTCGGAGCGCGCAACACAAGCGCGGCCGCGGAGCAGAGCGAGCCACCAACCCCGCCCCGCCCCGCCCCGCCCGCCCGAACTCCCCAAACCAAACCCAACCCAGCGGGAGCGCGGTCCGAAACCAAGCAAGCGGAGCAAGGAAGGAAGGAAGCGAGTGGACAAGCATACCGTGGAGCGCGGAGGCGGCGGCGGGGAGGAGCAGGAGCAGCCGCAGCAGGAGGAAGAGGAGCCCTCCGCGGCGGCCCATCGCGTCCCGGGTGCCCGGCGCGCGCGCGCTACGCCATTGCCGTCGCCCGCGAGGCGGATCTGGGCGGCTCCCGGATCGGGCGGCGCGGCGTCGGCGGGAGGGTTCGTCTCGGCGAGGCCCGCGGCGAGCGAGGGAGCGAGAGGCGATGCGAGGGGCGCTGGAGCGGGGGAGGAGGTGGGGGAGGAAGGGAGGGGGAAGGCAATAAATTTTGGCCGCTGGGGTGGGCTGGCTCGGCTGGTTTCTTTGCTTAACCTCGGAAGGAAAGGAAAGGAAAGGAAGGTGTTAATTCCCTCCCTACTGGAGTTCTCTATAAAGAGAGCAAAGAGAGAAAAGTGTCGTCAAGGGGAACCAAAGAGGACGGTCGACGCCATCTCGTCGGGCAACCAAGCGGAGAAGTGCATGGCTGTCCTGGAGGTGCTCCTCGACCATGCCAGCAAGTAGCAAAATTAGGACGGCTCTTGTCAATTAAGCTGGTTTAATTTCCTTGATTGATTCTGTATGTATGAGTACGGCTCGGCTGACCGCAATTTTGTTTTCTCCATTGGCTTAATTAATTCTATACATTTGCTGTGCAAATCGTCGGTTCTCGCTCCGGTGCTTGTAGAGCGCCGCTAGATGGTCCATGAAATGGTTGTAATTTTTATTACCTCTGTTGTTCTTTGTACTGTCATAATTGAAGATACATAGATTGGAAGCTTCTTGCAAAAAAAAAAAACGTGTTGACAAAAGTAAACGAGGATACGAACAACCAAAGCATGGACAACAAACAAACTTGATAATTAGAGATTTCCCTAATAAGAAATTGAAACAAATCGTTGAGATATATATTCTTATTATTAGAACAACTACCGGCGACTTCAAAAGAATACAACAAATTAGACCACTAGTCCTGCTCGAACAGGTTGCCGGTTCAAGATCAAGGAACTCAATTTGACGGCGACGGAAGGTTAAAGAGGCGCGCGTCGATGTGGCCTTGGCACTCTTTCTTGCACTCGCCGATTGATGCATAGCACAGATCCAGCACTAGGCACCAGAAGCAACAATTGCCCGGTTTGCAGTCTCTATGATGAACGCAGAGCCCGCCCGGTATATTGATCTTGTCGTCGCCCGTGCCCTCGATGAGGCGGCCTGTTGAGCGAGCCACAAAACAGAAATTTAGGAAGCAATGGCTTCATGGCGCATGTGCTAGCTAGTGCATGCGACTTACATTGAGCGTAAAGGGGAAAACACGCGAGAAACAGCATAGGGAGCAGCAAGGCTGGTGCACGCGTGCGACTCTTGTGCTTGTCCATGGACCTGAGATCGATGATCTGATGGATGCTTGGTTGATGTGTGTTGTAAATGGGACAATATATGTGTTCTAATCAGCTCTACCATATGGACCGCGGTCGTCCTCTATATGGTGAGATGGAGACCGCGGCCGAGAAGGACCAAGGAAGAAGAATGTTTGTTCCTGCCTATCTGCCCGTATCAATTGAATTATTTTCTTGTTTCATCTGTGATATTCTCAATAAATAGACAATATGAATGTTGGCAAGCAATTAAATGGATAGATATTGCATGCGAGAAGGGTAATCCAACGCAATCGGCCGGTTGTTCTCTTCGCTATGCCCTTAACTCAAGTACCTAAATAAATAGATTTGATACCCTAACAAAATAAAAAATAGATTTGATACGACATGGAAGGACGGAATTGGTCAAAGATACATACTCAAGCCTACCAACAATTATACGTATGCAGCCAAAGCATTTTTCTTTGGACGTCGATAAGTACCGTACGTTCGGTCTTGGGGTCTCGCAGACCGAATGACTCGTTCGTACTGGATGGTCAATCGATCGAACAAATTTGTTCGGCCCAAAAACCCCTCAGCCCGAACGTTCCACCCCCACACCCGGCAAATTTGACAAATTTGACCTATAGACGAAATCAAATCACAGAATGAACTGTCCGTGAAACTATTTCACGCGGCTGACCCGTGGCGCCTAGCTCTCAGGCGCTGCACTACTGCAACGCCTGGGAGCTAGGCGCTGCACTAGTGCAACGCCTAGGAGCTAGGCGCTGCACACTGACTTAGTAATTTTCTGATCACACGGGTGCGACGCTGGCCGTGTAGCGCCTATCTGTGAGGCGTTGCACAGTGTAGTGTGGCGCCTTCGTGTCGGGCGTCACACAAAAAGGTCAGCCGCGTAAAATAGTTTCACGGATAGTTCATTCTGTGATTTGATTTCGTCTATAAGTCAAATTTGTCAAATTTGCCCCCACACCCCCACGTTAGCTAGACCTTCTGTTAGGCCTGCTGGGCCAAACAATTCCCTTTGCAAATAGAAATTAAACAAAAGTGACAAAAAACCAGTCAGAAACTATTATGTACATAAAAAATAAAATCAACAAATAACATTGCATTAAAAATACACAAAAAATGAAGAAAAACCAGCTGAAATACTGAGAAAAAAATATAACAATAAAAATGCCACAAAAATCTAGAAATTGCCGTCAATTGTTATAATTGTCCACCGCAAAAAATTATGTTGTAGTTGTTAAACTACCACACACTACCTACAGAAAAAATGAAATGCAATGATAAATGACAACTAGCAAAAAATGCATGCTTTAGAAAAAAAATACAAAATTGGCGTGGTGCAACGAAAATATAAAATTGTTGTGCTACATAAATTAAAAATAAAATGCCATGGTTTGTACACTAAAATAATGCCATGATGCACAAAGACAAATTTGCCGTGACCATAAAACTAAATTTGCCATGGGTGCATAAAAAGTAATTTTGACAAGTTGCACAAAGAAACCAAAACAAATGACATGCTCATAAAAAGGCACACATTATGGCAAAAGAAAGATGACAAAGGTTGGCAATGGTGGCTAAAAGTGATGTAAATTTGCTGTTGTTTTAATTTTACCATGATGCACATTACCCCATGCATTAACATGTTTTTTAAAGTGAATACAATTATGAGTGAATAATTTTGGTATTAGTCATAATACATGGAACGAAAATTTGCCATGATCTATAAACTGAAAATTGCCATGGTCAATTACGAAATTTAGAATGATCATTTTTTTTTGCCATGGTTAAGTAATGAAATTTGCCATGAAATCGTAAACATAATTTTCCATGGTCATTTACTAAAATTAGCCATGATCTACGAACAAAATTTGCCATGGACAGTTACTAATTTTGCCATGATCAATGGAATAAATTTGGCAACTAAAATTTGCCATGATCTATGAACTAAATTTTCCATGGTCAATTATTAAAACTACCATAATCTATGAAAATAAATTTGCCATGATTTGTTAACCAAACTTGCCATGATTATTCAACTAAACTTGCCATGGTTATTTGCTAAGAATTTCCATCGTCTTGGCAAAAAAAGTAAATTTGCCATGAAAAACTAGGAAGGTAAAAAATTGACATGAATCGTAAACTTAATATGCCATTCTCATTTACTAAAAAATTCCATCGTCATTTAATTAAAAATTGCATGGTGATTTACTAAATAATGCCATTCTCATTTACTATAAAATGTTGCCATGCAAATACATGAGACTAAAGTTTGCCATGATCTGCAAAGTAAATTTGCCATGGTAAATTTCTAAACTTACCAAGATCAAATGAAAAAAATTGCCATGGTCAATTACTAATTTGCCATGGTTAATTTCTATACTTACCAAGATCAAATGAAAAAAAATTGCCATGGTCAGTTACTAAATTTGCCATGGTGAATTAGTGGGAAACTCAAACTAATTTGTAATAGCCATGACAAACATTCTTTGGATGGACATGACAAAAAGACACAGTGAACCATGGAAAAAAATGCATTTAGTTGCCATGGAGAAAAACACAACTGTAAACAAAAATACTGATTTTAGTTACCATGGCAAGTTTGCCATGTTTTTGAGCATATTAGGTTGCCATGTTTTTGAGCATCTTTAGTTACCATGGCAAGTTTGCCATGTTTTTGAACATCTTAGTTAAAGAAGTTTGCCATGTTTCTGTACAAACTTAATTAAAAAAAGTTTGTCATGTTTTTGCACATCTTTAGTTTGTCGTGGCAAGTTTCAAATGGTTTTGAGCATTTATAAAATGACATGGCAAGATTGCCATGTTTTTGAACACCTGAAAGTTTGCCATATTTTTGAACATCTTAAGTTGCCATGGCAAGTTAGCCATGTTTTTAAACATCTATAGCTTTGCCATGGCAAGTTTGCATGTTTTTGAACATATTAATTAAAGAAGTTTGCCATGTTTGCCTTGTTTATGAACAAACTTAATTAAAAGAAGTTTGCCATGTTTTTGCATATCGTAAAGTTTGCCATGGCAAGTTTGACATGTTTTTGAACGTTTAAATTGCCATGGCAAGTTTGCCATGTTTTTGAACATCTATAATTTTGCCATGTTTTTTAGCATCTTAAGTTGCCATGGCAACTTTTTTGATAACTAATTAGAATTATTTTCTCTCTACAATTTGCCACGGCAAATTTTTGCTAAAAACTTCGATTTTCATTCATTCTACAAATTTCCCATGGCAACAACTAAACTTGCCATGGTTATTTGCTAAGAATTTCCATCGTCTTGGCAAAAAAAGTAAATTTGCTATGAAAAACTAGAAAAGTAAAAAATTGACATGAATCATAAACTTAATATGCCATTCTCATTTACTAAAAATTCCATCGTCATTTAATTAAAAATTGCATGGTGATTTACTAAATAATGCCATTCTCATTTACTAAAAAATGTTGCCATGCAAATACATGAGACTAAAGTTTGCCATGATCTGCAAAGTAAATTTGCCATGGTAAATTTCTAAACTTACCAAGATCAAATGAAAAATAAATTTGCCATGGTCAATTACTAATTTGCCATGGTTAATTTCTATACTTACCAAGATCAAATGAAAAAAAAATTCCATGGTCAGTTACTAAATTTGCCATGGTGAATTAGTGGGAAACTCAAACTAATTTGTAATAGCCATGACAAACATTCTTTGGATGGACATGACAAAAAGACACAGTGAACCATGGAAAAAATGCATTTAGTTGCCATGGAGAAAAACACAACTGTAAACAAAAATACTGATTTTAGTTACCATGGCAAGTTTGCCATGTTTTTGAGCATATTAGGTTGCCATGTTTTTGAGCATCTTTAGTTACCATGGCAAGTTTGCCATGTTTTTGAACATCTTAGTTAAAGAAGTTTGCTATGTTTCTGTACAAACTTAATTAAAAAAAGTTTGTCATGTTTTTGCACATCTTTAGTTTGTCGTGGCAAGTTTCAAATGGTTTTGAGCATTTATAAAATGACATGGCAAGATTGCCATGTTTTTGAACACCTGAAAGTTTGCCATATTTTTGAACATCTTAAGTTGCCATGGCAAGTTAGCCATGTTTTTAAACATCTATAGCTTTGCCATGGCAAGTTTGCATGTTTTTGAACATGTTAATTAAAGAAGTTTGCCATGTTTGCCTTGTTTATGAACAAACTTAATTAAAAGAAGTTTGCCATGTTTTTGCATATCGTAAAGTTTGCCATGGCAAGTTTGACATGTTTTTTAACATTTAAATTGCCATGGCAAGTTTGCCATGTTTTTGAACATCTATAATTTTGCCATGTTTTTTAGCATCTTAAGTTGCCATGGCAACTTTTCTGATAACTAATTAGAATTATTTTCTCTCTACAATTTGCCACGGCAACTTTTTGATAAAAACTTCGATTTTCATTCATTCTACAAATTTCCCATGGCAACTTTTCTGGTAACAAATTGTCATTTACTAAAAAATGCCATCGTCCTGGCAATTTAATATTTTTTTGCCATGCAGAATTATCATCATCATTTAGTAAATGTGAATCTGAAACTGTATCCTATGCCAGCTGAAGCTATGTAGTAGTAACTTCTTTTGAGCAAAAGAAATAACACTAATTGAAGTGGCACTATTCTGAGTCCACAAGTGCATATTGATCGGAAAAAGGCAGTACTGTTTTAACCGATTACTGAGATGCGAAAAGAATAGGAGTATTCCAGTACCCTGAATCTACCAACCGGCCGGCTCGATCTGAACCAGTACTATCAACAAAAGCAATGCAGTGTAGATGTCATCCTCACCTGCAGTCCAGTGCTCACCTGTATGTTTGGACAGGTTTTGCGCCTCCAGTGCCTCCCATTTCCCGAACTGCTCAGTGCACCGCGGGAGCCCTTGCCGCCGGTCTTGGCGGCATCCACCACGCAGGACCCCGACGTCCCGTGGACATGCTGGCCGTGGCGGCGCCATCCCTCACCCCCATCACTAGCCACTCCCTCCCTCGTGTGTCGCGACAACCTCCATAGCTAGCCGCCAGATGCAGCCCTCCCGCATCCTCGCCGACGCACTCGCGCGACCGGGCAAGCGATGCCTCGAACGGGTCCCAACCGACCGCGCCGCCAGGGACCGGCAAGCGCTAGGATGTGGGTGGCCGGCTCGACCGGGAGCGCCACGCTGCTCGCGCTCCAGGACGCGGCCATCGCGCGTGTGATGCCGGATGGCGCCCTGGTCGTATATCCCGCGCAGGAGGAGCTCCAATTCGTAGGAACAGCTTGCCGGCGGCCGCCTCCTCCCGCGGGCCGCATCCTCCCGCGGGCCGCATCCTCGCAGACGCCCCATCCCCGCGGGCCACAACCTCGCCTCCTCCTCCCGCGGGCCATCTTCACTGCCGCCTCCTCCCGCAGGGCTGCAGCGTGGTGCCCGCATACGTCGCCCTCCCGCGGCACTCGCGCGCCGCACGCCGCTGCTCCAACCGCCGAAAGGACTCGCCGCTGTAACCGCCGGAATGATAAGGTGAGGCAATACTCGGGGGAGTGGGTGAGACAGTGACTGTCGGGGAAAGGATAAGGTACACGAGTGAAAAACGTTCGGGTGAATTCGCCTTCAACCCGAACGCGTCCCAATGATGACGTGGCAAGGGATACCATCAAGATTCGTGCAACGGCTACGAGCACGTTCGGCTCCAGGTCCAGAAAATCCGAATGTTCGGCAGTTATCGTTTCCGTTTTCTTTTGGATGTGGCTAGGTCTCAGTCGACTGAGACTTAACCAACTCTATGTCAAGTGACATAACATGTAAGAAAGAAAAAAGAAAATTTTGCACAGATTTCCATGTATGAGCCCATGAATATACCAAGTCTCAGTCGACTGAGCTTTAGCAATCTCATTTTCTTTTTGCAAGAGAAAAAACCAACAACGACTTTAGCATACGTCAAAAATAGAAAATACCAACGACCTCACTTAGCACTTGCCAGGACACAGAATTTTGGGACATAGTTCTAGGCACACCTGCTAACGCATTTTCATTTAAAAATATATATTTAAAAGCTTTACATTTCAAGTTCATGAGAATTTTTTAATTTGCGTTTTTAAAAATTAAAAAAAACATCTTTCAACTTTATGCATATTTAATTAGATTTACAAACATTTTTTTAAATTCATGAACATTTTTAAAATTTAAGAAAACAAATTCTAAATTCCTAAACATTTTTCGTTTTGTTAACATTTCTTAATTACTAAAATATTTTTCAAATTCATGAACACTGTTTTGTGATTTTATTTGAATTGATGAACATTTTTAAAATTCATGATATAGTTTTCCAATTCTTGAACTTTTTGCAAAATTTTCATTCTTATATAAATTGGACACACATTTTTTTATATTCCGAACATTTCTGAAATTCGTGAACATATTTTCAAATTTGTTAAGATTTCCATAATTTACGAACATTTTTATCCCAAAGACAAGAATTTGTTTGAAAAGGAAAAAAAATCCATTTACATGCCCATGTACATGCTGCCTTTTTTTTACAATACATAATCACGGCTTTTGTAAAGGACCATGTACATACCTAGTAGGTCTATAATGAAGAAAATCATGGAGAAGAAAGCACATAGGCCGTGTGCAAGAAAGAAAAAAAAAGACAAAGAAGAAAAAAAGATCTGTACATTTTTTTGAGACAAAAGAAGATTGTACGTAATACATTGTCCTTCTTCGACTGTCAGTAATGAGCCTCTGCTAGGCCAAGCGATGTGGCCGAGTGAGCAGGAGGGACGCAACCGAGCGAGCATGATTGACGCTAGCGCGTGTTCCTTGCTACGAGCAACACCTACCTAACACACCCTTTTTGACTCTTTTTTCTTCAGAAATTGCACCCTTCACTAAAAGTTAGTGTTCATGGGGATACTGATAATATCGGCCAAAACAAAATTCCACACATGGCGCCTGGGAGAAAGAGAAGAAGCTGATGTGCCAAGGGCATGCTCCCTTTTTCGGCTATGTTCAAAGGCCTAGGCAGTATAAACAACCACAACTCAAAAGGCCCAGGCCCAATAGGTGGGTGTCGGTGGGGGTTGCTGTGCTGGTCTGGAGGGGCAGACCTCCTGTTCGATGCACGTAGGCGTCAAACAGCCGAGGCGACGCACAAGGGCGAGTGCATTAGGCCGGCCCTGTAAGTGTTACTATAGCGGTAGCGCTCTGTATAGAGCATGGTTACTGTAGAGAACAGTGCACGGTGGCAGTCGGTTCACCGTAGCGGCTGTTTTTTTGTTTTTTGTTTTAAGTTTTCTTCCTGGTTTTTCCTTTAGAACTTTTCATTTATAACTTTTGCACTTTAAACATTTTTATAATATACGGTGAACATAGTTTCACATGCACACTGAACATTTCTTTATTATATGGTGAACATTTTTGTAATGTACATTGAACATTGTTGTAATATAATTTAAACATTTTATTAATACATGATCATAAAAATTTATAATGCACGATGAATTCCTTGTCATATGCAGTGAAAATTTTCTTAATATACGCTGAACATTTGTATACTACACGGTGAACCTTTTAAAATATAAAGTGAACTTCTTTTAAATACGCACTGAACTTTTTTTGAAAAACACAGATCAACATTTTTCTGTAATATACCTTTTGTGGTTTTTGCGAATATTGTTTTCATAATATACCATGCATCTTTTCTTATATGATGATCATTAATGAATTGTTCATTGTGTATTAAAAACCAAATAAAAAATGTTCATCGTACAATAATGAGTCGTTCATCGTGTATTACAAAATGTTGACGATGTGTTAATGAAACAAAAATAGAGGAAAAGATAAATAAAATACCGAAATAAAAAACCAGAAATACATGAATGAAACAGAAAAAACTGAAAAGAAAAACAAAACAGAAAAGTAATAGAAAAACGAACGAAAAAAGGAAACAACGAAGGCGGAGCATGCGCTGCCGCTAATTTGGCTGGCCAACCCGCGGGCACTGTTGGCGTAACCACCTTTGTCGAAATCACTAATTGAGGAGTACTTTTTGCAAAGATCACTCCCACCTCCTTAGGTTGTGACAAGTGGCGCGCCTGGGAGTTTTCCCTTTTCCATTTTGTCACGAAAAAAGGGAGCACGGTTTTTTCCTTTCCAAAAAAGGTACGACCGTGCCTCTCGTGAAAGCACAACCGACCCTGTCACGGAATCAAAACCATGCCTCTCGCGGAAGGAAAAATAAACAGAAAACGTATTTTTTTTTCTGTTTCCGAGAGGCACGGCCGTGCCCCTTGCGAAAGCACAACCGTGCCTCTGGAGGAAGGAAAAAAAATAGGAAACACATTTTTTCCTGTTTCCGAGAGGCACGGCCGTACCTCTCCCGAAAGCACAACCGTGCCTCTTGCGGAAGCAAAACCGTGCCTCTCGTGGTAGGAAAAAAACAGAAAACACAGTTTTTTTTTTCCGTTTTCCGAGAGCATGGCTATGCCTCTCGCAAAAGCAAAACCATGCCTCTCGCAGAAGCGAAATTGTGCCCCTCGCGGAAAAAAAACACGTTATTTTCGTGCAATTGTTTTTCGAAATCTTTTTGGCTCCAAAATCTGAGGAAGACCGGTGGAAAACCAAAAAGGCGAAAAAACCTGGGAAAAAACCGTTTTAAAAGCCGAAACAGTGCAAAAAAAAAGCGCGACATGCGACGGCGGCTGAGAGCGCGCCACTTGGCGCCCTCTCAGCCTACCCACAAGTGATCGTTGCGAGGCTCCCGAAGGCGCTCGTCAACTAGTTGCTCTCCACTTTTGTTTGCCACCCGTGGGCGGCAAACAGGGGATCGCTCAAATAGGTCCTCGCTCTCGCAAGATGCGGAATGGCCCATTAATTCCGTTCGGTGACTGCTGTAGCCTAGCATACGATTTGTTTCTTTCTTTTGTTTTTGTCTTCTAGATATGGAGTTTTTCTGATTTTCTTTTGGTTTATTGTTTTTTGTTAAAACATACTGTACCTTTTTATAGTTTTCAATACTACAATTGTTTTTATGGAGAACAGTTTTTAATAAACGGTGAACACTTTTTCAAATACATTTTGTATTCAATGTACGGTGAAATTTTCTAATATATAGTGAACCTTTTTTAATATACAGTGAACATTTTTTCAAATACACACTAAACAAATTTCTAATATACAATTAATATATTTTTATATGCAGTGAACATCCTTTCAATGTACGGTGAACCTTTCTGTAATATATGGTGAATTTTTTTAATATACGGTGAACATTTTTTGAAATACGCATGGAACAAATTTATAATATACAATGAACATTTTTTTCAATATATGGTGATTTTTTAAATATAGGGGTAACCTTTTTTAATACACACTGAGCATTATTTTCCGAAAAAAGATGTTTGCGAATCACGAAAATAAGAAAACCGCGAAAAGAAACACATAGGAAAAATGTTTGCTTATTGAAAAAATGTTCGTGAATTCAAAGAGATGTTCAAGAATTCGAAAAAAGGAAAAAAAGAACAGGAAAAAGGCAAAAGATAAAAAGAAAAAAAGAACAAAAAAGAAATGAAATAAGGAAACGGAAATTAAGAAACAACCAGGAAACCAACAGAAAAAAAAGAAAAGAAAAGTCTGAAAACCTGACAGGAAACCTAGACCCACGTATAACTTGCGTGAGCGATCGCCTAATACATATCACAAGCGATACATATTAGTTGGTGAGGCGCCAGGTATGCACAATGTCAAAAATAACAACAACAACAACAACACACGAGGGCCACAATCTAGCGTTGACATCACTTAAATGTGATATACCAATGTTACATCTAGATGAGCCTTAGACAAACCCTTAAAAAATATGTGCACCTAGCTCTTTTCTTAAAGTTTACCCCCAACCACCCTGGGTACCACGTGGAAGCCTATCAAATTATCCTTCTTCGCTAGATTGCAGCAGAAAAATCCCCAGTCACCATCCCACATGTTGCCCCGTCGGCCTTTGCCAGCTCCTGTATCGCCATTCTCCTTCTTCCCTACATCACCGTTTGACTGGGGAAAAAGTTGTCTAGGGTATTCCAAAGGTTCGTAACAATGTTAATGGTAGCCTATATGATGATTAGCATATCATTGGCATACCGAGGGACGGGTCAAGCAAGATTAATGTTGATCGGGTGGGCTAGCAGGCCGTCCGGACAAGCCTGAGTGAGCATTTGTTGTAGAAGATCGATGACAATGATAAAAGAGATAGGGTGATAGAGGATCCACTTGGCACAAACCAGTTTTGCATTGGATCCATGGTCCTGGGATCCCATTAAGCATTACCACCGTAGAACCAGAGTGCAGGATAGCCAGAAGACCGAAATGAACTCTTCTTTGAAATCTAATTTGATGACAAGTGTGGGAGCTTTGGTGTGGGCGCAACATTCGAGAATATCCGTTGTGCAGAGAAATTTTTCAGAGATATTTCTGCATGAGAGAAAACATGTTTGGTCAGCGTGCACTAGCGGCAATATAAGTTGCTTTAGCTTGTTTGTTTGAAGCTTTGCTACTCCTTCAGTTAGACAATTTTAAAACGAAATGGGCAGAAAGGCGATTCGAGATTTGGCCTCTGAATTTTTTGGAATTAGGACAATGAGGGCTCGGTTTAAGCAGGAGATGCCTGCAAAATGCTGATAAAAGTCGAAAAAGAAAACACGTAGTTTGTCTTGGATTAGTGGTTGAAAGTTCTGGTAGAACCAGGACCAAAGCCATCATGCCCCGAACTACCTACAAAGTACATGGAAAAGAACACGTCAAACATTTCCGTATCAAGAAAGAGCGAGTCGATATTTCAAAGTTGTGGGACGTGTGGTTTGGATAATAGCCCAAGAGGTTTGAATAAAAAAAAATGTTAGGATTGACATTTCAGCATGATGGGAGAAAAAGTTGACTCCATTGATAGTGAGTATCAATATCTTGCTTTGCCATAGACGTGCGGATAGACGCATGTAAATATCATGTGTTTTCGTCCCCGTCAAGGGCAGAGCGAACCTTGCCATGTTGGACCCAATATGCCACCTTTTCTCTCACCTTTTCTTGGAGGGTTTTGATAACGAATTTTCTGAGAGAAAGTTCAAGGAGGTGAGAGAGGTCGGTCTTCATCTAACACATCAAGAACGTTGATAAAAAACTTACAACTGTTTAGATAAAAAAAACCTTACAACTGTTCTCTCTAGTGTTCAGTGGGATAGATAGTTTCACAATCATTTGAGATGAGTTCTCAAATTTTTTAGCACGGAAACGAGAGATAGAACATTGTTTGAAGGTTGAAGGGCCAAAACCCAAGTGCTCTGGATTGTGGCCTGGCAGCCCACTTCCTAGTTGTGTTTTCACATGTTATTTGCTACATTTAAACCATTTGGGTGTGTTTAAATTGAATAATTCGGTTTGTAAACTATATTTGTGATTTTCTTCAACCTTCATATTTATGTTTAGTTCCTATATATGTGTGCTAATATGTAGTTGCAATGTAAACTAGAAGGGCTAATTATCCTTTTGCCTTCAGTGGTGTCCGTGTGCTCAGTTTTGCCCTCAGATGCGAATTGTGCTCAGTTTTGCCCCCTAGTCCATGCACAGCTACTATGACGAGGCCAAACGGCCAGATTTGAGTCCATTCCGTCCGTGTGACGCCCGGATAATTAAGCTACAGTAACCCTTTCCTAATGATGCCATGTCACCGCTGTCACTGTAGTTAATCTCGCGATGGTTCAAAAACGATTCAAATTCGAATTTAAAATAAAGACAATCAACAAAAGTTTTCAAACTTTAAAACTAAAATGTTCGAGTTGTGCCAAATAATGCAAAGGTAATTGTGGTGAAGAAACCCCACTTTTATAAAAGCTTTAAATACTATAAAATGAATAAAACAGTAGCAAAACAATTAATGAAATGCCTTTTATAATTAATAAAATGTTAAACTATTCTATTTAGGGACTAAACTTTTTATGGTTGTGCGTTTAGTGGTAGTACTAATTTAGGGGTCACTACCTTGCAGTTCCTTGCCACCTGAATACCCCTACGGATAATTTCTCGCCCTTATCGAGTATCCGCTCATCCCCAGTTGTTCATGTGTTTCACAATTGTCTTCGAAATACTATTCGATCCTCCAAAATTCCTCAGTAGCTTATTGCTCTGCAATACATGTTGCTTGCATTATGGATGCTTTCCATATGTCTGGTAATATTCGTTAGTATCCTTAGACACCGTCATTTTGATCCTATTGATTCAACATGAGTGCGAATGCACGCAATCGTCAGTTGATCCTTTTAAATTATCTTTCCGGCTCAGACGTCATTTTGAACATGAGCTTGTTCTCGACCAATCTATTTGCCGTCAATTGTACCCTTAGGTCTATTGAACTTATCCACCCTTGATTAGAGCGTCTGCTTCTGATCCTTCGATTTGGAAATCATAATTCCTTTGATATCTAAGCATCGAATCAATCAGATGTTCTATAATCTGATGCCCTTGCATCCTTTCTTCAGCTGGTTGTGTGCCGATGCTCACATCAGCTCCTCTATGGACCGTCAGATCCTTTAAGCCTTGGGTAAATTGTATCCTCTGTTTTCTCAACCACGCTCTATTTTCGAGCTGGTGGTATTTACTATTGAAGCTGTGGAATATGTTTCCACGATACCCTGACGGGTTGAACCTATGCCTTCCCTAATATGTATGAACCCGAAAGTTTTCACGGGTCATACTCCTCTGGTAATTCACCAGGTAGGTTTTCACACTCATATCAGTTTTAATAGAGCAGTGAATGAATGGTCATGAATTGGAGAAGTGGGAGTCGACCTTGAACTTTGTGTTCATGCCCATGGACACCATGTAGATCTTATCATGGAAGCTTCTCTTAAATTAATTATTCCCTTGGTATAAGTTCATATTATATCTGGGATCTGGTCTTTTGCAATCATGGTTCCGGCCATGTTCTCCTTTAAATACCATTTCTCGGACAAGTTAAAGCACTTGTCTTTTGCAAGTCAATACACCAGTCCAACCTCTACCTTGATCCACCGTCGAGTATTACCCTATGGTATCTCAAGAATATCTAAGAACTGTGTTGCATCTTATGAGTCTTCATCAGCTATTATTTCTCACTGATTCCAATTTTTCATGGGTTTTGAGTTGTTAGTCACTCAAGAACACCGGTAAGTGAACCGATTCCGCACTCTGGTTCGATAACTCTAAGTAATCTTCATTGCTTATGAGTTTAATAATCCTTCAAGTCATTCCTAGCCTGCTCGGCTATATCATTATCATGCTAAATTTTAACTGTGCTACCTGGTCCTTCTTCCTGGAGCACAAATTTCGACGGTGAGCTAATCTTACGTCGATCTTCCTCGTCATATCATTTCTCCTTGAATAGCAAACTTGATTTTGAGTTTGTGTCGTACCCATGGTCCAATAACCTTTCGCTTCATCATTCCTTTGACTTGATGTCATCGCCGATCGATTATAACTTCATGAAACCTCTCGACAAATGTGTCATGTTCATCATCAACATTCTGAGCTCTTCAAGGATACCGATCGAATTCATGTTGAGAAATACCATCCTTGTCCCTCGATGATTTGTGTTATCATCGACCACATCCTTGTCTTCTCTCAACACAAACGGGTTCATGTTTTGGATTGAATCTTGAGTTCCTTGCTATCCAACATCTGTTCTTCTTCACATTGGAGTATTACCATCTTTTATGTCAAGGATGTTGTGAGGATTACTCCACCTCTTAAGAATTCTTGGTATAGTGATACTTCTCACCATCACCATTCTTTCTTAGTCCCCGTGTTGATTCCAACCGGGGTACCAACAAGTGAATGGTGCTGTTTGGATTCTGCCTTCTAGCAACGCTATTGCTTTGAAGTTAATGGTCAACATTTCATTCTTAGACCATTGGTTAACGAATCACCATTCTAACATCAGTCATGCTACCTAAGCCCATATTTCGGGTGTACCTTTCAACCAATGTTTAATTATGTATGTTTTGCTCGAGCATACACATTATACCATTTGATCTGACAAATGTTATCTCCATAATTGTGGAAATCCACCTGTTTGGAAATCTGGATGAATTGTCGCTGAGTCCATCAGCCACCTCCTCTTCCTCTCCTTGGTTTAATGACGAACTCTTGTTTTGGAACTCGCTTCCATAGTACAATTCCCGAGAATCTTAAAATGTCCTTGCGTTAATTTGTGTTACACCTTTTCTTCTCGGACATCCTGAGTCTGAGTTATCCTGACACCAACCAGATCTGAAACTCGGTCAGATATGATGGTTGGAACATTTTCCAAGAGCCATAGCATTGGTCTTTCTATAACCCAATAAGGTGATGTCATGCCTAGCACACCTGGTTGGAGGACCTATTGCAAGACTTATTCTATGAGTTGTTCCTGATGGATCCTTTGTGTATCCAAAGTCCGACCTTTGCTTGAAGACCATGTCAATGCTATCTCGAAGCATGTCTATGATACTCCGATTTTCAATAAAAACATTTGAAGCACAATGCTAAATTTTCTTTATCATTTATCCTAACACCGTTGTATGGGTAATATCATGAGATTCCTCCCCCCTTACCTAAATGGTTTTCTACTTTCTATCCTGTCATGAATATCATGCTCCGCTTGTCCTTGGGAAGGATATACCCCCGAAATATGTGTGTATACACATTTTCCTTTCCATTGTTCTGTTTAAACCTGATAATCACTTTTCCTTTCCATTGGTTTGTTTAAACCTTCTTGTGATCTATATAATATAAGCAGTAATAATCCCCTACTTATGTAGACACCTCGTTGTACCACTCTGTCAGTAAGACCCTGTTACTTTTGTTGATGACATTCCAGTAACCACCGATGGACGAGAACTTTGCCTATTGGTCCGCCTCGTTCAACGAGCAGGAAAATGGTTCTCTTCGTCCCTCGCCCTTGGTACCGATGTTGTTGCCGACATAACTGATAGGCTATCCTCTGACATGCCTTGCTTACATGATCGTGCAAGACGTCATCGCCCTTCCTACTTTTAACCCACATGGTGGGCCCATAACCCACAGTTCCACAGGATCGAAACATGACTCTCCTGTGCACCCTGTTGTCAAGTTATTCCTCGCGCGTGGCCTCATATGTAATTCATGGGCCACCTTCCTAGTGATCTATTCTGGTAACAGACGCAATACTCAATCTCGTTGCTCTGGGCCCCTTTCGCACGTTGCTTCAGACATCGAACGATTGCCTATCCGTTTGCAACTTCTCATGGTACCTTCTTATTTTGCTCTCGATATTTTCTTAAGTTTCAATTCGAGAGTTACTTTCCGCCACCTTGCCTGCTGTTATCTACCAGATAAGCAACATTGTAGCGGTCCGTTTTTCCGAAGTTACCCCTTGTCGTACGTACGATGGAGTTCCCGACGAAAGGATGCCGACTTCATCATGATGACATGAAGCAGAGAAATGAAGACATCAACGTAATGGATCGACCTCTCCAAGAAGAGCAACCAAGACCGAGAAGACTCGTTAGAATATTCGTAACCAGAATCCCTCCCCCACTACACGACCTCTTAAATCTCGGGACGAGATTTCTTGTAGTGGAGGAGAATTGTGACGCCCGGATAATTAAGCTACAGTAACCTTCTCCTAATGATGCCATGTCACCGCTGTCACTGTAGTTAATCTCGCGATGGTTCAAAAACGATTGAAATTCAAATTTAAAATAAAGACAAACAACAAAAGTTTTCAAACTTTAAAACTAAAATGTTCGAGTTGTGCCAAATAATGCAAAGGTAATTGTGGTGAAGAAACCCCACTTTCATAAAAGCTTTGAATACTATAAAATGAATAAAATAGTAGCAAAACAATTAATGAAATGCCTTTTATAATTAATAAAATGTTAAACTATTCTATTTAGGGACTAAATTTTTTATGGTTGTGCGTTTAGTGGTAGTACTAATTTAGGGGTCATTTTTGTACTTTACAAAACTAAAATAAAAGGAGGAACAAAGTAAAACAGAAAAGAAATAAAATACATATAAGGAAATAAAACTACAATACAAAAAAAGGGGCCTCGTGGCCAACTGGACCTCGGCCCAGCCAGTGGCCCAGCTGGCCCCAGCCGCCCGAATGGGCCGGCCCACCCCGCGCCCTAGCCTACTAGCCCCCCCGGTCCGACCGACCGAAACCCTAACCCCTCACCGCCCCCACTCACCCCTCCCACGACCCCCCTTCACTCCTCCCACTTCCCCCTGACCTGGATCGGGGATCCACCCCGACGACCGCGCCCCGCGCTCCCCCACGATGCCGGCGCCCGTTCCCGGCGTTGCCCCGCCGCCGCTGCGGCTCACGGCCTCGACACGCCGGGCCTCATCGCCGTCGTCTCCCCGCCTCGCCCCCGACACCCGCGGCGCCCCGAGGCCGACGTCGCCGCGTGGAGCCCCCCCGTCGCTGGACTACCTCCCCGCCGTCCTCTACGTCGTCGCCTCCTCCCTTGCGCCGGCCGTCCCCGTCCTTCCTCCCCAACGGCTACAACGAGCCTCGCCGCCCCTGTTCCCCTGCAACGAAAGTGAGCGCACCCCCCTCTTTGCTGCCTTCCACGCATGCTCGCGCCCGTCGCCGTCCGCGTCGCGCTCTGGCCACCCCCCGAGCCCCGCTCGTGCAGCCCGCGCCTTTGTCACGTCCGCGCCCCTGCCCTTCTCTGCTCGTGGCCAATGCCTCCTCTGCGTCCTAGCCGCCGTGGTCGCGCTCGGCCGCCGCCAGCCCCGCAGCCCGCACGCCTCGCTCCCTGTGACCTCGCCCGCGGCCGCGGTCGCTGCAGCGCCGCGCTTAGCGCGCCGGCCGCCCCTTTCCCCCCTGCTCCGCTCGACCCCTGGCCTCGCCCCGGCCTCCGCATCCCTCCCCGCTCTGGCTTGCCCTTGTGCCACCGCGCCATCACCTCCAGCGCCCCGACCGCGCGCATCGAGCGCTCCGGCATCCGACGCCCAGCGCCCGAACGCCACTGCCCGTTCGCCGTATTCGCACGCCCACTGGCCCTGTGCCACTGACCGTGGGGCCCCACGGCCCAGAACGTCTAAAAAAATATAATAATTAAAATAATTAGTTAATTAATTAATTAACTTAATTAATGCTGTTTAATTAACCTACTCTTTTGGTTAAATTAATTAACCAGGTTTAATTAACTTGTGACCATCACGAACGGGACCCACCTACAGGGTTGACCAATTCAACCTTTGGTCCTGCTGACATCATGCTGACGTCACGCTGACATCATAATTGCCTTTTCTAATTAAATTCTGATAATTCCGAAAATTGATTAAATCCTTTTTAAAATCAATATAAAATAAACCGTAGCTCGGATGGAAAAACTTTGTACATGAAAGTTGCTCAGAACGACAAGATGGATCCGGATACGCAGCCCGTTCGTCTGCCACACATCCCTAGCATAGCAAACACGCAACTTCCCCCCTCCGGTTCATCTGTCCAAAAACGCGAAACACCGGGGATACTTTCCCGGATGTTTCCCCTCTTCGCCGGTATCACCTCTTACCGCGTTAGGGCACACCTAACACCGCTGTTTGCTTTGTCATGCATCGTTATGCATCTGTTTGCATTGTATTCACTGTTTCTTCCCCCTCTTCTCTCCGGTAGACTGTGAGACCGACGCCGCTGCTGGTGCTCCGACCGACTACGCTGTTGACGACCCCTACTTGCCAGAGCAACCAGGCAAGCCCCCCCTTGATCACCAGATATCGCCTATTCTTCTCTATACTGCTTGCATTAGAGTAGTGTAGCATGTTACTGCTTTCGGTTAATCCTATTCTGCTGCATAGCCTGTCATTGTTGCTACAGTTGTTACCCTTACCTGCAATCCTAAATACTTAGTATAGGATGCTAGTTTTCCATCAGTGGCCCTACATTCTTGTCCGTCTGCCATGCTATACTATCGGGCCGTGATCACTAGGGAGGTGATCACGGGTATATACTATATACTTTATATACATGACACATGTGGTGACTAAAGTCGGGTCAGCTCGTTGAGTACCCGCAAGTGATTCTGATGAGGGGGCTGAAAGGACAGGTGGCTCCATCCCGGTAGAGGTGGGCCTGGGTTCCTGACGGCCCCCGACTGTTACTTTGTGGCGGAGCGACAGGGCAGGTTGAGACCACCTAGGAGAGAGGTGGGCCTGGCCCTGGTCGGCGTTCGCGGATACTTAAAAATAACACGCTTAACGAGTTCTTGGTATTTGATCTGAGTCTGGCCATTTGGTCTATACGCACTAACCAACTACGTGGGAAAGGTATGGGCACTCGATGTCGTGGTATCAGCCGAAGCCTTTGTGACGTCAGCGACTGAGCGGCGCGCCTCGGGTTGGACCGCGTAACGTGACTTCCTTTGAAATGGAGGTTGCTAGGTCTGCTCTCCGGCCGCGTACGCAACGTGCAGGTGTGCAATGGGCGATGGGCCCAGACCCCTGCGCGCATAGGATTTAGACCGACGTGCTGACCTGTCTGTTGTGCCTAGGTGGGGCTGCGACGTGTTGATCTTCCGCGGCCGGGCATGACCCAGAAAAGTGTGTGCGGCCAAATGGGATCGAGCGTGTTGGGTTATGTGGTGCACCCCTGCAGGGAAGTTTATCTATTCGAATAGCCGTGTCCCTCGGTAAAAGGACGACCCGGAGTTATACCTTGACCTTATGACAACTAGAACCGGATACTTAATAAAACACACCCTTCCAAGTGCCAGATATAACCCGGTGATCGCTCTCTAATAGGGCGACGAGGAGGGGATCGCCGGGTAGGATTATGCTATGCGATGCTACTTGGTGAACTTACCATCTACTCTCTTCTACATGCTGCAAGATGGAGGTGGCCAGAAGCGTAGTCTTCGACAGGATTAGCTATCCCCCTCTTATTCTGGCATTCTGTAGTTCAGTCCATCGATATGGCCCTTTACACATATACCCATGCATATGTAGTGTAGCTCCTTGCTTGCGAGTACTTTGGATGAGTACTCACGGTTGCTTTTCTCCCTCTTTTCCCCTTTCTATACCTTGTTTTCGCAACCAGATGCTGGAGTCCAGGAGCTAGAGATACCGAGGATGATTCTACGTGGAGTTCGGCTTCGAGGAGTAGTTAGGAAGTCCCAGGCAGGAGGCCTTGCCTTTTCGATCGTTGCTACTTGTGTGCTAGCCTTCTTAAGGCAATCTTGTTTAACTTATGTCTGTACTCAGATATTATTGCTTCCGCTGACTCTTGTGTTTTCGAGCTTATGTATTCGAGCCTTCGAGGCCCCTGGCTTGTAATATAAAGCTTGTTTTATTTTAATTTGTGTCTAGAGTTGTGTTGTGATATTTTCCCGTGAGTCCTCGATCTTGATCGTACACATTTGCGTGTATGATTAGTGTACGATTGAATCGGGGGCGTCACAGTCCGCCGGCGTTAGTGGTTGTGGGTCTGGAGCTTACACGTGGGACCGCGTGGACGTGGGTCCGGAGCTGACATGTGGGCCCGTGCAACAAAATCCCCAAAATCACCTGTGGTGTCCGCGTCGACGCCCACTCTTCCCATCCGCCGGCCGGCTTTCCTGCGCCACCGCCGCCGCCACCTGCGCCGCAGCCAGCACCTGCCCCGCCACCAGCTGCACGGCCTGCTCCGCCGCTACCATCCTGCGCCGACGCTCCACGGCTACCTGCGACGCCCGCTACCTTCCTGCGATGCCATGGGTGGGGCGCCCGCCACCTGCTCGACCCACGGCGCGGCCTCCTTCCGTGCGCCCGGCCGGAGCGCTCAAAGGTGGGGGGCTGCTGGAGCTGTTTGAACTAGGAGGAAGAACCCTAGGGTGAAATGGCGAGCAGCGGCGACCCCGGAGTATTTGGCGAGGCAGGCATCGGGCCGGAGATCCGCCGCGTCCACGGCTGGGTTCCCGAGGGGTAAGTCACGCCTCCTGTTTAGATTGAGCTTAGTTGTGCATTTGAACAGTCGATTCGAGTAGGTTTGCCCAATTAGTGTGCTGATTGCGTCTCTGTTTTTCGTCGGTTAGGATAGAGTTGCGGTTTGCTTTCTTGGTGCACATTAGAAGAGACCGGTACATGTTCGATGCAAAGGATAAGAATAAATACCAAGGAGGTTTCGATTATCGGTTGCCAATGGCTAGTAATTGGAGTTTCAGACAATTTGGGGAGGTAATTTGTAGCCAATATCATTGGGGTTTGCTTGATGAAGTGGTATACAAATACTATGATGGGGAAAAGAAATGGGTGACAGTTAATAATGATGAAGAGCTGGCTACCATGTTTGTTAGGCATAAAGAGAAAGATAATTTTCATGTGAGGCTGCAAGTTGATGTGCTTGAGCAGGCATTTGGACCTAGGATAACGGGTGCAACATCTCGGGGAGAACCAAGTCGTCGTAATGGCATCTCTAGCCAGAACAATTCAGTTGGTGCACGACGACGTGGTGGCTCGACAAGTGTGGGCAACGGCAGTAGGGCCCCCCTTGAAGTGGAGCCCGATGACTACAATTCCGGGGTTGATGAAGAGAAGCTATATTCTGATGTTATTCAGAATTTACGACGGGCACCTCGGGCTGAAAACCAAGATGAGGCTCACAATGCAGTCTATGTGGATGATAACGCGGTGGGTGAGGACGAAGACCTTGCAGCTGTTGAATGGGACCCTTTGAACCCTCATATGGAAGAAGGTACCGTTTTTGCATCCATGACTGAGTGTAGAAATGCACTTGTGACATACCGCATCAAGGTAGAACGTACTTTCAAAGTTGACAAGAGCGATCAAGTACGTTATAGAGTGCACTGTCCGACTGAGGGTTGTCCATGGAGGCTGCTCGCATCTAAAATGCGAAATAGCACTAATGTTCAGGTCAAAGTGAACCCTTTTAAGCACACATGCCAGGAATCAACCCTTAGGAAGGATACAATCAGTAGAGCCAAGTCAAGATGGGTGGCATAAGAAGTAAAGAAGTGGGTGAAAGAAAACCAGCAAGTGGGTCCGAATTGCAGAAGAACATCAAAGATAAGTTCAAGATAGATTTACCATACAAGAGGTTGTTCAATGGTAAACAACATGCTATGGATTCTATTTATGGTAACAGGTAGGAAAGTTTTCAATTGTTGTATTCATTCAAAGGTGAAGTGGAGAGGACAAGCCCAGGTTGTAGATATTGATCACCACACCGTGGAGTACACATTCAGGGGAGTGACAAAGACCAATGAATGCTTTAGGAGGTTTTTTTTCTGCTTTGAGGCTTGTCGCCGGGGTTTTTTGGCAGGCTGCAGGCCTTATTTGGCTATTGATGCCACTTTTCTCACAGGGAGGTTTAAAGGACAGTTAGTAGCAGCTTGTGCAGTTGATGCACACAGTTTTGTATTTCCAGTTGCCTACGGTGTGCTGGAGATAGAGTCTGAGGAGAGGTGGACTTGGTTTTTGCATAATCTGCGCTGGACTATTGCACATCCCAATGGGTTGGTCATTCATACAGATGCCTGCAAAGGTTTAGAAGTGGCCGTGGACAATGTGTTCCCTGGAGTAGAGCATAGGGAATGCATGCATCACCTTGCTGCAAATTTCATGAAGAAATTCAAAGGAAAGGTGTATACCGACAATTTATGGCCAGCATCTTTGACTTGCAGTGTGAAGAAGCACAACTACCACTTGAGGCAGTTATACATGAATCCCAAAGTGAAAGAATACTTGGAAAACACACCACTCCAAGTTATGGGCCAGAAGCCAATTCAGTGAACTGAGCAAAGTTGACTATGTGCACAATAATCTAGCAGAGTCTTTCAACTCAACGATCCGGAAACTAAAGGGTCATTATGTGGTGGATTTGCTTGACAGGATAAGGATAGAATACATGCAGAAATTTCATTATCGTGCAGGAATAGCCGAGGCAAAATTCATGGGCCACATTATCATCCCTGCCGTGATGAATGAACTGAAGCAGAAAACAACAGGCTTGGAAATGAACATGACTCTTTGCTCGGGTACCACAGCAGAGATATCATATTTGGATAAAGAGAAGAGGGAATGGAGATATCCAGTGGATTTAGAAGCTAGAACTTGCAGTTGTAGGCAATGGCAGATAACTGGGTTGCCATGCATTCATGCCTTGTTTTTCATCACTTCTCTCCCAGGTCCAGCAGGGAACATACAGCAGTATGTGCATGATTACTACTCTGTTGCAAGGTTCAAAGCCACATATGCTTATGCCTTGCCTGCTATGGAGGGAAAACAACAATGGGACATGGTGGACCCTGGATTCAAGCTTTGCGCTCCAGTTCTGAAGAGAGCAGCAGGTAGACCAAGGAAGAGTCGAATCAGACCTCGCAGCGAAGGAGCTGGACTTGGAGCGAGGAAGCATAAGTGCACAAGGTGTGGTTGGTCTGGTCATTTCGGTAAGTATTATGATAACACAGTAGATCCAGCGTTCGGAGAGAGTTTTGATGAAGGCTTCGATGAAAATGTTGGTCAACAGCCGGTTGCCTCAACAGATGATGAAAATGATGGTCAACAACCGGTTGCATCAGATGAGGATTTTGACGAGGTTCCAAATGATGATGGTCAACAGCCGCATGATTTTGACGATGATCCAAAATATCCTCCAAATAATGATCCAAGTGAGGCTCCAAATGGTGATCATGGTGATCCAAGTGAGGCTCCAAATGATGATCCAAGTGAGGCTCCAAATGGTGACCAACCTTCTGTTGTTGTGAGTTCTGCTAGGTATGTAAATCTTGCAAGGGTCAAATACTACTGTATATTTATCACTTGACATGATCTCATTACCCTTTATGTTTTGCACAGCTCTATGGTAGGTTTGAAGAAGACGCGCAAGGTACCGACAACCAAGAGGAGAAGAGAAGAAGCGATGAGCACAAGCTGCACGAGGAGCAAAGTGATGGCAAGAAGCTCAAGGAACAGACAGAAGCCCCAACGCTATTTATGAATAATTATGAAACATTATGAATAATGTTGTATTTCTGTTGGACCTATGTTAGAACTATGTTTGAATGATGTTGGACCTATGAATAATGTTGTATTTCTGTTTTTGATTTTTTTTGAATTTTGTTTTGCTCATTTGAATTCTGGTCAAACCTAACTTTGACCAAGATTTAAACAAGTCTAAAACATCAAAATGAAAAGCTAAGCTTCGATCCTTCTTAGTCAATACAAAATGAAGCTGTGGTGAGGTTTTTGAAATTTTCATGAAAAATGTGCTAAAAAGAGGGGTCCAAAGGTAGGGTAAACGGCCTCATTTCTAAGCAATGTTTTTTTCAACCTTGTCTAAATCAGCCAAATAACTTTCCTACACATATATTCTATATATACAGACTATGTGCGCTGGTTTTTCCATTTTTTGAACTTTTTAAAATTTGTTTTGCTCATTTGAATTCTGGTCAAACTTAACTTTGACCAAGATTTAAACAAGTCTAAAACATCAAAATGAAAACCTAAGCCTGGATCCTTCTTAGTCACTCCAAAATGAAGCTGTGGTGAGTTTTTTGAAATTTTCATGTTTATTTCCCCAAAACACTTCTCTTCACTTCGTAAAAGAGAGTTTGAGATACTCGAGATATCACATAATACACATGAACTTATCGTTTAAATGTATGTAAACCTTGTTTATCAACTTAAATAGTTAGTATATGACATAAGAAGACTATGTGCGCAGGTTTTTCATTTTTCTGTTTTTTATTTAATTTATTATGCTCATTTAAAATCTGGTCAAACATAGCTTTGACTGCTCCAAACCCCTCCCAAACCCCGCTAACCCTAGCGCTGAACAAGGACCGTCCATCTAACCCTAGCGGCGATCAAGGGCCGTCGATCTAACCCTTCTAGAAGGAATCCGCGGGGAGGAGGGGGCGATCCGCGAGATGCAATCTGATTGGCTGGGAGATTGTTTTTTTAAACAAATACTGGGCGCGCTGGATGGACTGTTGAGCCGTCTCGTTGTCTGGGCCTGAGACCGCAGTAAATTGCCCGTCTCAGCCTTTCCAGGTCTGCATGCATGGGAAGGGCGGCGACGTGGGTTTGCATGCGCGGGAGGCGTACGTGCATGCATGCATGCGAGCGAGGCGCGCTAGGCTAGCGAGGCGAGCTAGGTGGCCATGCACGTATTGATTCAGAGTTAGGCCATTACGGCAGCGGTTCAGATTATGGCAGCGAGTCAGATGCACGGGCCCGATCAAAGAGCTTTGCTATGTAGTGATTCAGACGCACGCACGCGCCCCATGCATCGTTTTCATGCAAAAATTAAAGGGTGCAAAACGTAACGGATACACACACGCGTCCGGATTTACACACGCACTGTTCTCATCCTTTCTCTCTTCCTCTCCCACCCACAGGCCTATAAATGGGGTGCCTCTCTTCCTCTCCCACCCACAAGCCAGATCCGATCCATTCTCTCCAACTTCAAACACCCAAGCGACCGAGCCCTCTCCAAGCGACCAAGTGAAGATGCAGTTCAACGGGCCGACCTTCAACCGTCCGCCTGTCCTGCCGGAGCTGCGCTACCCACCGGGCGTGCTCGTGGAGAGCGAGCTCCGTGTATGGGCGATTTCAAGGTGGAGGGGTTCCGTCGAACTCACCCACGCCTTCCTCAGAGTCGGCTATGCCCACCTCCCACGGGGCTCGCCTAGGATGTTCACACTCAACGAGGTTCGTGACCGCGGCGACATCCTCCTACTACTCACGGTCACCTTCACCAACCCGTTTGACGCGCGCGAGCTCCTCAGCCAAGTCTTTTGGTGCGGCTGCGAGGCCATCTTCTTCACCGTGTACAACATCTACACCAACTACGAGAGCATCTTCCCCACTCCAGGCCAGATGCACTCCCTTCCCTACGACGAGGAGGAGGTGTGAAGTTGAAGACGGTGTTGAAGCGGCGCGCAGCCAAGGTGGAAGAAGGAGGTCAAGATGAAGATGTTCAAGCCCGGAGTCAAGCTCGTCATGTTTCGTTTTTATTTTGTTGCTTTTCTATGTCGTGTCGTGTCGTGTCATGTTTCGTCATGTGTCCGTGAACTTACTATTATTGCCTAATGTAAGGGTACGGTGTGTTGCATCTTATCTAAGTTATTAGGGTTTATTATGTGTGTTAAAAAATGTCCGTGCCCAAACATATCATTTCTTCCCTAAACCAAGTCATGACGTTTGAGAACTTGTGATTTTCATTAATGGAAATCGAAGGGGGTGAGAAGCCCTCTCTTTCATTAAAAAAACCAAGTCATGAACTAACATGCAAATTTATCCCCTTTAAATCCTAAACCAAGTGCCACTCTAACCCTAAACCAAGTGCCACTCTAACCAAAATCATGTGGCAGCGCAAACATACGTTTCCAACCCTCCAAAATTTCAGTGCAAAACAAAGGGAAACCACTCTCACGCGTGTGCAAACATTCACGGTCTCACTATGTATACCTTCCTTCCCTACCCATGTCAAAGTCTTTCCATCTGTCCTAGCGGTTACCAGCGCAGCCCTAAACGCCACAAAACCAAGCGGCCCTAGGTTCGAGTCCCCAGCCGCACCAATTTTTTGTGCATTTTCCACCCTTCATTTTTTGGACAAATTATTTTTTTCTCAATGTAATGCCCTTAAAAAATGTTCATTTATTTTGGCACCAGGTGTAAACCTCTACCAGAGCTGAGGCACATTTTCCATGACATTTTGGTCTTTGATTTAAATCACGGTGTATTTGAATTGGAGTAATTAAATTGCTATTAAATATTTAACAACTCCAAAAAAATTTCTAACCTTAATTGTTTGGCTCTGGAATAATTCAATTAGCTTCCACAAAAAGTTTCAGCATTACGATTTACTGTCTAAATTAAATCAGAACAGAAAACAGAAAAACACGCAAAGAACCCCCGGATGGGCCTAATTGGATGCAGTTGGCCCATTAGTCTAGCCTGCACTAGGCTCTACGCTCTGAATTTGGCCCACAGAGGAACCTTTTTTTTTGACAGAAAGACAGAGCAGAGAGCTGCATTTCATTGATCAAAAGTTTCTGAATTCCTCATTTCTTCTCCTTTTTTTCAACATATTTAAATGTTGGTCACTTCTTCTCTTTTTTTTCAACATTTAAACAACTTTTAAACTAGGTGAATTTCTCATACAATCTCAAGCTTACAAATTCCTCCATAATTCATGCCTTTCCATACATTTTCAACATTACAACCAGTGCGATTACCATATCTACAAATGCCCAAAAGTAATTGCAAATGGGTATTGGTAGTGCTTGATCTTCAAGCTTCCTAACCTTTTTCTTCAACATCCTAAGCTCAACAGCTAGCTCTCTAACAGTGCGTGCTTCGCCCTCCATCTCTTCTTCCGGAGCTCGTGCTGTGGCCACTGCCGTTCGTGGCAACATGCACAACCATTCTTCATGCTCTTCTTGCAGTTTATTCATCAGAGTCTTGGCCAGAGCATCGACCCAAAGAAAGAAGCATGTCACCTGCATGAACACCAAACAGATCAACCCATTGCTCAAAGATCCCGACCACGAAAATGGTGCAATTGCCCCGATTCTTACCCCATTCTCGCTGCACACGTAGAATGGACGATTCTGATTCCTCGGTGTGTGAGAAACCCTCCGAACAACGCCCACCCGGCACCGCGGACAGACGAAGACAGGCATGTCCACACGCGCCCGGCTCTGCATCCGCAAGGTGGGGCGGGAGCTTGAGGAAGACATGGAGCTCGGAGCCGAAGGTGATCTCAACGCCGCCGCGCCCTCCACAGCTAGTTTCCCACCGCCGTGCTCTCTCTCTCTCTCGCCGTGGTCACCGCCGTTCTCTTTGTCGCCGTGGTCACTGCCGCTGTGTGTCGCCCGCTTATATAGCACACCCGCAACGGCTCTCTGCTCAACGACTCTCTGCTGGGTCCCACAAGCCACGCGTGCAACGGTCTGAATAGAATTGGCTGTCTCTGCCGCCTGGTCCCACCTGTAAGGGCCGAGTCAAAACGTTGACCTGACGGAGACGACAGAGTTCACGGAACGAGTCGGTGCGCACGAACTAGGGGCAAAACTGAGCACAATTCGCATCTGAGGGCAAAACTGAGCAGACGGACACCACTGACGGCAAAAGGATAATTAATCCAAACTAGAATTGCTTAAGTTAGAAATAAAATAAAATTATACTCCGTTATATTTAGGGGATCGGCTAGGTCTGGCAAAACTTATACTCCACTAATTTACTTCATCGTTTTACTCCTCTATTTTTAGGTGATCGGCTAGAGTTGCTCTTACAGCCCCGCAAAAAAAAAGTTGCTCTTACAGGGTTCATTTTCCTGAATGATGCAGTAAATTAAACACACATGTGATAAATGATGAGAAGAAGAAAAAAAAATACATAAATGATGGTCAATCTAGTCTATATCGAGGCCCATTTCCTCCTATCAAGAAGGGGGTCTGTAGCATATCGCTCTTGCTGAAAAGTTCCTTTGTGTGCCCATTCCATACACGTCTCTCGCGGAAAAATTCCTTTTGCTGCCCCTCTCTTCCACATCCGAGTTGTACGGAATTTGGGTGCAAAATCTTGGATTCATTGGGACACAATGCGCAGCTGCTTGCCAAACGGTCCAACGGCTCGTCTGTCAAAGATAAAGATGGAGAGATGGTGTATTAGATACTCTCTCTGTCCCATAATATAAGAGCGTTTTTTTACACTAGAGTGGTGTCAAAAACGCTCTTATATTATGGGACGGAGGGAGTAGATCATATCTAGTGGGTTGCACGTACGTTTCGACTGTCAGATAGGTCGTACCTAGGATGGTGCATGTCTCCACGGTTAGTTGGTCAGAGCACCGGCCGTAGCGTAGCTCGGCGAAGAAGACGTGCTCATCATCGTCTGTCTGGCGAGCCGAGAAGTTGATATGGTACCAGAGGTCTTCCCTAAAACCAACACAGGCGGCCTTCAAATCCGTGGTCGGCAGATCAGGGCACATGAAACTAACGCTGCCTGCGGTGGGCCGATCAGGAAGCCGGAACTCGGGACCCTCCATACGTACACAATATCGATCTCAAAACAAGAATAACTAAGTAAGTAAGCTGTGCCTATATATATATGGGAGGATCGAGACTGAGAAAAGAGACTCCTAGTTGGTAGCTTGTGGGTCAGTCGTAGGTGGGCGTACCGCGTGGTTGGAGTTGTAATGTCGGAGGGCCAAGTCCGCGAGATCACGAATGTGGTAGGCGTCCTCTCCTCTGTTGTCAAACAAAACAAATTAAATAAATAAACGAAACAAAACGGGGATTGTTGGCTGCACACGATCAATGGCCGCATCGACTGAAAATACATAAATTGCAGGGAGTAGCAAGGAAGGCATAGCAGTACGTACTCTTGGGTGTTGGGGTCAACAGCACGTCCGCTGTCCTTGAGTTGTTGAAGGCGAGCTGCAAACTGTTTTGAGACGGCGGCTCTACGCACATAACCAAGATCGCCGGCGCCGACGCCGTCGCCCTTAGGGGAAGAGAACCAGGATCCCATTGATCGACCCGCCTCCCCTCTCCTCTGCGTCCGCGACGGGGCTCTTGTGATGGATTAATCCTCTGGACCTCCTCTGCGTCGTCAATACGTCTGGTGATGGATCGATCACCCAATCGATCTAGTATATGTGTAGGAAGCGATCAGGAATCCCATGCGAACACTAGTCGGAATCGCGTCCTTTGTTAACGCTAAACCTCTTCCCCCCTAAATTTCAGGATGGTGGGCCCATCCCCAACTGATGTCAGGATCAACCCGTAAACGCTCCGTATGTCATTATTGAATTGAAGCAATAAGAAACTTTTTTGTTTTGAGAATTGAAGCAATAAGAAACTACTCCTCCATCGGTTTATCAGGCCCATGGTATTTTGGATCCAACTTTGACCATCTATTTGAGTAATATATATACTCCTAGCCTTAGTGGATTGGGTTTAGCTGGTGCTATGGGTATATCCAATAGGATTAACAGTCCAACCGTAGTCAGTTCCAGCAAAGGGCACTCATTGGGCCTGGCGGCACCCCTCGAAGGAGCCCGCCAAACTCTTTACTGCTGAAATTGATCCCTCGTTGCCGTCCCCGGTGGTCTTGGTTCTTTTCAAGTCTCTCTGTGGGGGAGGACTCGCCAGGGAGCTTCCAGCCGGAACAATTGCAAGCACGTTTGCCTTACTAATCTGACCGAGGCCTTGTTTCTGGTTGCCATCCAGCGTCCCCGCCTGCAATTCTTTTTCTGCTCAACTCATCCATGTCCACATCTATGTCAGTAGCAGCCGGAGTCACCCCCACATCAGTCTTTCCCCCAGCCCTGTCCATTGGGAAGCTGCCTCTAGCTGAATCCTGTCCATATCCAGTCCGACCTCCTGATCGGCGTCCTCTACGTCCACCGCATCTGCTCCGACCCTCTCCTGGGCCCCGGCCAGAACGCATAAACCAGCTTGCCCGGAGTTCCTTGAAACCAAAGCCGAAGGTGGATGTATTCCATTACCATGCTCCTTGAACAGATGTCCGAGGCATGCTGCAAACTGCACACCAATCAGGCAGCTTCTCGTATTTGACCTTGTAAATCTGCCTCTTTCCCTCCCTTATCATGGATACTGCATTCTTGAGAGGTTTACGCACATTAATCCGCACCCACACTCTATAGAAGTTACCCACAAAATCATGAGACGAGGGCTCGGTGAATAGAACTTTCCCCCACCTTGGCAGCAAGCGGAGTAACCAGATGGGTATATAACTCAGGAACATCATGGATTTGAATCCATATATCTATCATTTCCAACCTGATCTTCGATAGTTTTGTTATACCATCATACTGGGCCAGGATCACTGCATCTCCTCTGAAGTTCCAAGGGTCGTCGTTCATCACCCTCTCCCAGTCCCCCAAGCACGAGAATTGGATTGTGTATAGATTATCCTCCAAGGCCTTGAACTTTACTTCCTGTGCGACGTCCCACGCCGAACGCATGTTCCTATAGAACCAGGTCTGACTATAGGTCTTTGTGGTGTTGACCTTAGCGATGGCGATCCATCTAGGTTCTTCAGGAGGAGCTACTTGCTCATCATAGACCACATCATCCAGGTCTTCCTCTGTCAAACCAAGTTCCTTCATCATCTGCTCGACGTCGCCGATCCCTGCGGAGCTCGAAGCCCCACCAGATGCCATTAGATCTCAAACCCGAAAAAGAAGCTGATCGGGTTGTCTGCGGTAACCCTAGATCCGCAGTTCGTCGGTCTGACGCAGAGTGGATCAGCGAGGTAGACGGAAGAGCCAGCGGTAGGGGAGGAAAGCGCTCCACGGCGGCGCAGTCGCCTCCGAGAGAAACATAACGAAACCCTAGCTAGAGGGAAACCTTAGATTCCACGGCGTGGGCAAAACCTGCGGCACTCCGGGAGCTTCGCGAATTCGCGATGAAGTTTGCCCCCACCGTGCTATGTATAGCTGAAACCCAGATCAGTGGCGCACGGGTGGAAGCTCTAGCAAGTACGTTAGGCTATGAAAATTCTTATGCTATAAGTAGTCAAGGGAGGAGTGGAGGAATTGGTATTTTCTGGAATAATACAAGCAACATTGAGATTTTAGGTGACTCCTGCTATCATATTGATGCTAAATTGCAGGAGGAAGGTCAAGATCCTTGGAGGCTCACGGTGATCTATGGTGAAGCACAAATCCATTTGAGACACCAAACCTGGGATCTGTTAAAGGGATTAGCAACTTTAAATGACCTGCCTTGGCTCTGTCTAGGTGATTTCAACGAAGTGCTACGTGAAGATGAACACCAAGGTATAGCTAATCGCAGCAATGCACAAATCCAAGCTTTTAGGGATGCCGGAGATGTCTGCATGCTGCTGGACTTTGGCTACCAAGGCCGTTTCTGGACCTTTGAGAGAAAAAGTATCTGGAGGATCGTATAACGTGGGTCCGGTTGGATCGCAGCCTAGCATCCCCTAGCTGGTGCGCTCGGTTCCCCCTTGCGTACCTGAGCCACCTTTCGGCTGCCTCGTCCGACCACGGACCAATACTGCTCCACTATGCGAGCACTAATGAAGCAAAAGCCGGTTCCCGTTCTTTTCGATATGAGGTAATGTGGGAATAACACGAGGAATGGCAGGAAGCCATCTCGTCCAGGTGGATCTCAGTCTCGCCAGACTATGGAGTGGGAGACTTCCGCGACAAGTTACTCAAAATTTCAAAGGACTTAACAACTTGGAGCACGGACTTGTTTGGGAGTGTCCGAAAGGAGATCAAGGATCTCACGTTTCAGTTAAAACAGCTACAAGATGATTCGGCCAGAACTGGACCTGTTCATAGGGAGATAAAAATCAGTGACAGGTTGGTGGAATTATACCACAGGGAGGAACTTATGTGGCGTCAGAGATCAAGAGTGCAATGGCTGTCTGAGGGAGATAGAAATACAAAAAAATTCACATGCGGGCAAGTATGAGGCGTAAGAGAAACGTGATAAAAGCCCTGCAAAATTCTCTCTGCATTTACACTGAAGATCCGACAGTGTTGAGAACAATGGTCCTGGATTTCTATAAATCCTTATATACGACCGAGGGGGTGACTGGCATTGAAGATGTCTTGATGCATGTCCCACGGAAGGTGACACCGGCCATGAATGAACAACTTTGTGCACCATATTCAAAGGATGAAGTGAAGCATGCTCTTTTTCAGATGTTCCACCTAAACCCCGGGTCCGGATGGTTTTCTAGCACAATTTTATCAGAGACACTGGGACTTGTGTGGGGATGAAATTAGTGACGTGGTTATGAGGATAATCAAAGGCGAGGAAAGTCCAGAGAGTATTAATGATACGGTTCTTGTTCTAACTAGATGACCAGTTGCGCCCATAGCGCAAAAAGCGAGAGCGAGCCAAGTCTTATAGCATACGTGGTACCTTCATAGCTTAAAAGAAAGTATTGAGATCACTTATAATCCATTACATATAAGATTGATTCGGAACCAACTTAGCAAAAAGCGAGTTGCACCCATGCATATAAGATTGATTCAGAACCAACTTAGCAAATACTTATAACCCATTACATGGTAGCTTCATAGCTTAAAAGAAAGTATTGAGATCACTTGATTATAGCATACATTGGCTTTATAAAGCAAGCTATATTGGTAGATATGCATTGCATGAGTCTTGTATTTGCCGCCAGTAGGTATATGCCCCAGTGATACTTGTTTAGTTTTTGCAGAATGTTCTGATTGCGAAGTCGTATCGTGAAGCTGTTCTACAACATAGCATACTTGCAAGAGAGTATGTTCAGATCATTATCTTCGGGTGTTGATCCTGGAGTGAAACTAACTATGCGCTAGAAATGAAAATGCATAACCTAGTTTAGTAAGCTATCCGTGAGTGTGCTCGCGAGAATCTCTATTCCTCCTACTTGTCTCCTTCCTCATCCTCCCTTCCTCTACCCACTCATACATACCTTGACTCATGGAGATAACAAATCAGCAGTATAAAGAGTTCAACAAAATCCCCTTGTTGTGGACATAACGCTGAGCTGTGTTGATGTCTCACAGAGTATCGTGCTGGCCAGCATGTGGACTTAGGTCTCAGGTCTGGTAGTACTAGATAAGCTTCTAACAGATAAATGTTCAGTCCGGCTACATCCAGTATTAATGGCTATTGCAGACCAGAAAGATCCAAGGAACCTTTTCACAATGCTCCTTGTGATTGAAGCTTGGAGTGAGCTGATGAAAGACACGAACAAACTAACCCCTTTAGTAAGGAGAGATGACCGGACGTGTCCATTTGAGAAGATCAAGTTCAGAGAAACAATAATGTTCATTTGGGATTGGGCATAATAATCGCTTCAACTTTGAAACTCAAAACCAAGGTACCGATTAACATCCTACACACACACACACACATGCACGCACACACATGACTGGATAAAACACCATGAGAAGATTAGTAAGTGAGCTAATTGATTGTAACAGATAAATAGATAACTAAATTTCATGGCTTTATAAACAAATAAGGACGATATAGACTAATCATCACACAAGAAAGCTGCAATTTTAGATGCCCTAAGTCGAGGGTTTGTTCATGGAACAAATGAGTAGGTGAGAAGCGTGTGAATCTGACCATCCAGATGCATGTGCTTCCTGAGACCTACCTCCTAAATACAACACAGAAATTAATCAGAAAATTAGCAAACTCTACGTTAGCAAAAAATGCAGCGATATGAGGAGAAAGAAAACAAAGCTCAAAACTTGGTGCGGGACTCATGGTGCTGATGATGACGTCTGCGCGTTCCTCTGATCCATGCCCTACAAACACAGAATCAGCACAGATCCGCCGAGGCAAGTCAGACGAGGGAAGCAGGTAATGGTGGAGGTGGTTTACCTTTGCGGTGAAGACCGAGGAGGAAGGCGAGGGGGAGAAGGACAGAGCAGATGGCCAGCGCCGCGACGGCGGCCGCCATGCCGGTGCGGAGGCGTTTGACCCAATTTTCTAATTAAGCTTTTGGTTATCCAATCCAAGTTTTAATTCAACACTCAGTAGCTCGCATCGCCTTTCTACTACAATTTCTTCATGGCACATCTGCTAGCAGCGGCTACTCCTGTATCCAACGTCCATCTGTAAGGAATCAAACACAAGGAACTGCAAGTTCTGCTGTAATTAGTTCTCCTCTTTTTCTGGACATAATTTCAGTTCCTATTAGGAAACCACAATGTGCCTAATCCAGAATTACTTCTGCAGGTACCAACAATAATTAGTAAATTTATCGTGTCCAGCATCAAACTGATCCACATATTTTCACAAAAGCACAATTAGGGATTACAGAGGATTTTACCCTTGAAGTGGACTTGTTCTTTTGCTCCCTTTTTGCTTCTTAGGGACTACACGGAGCATCTCCTTAGCTTTCTTCTGCTCGCCTTGCAGGCCATCATTGGTGTACTTTCCCGGCCACTCCTTCTTCTCTAGCACCATTCACTTCAGTCTACTTCTCATCAGTGAGCGGCACATGTGAGACAAAGTCTATCATCGTTTTCAGTGATTGTTCCGACAGAAACCTGCGCGCACAATTATACATAAGAGACAATGTCGCCACAGTATTACATGGCAAAGGGGTTGAACCTGATAATAACTGATGATCCACCAACTTGCAACCTTCAAAGTCCGGCTTCAGCTGCAGCTAGGGCTGGAATTCGAGCCGAGTCGAGCCAGCTCGGCTCGACTCGCTAGAGCTCGCTTCGTTAACGAGCTAACTTGACTCGACTCGTTATTAGAACGAGCTCAAATCCAAGATTGGCTCGGCTCGTATAACTCGCGAGCTGGCTCGTTTAGCTTGTTAAGCTCTTTAAAGATATGAACATAAAACCCTCAAGTATTATAAAAATAATTATGTATATATTAAACATATATATCACTAAACAATAGTAATTTCTTTGTAACGCATGAGTCTCCTAGGCGGCTGGGCCTTCAACGGCTAGGCCTTGCGTTGTGCACCTGGGACATAGGTGGTGAGTGGCTTTTTTTTTATTGGGAGTAGCTGATCTTTTGTACCGAGCCTAACAAGTTACACAAGTACTCGTGAGATTGGCTTGTTTAACTTGGTCTATAAACGATCTGAAACTAAAGCTCAGCTCGACTCGTTATTCTTCGAGTTCGAGCCGAGTCACGAGCTACTCGTTTAGCTCGCGAGCTTCGAGCTTTTTTCCAGCCCTAGCTGCAGCCTCTGTACACTTTGGCTGAAGTTATCTTGCATACTTACTTCCTGAAACAAGCCTAAAATGGTCACCAGAAGATAATAATTGTGAGCATTTGTATCTTTTTCTGTCGCAAGCATGGCAGTGTTTTTCCTAAGCTTATTATTCAACTAACAATCCAATTAGATATACATGTGCATGTATGTTTATACACCTAGCCAAAAATTTGAGAAGATCAAAGTAAGAATTTGAATGCCCAATGAAAATTAAACTTGGATTGAAAGTTCCCTTCCATTGCATTTGGAATCTGCTCTCTTTACCTCTCCCTATCCCACTCCCACTACCACACATTCATCACATAACACAGAGAGAGATAGAGGAGCACATGGTTGGGAAGGAAGGCGTTGAGCGCGTCCGTTCCTCACCGTGGGGAGCACCTGTGGTTGGGAAGCAAGCCATGAACAACAAGTTGGAAAGGAACTATAAGAGGAAGGAATCCAGGGGAAAATCAGCCCCAAATCAAATCAACCAATGAAGAAATCTGCCATTGTTTTGACCACGAAATTAGACCAGACAAAAGGAGAAATCAACAGATAACAAATCAGACGGTGCCTGCTTCTATACCTTGCTGCCGCCCGCTTGTTTGGCGAGGACCACCTCGGCCAGTTCCTGCAGTCCCGCCGCCGCCGCCGCCCCAGATGCCGGTCCCGTCGCCTTTCCCTATTTGGCAGCTGGGCGAGCGAACTCGCCGGCGCAGGCCGACACCGGCCAGCGACCCTGTCCCGTCCGCTGCCGAGCCTCCCTCTCCTATTTCCTCTCTCTTTCTCCCTCCTCTCGTCATCAGCCACTCCTCTTTGCTCTCTCTTTCTCCGTCCTCTCTCTCCTGCACGGACCTGTGGCGCAGGATCGAATCAAGCGCCCCCGCCGTCGCCCTTTGCCTGCAGGTCGGATCTGGCGGGATCCCCTACTCCTCCACCCCAGCGAGAAGATCGGCGGCGGCTGACGAGGGAGGACGGGGTGGTGCTGCGCTGAGCAGTGACCATACATGGGCAGCCCAGTTGGGGACGGGACGACGACCAGAGAGGCGACGGACCGGGAAGGAGGAGAGGAGGCGGGGATTGGGGGAGGGTCGGGGGAAGAGGGGGCAGCAGATTGGTGAAGAAAAGAGGAGACTCTCTATAGGCTCCCCATTGACGGACCCATGACCCCAGGGCCCGCCCGTCAGCGATAGAGGCTAGGCAAGGAACGAAGTGAAACTGGACGCGATTTGCAATTGCTGGCCGCGTGGATGGCCTGAGAGGGGCTGCTATCCTAGCGTCCTTTATAAGTTAAATACCAAAAGTGGGGAGCCCCTCAAACCTAACTCAGTTTAGGCCCATTAGTCTCTGTAATGTGCATTACAAGATAGCATATAAAGTGGTGGCAAACAGACTAAAGGTGATCCTACCAGACATTATCTCTGAGGAGCAGCCGACCTTTGTACCGGGTAGACTCATTACGGACAACATCATTTGTGCCTATGAGTGTCTCCACTTCATGAAGAGGAACATATCTAAGACTAACAATTTTTGTGCTTTGAAGCTGGACATGATGAAAGCCTATGACAGGCTAGAGTGGGACTACCTGCAGGCCATAATGACCAAGCTAGGATTTGCATCCCAGTGGATTGGTGTAGTCATATCACTGGTGAGATCAGTCTCTTTCTCAGTTCTATTCAATGGTGAAAAGCTCAAACAGTTCAAGCCAACGAGAGGTATTCGACAGGGAGATCCTATTTCCCCTTATCTATTCTTACTTGCAGCAGAGGGCCTTTCGTGCCTTAAAATCCAGTTCTCAGTCGTCGTCGCTTGGAATCAAGGTGGCTCCTACAGCTCCGGTTGTGAACCACCTCCTGTTTGCAGACGACAACCTGTTGCTTTTTATGTCTAGCTCTGAGGGGCCAAATGTGGTATCAAAGCTATTGAAAACTTACTGTGATGCATTGGGCCAACGAGTTAATCGTGACAAGTCATCGATTCATTTCAGCAAGGGATGTCCAGACTCACTAAAAACTGAGGTGAAAGATCTCCTGAATGTTCAAAATGAGTCTCTAAGTGAGAAATACCTAGGGTTGCCTACTGAGGTTGGACAGTCCAAAAAACGGAATGTTTAAATATCTGAGAGACAGGGTATGGTAGAAGATCAATGGATGGATGGAAAAGTTGTTGTCATCAGCAGGAAAGGAGGTGCTTATTAAGTCAGTTGCGCAAGCCATCCCTGTTTTCTCTATGTCCCGTTTTAGACTGCCGAGAGGCTTGTGCGAAAGTATGACTTCGATCATAAGGCAGTTTTGGTGGGGGAGTGTCGTGGAAGTGTCACGACAGATGTCCTCATGGAAGAACCGGAAAAGGATGATCTAGAACCCTCAAGTCGGCAAGGCCAAGAAGAATGAACCGCCAGGCGGTTTATCTGTTGATACTTTGAAAACACTTGATGTTGTTTGGCTCACGGAGCCATGTAATAGGGTAGTAAAAACTTTAATCTGCCGTGCCGTCATGCACGCTTCTGTTTTGCGCAATACTGCTGATCCTCCAATTGAAGAAGATATCACTTTATACTTTATGATAGCTTTGATTTATGCAAATCAGATTGATCATTTCCCTACGCACAAACAGGTCACAAATCCCTTGGCGGTTTACCGCCGGGCGGGTCATGATACCCAATTGATACCACTGGGGACAGATAGTCCATAACCAGAACCGGTCTAATCACAATGCTAACTCAATTGTTAAATAAACAATCATACCTGTGGTGTATGTTTAGACTGCCGGCTTATCAGCTCCACGCATCAAGAGTTTTTCAAGCGATGGCTCTAAAACATAAGGTTATTACCCCTGGCGACTTAGAGCTGTCATCCTGGCGGGTTGTAGAAACCCGAAAGATGCTTCAAATATGATCCACAAGTAGGGCAGCCTGGCCCGATTCGTAAAAACCAGATGGCAAAAAAGAGATCATATAAAGAAAAGAAATAAAAAATTCGAGGCTTTTGAAGGCCGCCAAGCCAAAGTGTCTTCTTCGATGAAACTAGCCTGAGCCACTAGAAGGTACGTGCTTTCCGTGAGCCGGCACTCACAGTACCCAATCGACATTTGAACCCAGATAAAGTCAGGTCTTGTTTAAAGATAGACTTATCAGGAGTACGCGGGGTCAGAGTAGCAGCATGCATCATGGGCCGATTTATCCAAGTTTCAAGGAAGGCAGCTTATGAAGCCTGGATCTATCCTGACTATCTGTAGGCCATGCTCTCACATGGCAAACCGCCGTTTGAACCTTAACGAGCTCAGAATCTTTGGTCGAATACGCCGTAAAAGATTGATCGTTAAGAGTTCGGCGGGTCAATCGGGATTACCCGATGGAGTTGCAGCAGCTGGTTACAGGTAGGATGACCCGGAAAGGTTATGTTCTCTTTGGTCGAATACGCCTATGTTTGAAAAAGATAACCTGGTCAAGAGGGTAGCACGCTATGTTCTCTTTGGTCGAATACTCCTATGTTTGAACAGGAAGCCCCCAAGTGACATACTTACCAATTGTGCTCGTCGGGGACTTATGTTTGAGCTGTGCTGTGCATCCAACTCTCTTTGGTCCCTGTAGTTTGGGCGTCAAGCCTCTTAAATGAACATGTAAGATGACGATAAAGACTCAGCTCCGAGGAAGTGAAACGACAGAGGCCCTGATTTATCAGGGATGCCGACTTTATTATACTGTTTATAATATATACATCACCAAACTATGTACATCACGAGAGCCGGTGGCTCAAGTATAGTAGGGCCGAAGATGAGCAATGTTCCACGGCCGACGGGTCTCCTCCTCCGACTTACGTGAGTCCTTGTGGTCTCGAACGTCGATAAGATAGTATGACCCATTATGCAGATTCTTGCTGACCACAAAAGGTCCTTCCCAAGGCAGTGATAACTTATGCATATCTGTCTGATCCTGGATGAGCCGGAGCACTAAGTCACCTTTTTGAAAGGTTCTGGTTTTGACCCAGCGGTTGTGATAACGATGTAGGTCTTGCTAATAAATCGCCGAACGAGCCGCCGCGAGGTCACGCTCCTCATCTAACAGGTCAAGTGCATCTTGACGGGCCTTTTCATTATCAGCTTCAACGTAAGCCGCCACCCGAGGTGAATCGTGACGGATGTCACTAGGGAGAACTGCCTCTGCTCCATAAACCATGAAGAAAGGTGTGTAACCCGTAGTTCTGTTGGGGGTTGTATTGATACTCCATAATACTGAGGGTAATTCCTCCACCAAACAACCCGACGTTCTTTGCAAAGGAACCATAAGCCGGGGCTTGATACCTCGCAGAATCTCTTGATTTGCTCGTTCTGCTTGACCATTGGACTGAGGGTGAGCCACAGAGGAAACGTCAAGCCGGATATGCTCCCATTGACAAAATTCTTTCATAGCGCCTTTAGAAAGATTAGTACCATTATCTATTATAATGCTGTGTGGAAAGCCAAAACGGAACATCACCTTCTTCATGAATTGAACCGCCGTTGCTGCATCACACTTACTAACCGGCTCTGCTTCAACCCACTTAGTAAGCTTATCAACTGCCACCAAAAGGTGGGTCTTCTTATCCTTGGACCTCTTAAAAGGCCCAACCATATCAAGCCCCCAAGTTGCAAACGACCAAGTAATTGGAATCATCCTCAATTCTTGAGCCGGCACATGGGCTCGTCGTGAAAACTTCTGACAACCGTAGCTGACCAAATCCTCAGCATCAGCATGAGCCGTCAACCAATAGAACCCATGACGAAAAGCCTTGGATACAAGAGATTTAGAGCCGGCATGTTGACCAGTCTCCTTCGTGAATCTCTCGTAGAATCTCACAGCCTTCTTCAGGAGAGACGCAACACTGAAACGCCCCTGTGACACTGCGATGGTGCAATTCTCCATTGATAATTGACATTGACTTAGACCGCGGGGTTATCTGTCTGGCCAAGATCTCATCCTCTGGCAACTCGCCCCGGGTCATGTAAGCCAAGTACGGAACTGTCCAATCAGGAATAACATGAAGAGCCGCAACCAACTGTACCTCCGGGTCAGGGATAGCAAGATCCTCCTCTGTAGGTAATTTGACAGAAGGGTTAAGCAAAATATCCAAGAACGTGTTAGGCGGCACCAGCTTACGCTGAGACCCTAACCGGCTTAAAGTATCAGCCTCCTCATTCTTCCTGCGGTCAATATGTTCTACTTGATAACCCTTGAAATGACCCGCAATAGCATCAACCTCTCGGCGATAAGCCGCCATGAGTGGATCCTTAGAATCCCAGGTGCCAGAAACTTGTTGCGCTACCAGATCTGAATCGCCAAAGCACCTCACCCGGCTTAAGTTCATCTCTTTCGCCATCTGAAGACCGTGGAGCAAGGCCTCATACTCAGCTGCATTGTTAGTACAAGGGAACATTAACCGGAGAACATAAGAAAACTTATCACCTCGTGGGGAAGTCAAGACAACTCCAGCCCCGAGCCTTCCAACTGCCTGGACCCATCAAAGTGAATAGTCCAATATGTGTTGTCTGGCTTTTTCTCAGGCGTCTGCAACTTTGTCCAATCATTGATAAAATCCACAAGTGCTTGAGACTTGATGGCCGTAAGAGGCACATACTTCAAACCATGGGGTCCAAGCTCAATGGACCACTTGGCAACCCGGCATGTGGCTTCTCTATTTTGGATGATGCCCCCCAAAGGAGCAGAACTAACCACAGTAATGGGATGACACAGAAAATATTGCTTAAGCTTCCGGCTTGCCATGAAGACCCCATATACAAGGTTCTGCCAGTGTGGATACCTCTGCTTGGACTCAATAAGTACCTCGCTGATGTAGTACACCGGCCGTTGAACCGGATACTCCTTGCCTGCCTCTTTCCTTTCCAACACGATAGCTACACTGACAGCCCGGCCATTGGCAGCCACATATAACAACAAAGGCTCCTTATCAATGGGAGCAGCAAGAACCAGCGGCTCATCCAACTGCTTCTTAAGCGCCTCAAATGCTTCATTAGCAGCATCACTCAAGACGAAATTATCCGTCTTCTTCATCATCTGATATAGAGGGATAGCCTTCTCTCCCAACCGGCTTATGAACCGGCTTAAAGCTGCAATGCGAACCGCCAGACGCTGAACATCATTAACACACGCCGGCTTAGCCAACGAAGTAATGGCTTTGATCTTCCTTGGGTTAGCTTCAATGCCTCTGTTAGAAACCAAAAAGCCCAAAAGCTTGCCTGCTGGTACACCAAAAACACACTTGGCCGGGTTAAGCATCATCTTGTAGACCCGGAGATTGTCAAATGTCTCCTTCAAATCATCAATCAAGGTCTCCTTTTTCCTGGATTTCACCACAATGTCATCTACATAAGCATGGACATTATGCCCAATCTGATTGTGAAGGCAATTTCGTACACACCATTGGTAAGTCGCCTGGGCACTCTTGAGCCCGAAAGGCATAGACACATAGCAGAAGGCTCCAAACGGAGTAATGAAAGCTATCTTTTGCTGGTCCTTAACTGCCATCTTGATCTGATGATAACCAGAATAAGCATCCAAAAAACTCAAACACTCACAACCCGCCATATCATCAGTGATTTGATCAATACGAGGGAGAGCAAACGGATCAGCCGGACAAGCTTTGTTCAAATCCGTGTAATCCACCCACATTCGCCAAGTGCCATTCTTCTTCAGCACCAACACCGGGTTAGCTAACCACTCAGGATGAAAAACTTCAACGATAAACCCGGCCGCTAAGAGCCGGGCCACTTCTTCACCAATGGCCTTCCGCCTCTTCTCGTTAAAACGACAGAGGAATTGCTTGACCGGCTTAAATTTCGGATCGATATTAAGAGTGTGCTCAGCGAGTTCCCTCAATACACCCGGCATGTCTGAAGGCTTCCATGCAAAGATGTTCCGGTTCTCACGGATGAACTCGATGAGCGCGCTTTCCTATTTCGAATCCAGATTGGCATTGATGCTGAACTGCTTGGATGAGTCGCCAGGAACAAAGTCAACCAACTTAGTGTCATCCGCCGATTTGAACTTTAACAAAGGATCATGCTCTGTGGTTGGCTTCTTCAAGGATGTCATGTCCGCCGGGTCAACATTGTCTTTGTAAAATTTCAGCTCCTCTGTTGCACAAACTGATTCAGCATAAGCAGCATCACCTTCTTCACACTCCAGGGCCACCTTGCGACTCCCATGCACCGTGATGGTGCCCTTGTAACCCGGCATCTTAAGCTGCAAGTAAACATAACAAGGCCTTGCCATGAATTTGGCATAAGCCGGCCGCCCAAACAGAGCATGATAAGGCCTCTTGACCTTGACTACTTCGAAGGTCAGAGTTTCAGATCTGGAATCATGTTCATCTCCAAAGGCAACTTCCAAAGATATCTTACCCACCGGATATGCTGACTTACCCGGCACCACACCATGGAACACAGTGTTTGATGGCTTAAGATTTTTATCAGTCAGTCCCATGCGACGAAAGGTTTCATAATAAAGTATATTAATGCTGCTGCCTCCATCCATGAGTACCTTAGTAAATTTATAGCCTCCCACCTGAGGTGCCACCACCAGAGCCAGGTGACCCAGATTGTCAACCCGTGGCGGATGATCCTCACGACTCCACACAACCGGCTGTTCTGACCACCGTAGATAACGTGGTACCGCCGGCTCAACAGCATTCACCGCCCTCTTATGAAGTTTCTGATCCTGCTTACACAAGCTAGTAGTGAAGACGTGGTACTGTCCACTGTTCAATTGCTTCGGGTTGCTCTGATAACCAGACTGCTGTTGCTGCTGATTCCCCTGATTATTCTGCTGGTTGTAACCACCTTGATTACCTTGGCCGTGAAACCCGGACCATGAGAGCCGGATCCTGAACCACCATTCGGGCCACGGTTGTGTGCTACCTCTTGAGCACTGCGTTGGTTTTCCCTTGAAGAGGAAAGGGTGATGCAGCAAAGTAGCGTAAGTATTTCCCTCAGTTTTTGAGAACCAAGGTATCAATCCAGTAGGAGGCCACGCACGAGTCCCTCGCACCTACACAAACAAATAAATCCTCGCAACCAACGCGATAAGGGGTTGTCAATCCCTACACGGTCACTTACGAGAGTGAGATCTGATAGATATGATAAGATAATATTTTTGGTATTTTTGTGATAAAGATGCAAAATAAAATAAAAGCAAAATAAAAGGCAACATAAATAGCTAAGTGTTGGAAGATTAATATGATGGAAAATAGACCCGGGGGCCATAGGTTTCACTAGTGGCTTCTCTCAAGAGCATAAGTATTTACGGTGGGTGAACAAATTACTGTTGAGCAATTGACAGAATTGAGCATAGTTATGAGAATATCTAGGTATGATCATGTATATAGGCATCACGTCCGAGACAAGTAGACCGACTCCTGCCTGCATCTACTACTATTACTCCACACATCGACCGCTATCCAGCATGCATCTAGAGTATTAAGTTCATAAGAACAGAGTAACGCTTTAAGCAAGATGACATGATGTAGAGGGATAAACTCATGCAATATGATATAAACCCATCTTGTTATCCTCGATGGCAACAATACAATACGTGCCTTGCTGCCCCTACTGTCACTGGGAAAGGACACCGCAAGATTGAACCCAAAGCTAAGCACTTCTCCCACTGCAAGAAAGATCAATCTAGTAGGCCAAACCAAACTGATAATTCGAAGAGACTTGCAAAGATAACCAATCATACATAAAAGAATTCAGAAGATTCAAATATTGTTCATAGATAAACTTGATCATAAACCCACAATTCATCGGTCTCAACAAACACACCGCAAAAGAAGATTACATCGAATAGATCTCCACAAGAGAGGGGGAGAACATTGTATTGAGATCCAAAAAGAGAGAGGAAGCCATCTAGCTAATAACTATGGACCCGAAGGTCTGAGGTAAACTACTCACACATCATCGGAGAGGCTATGGTGTTGATGTAGAAGCCCTCCGTGATCGATGCCCCCTCCGGCGGAGCTCCGGAACAGGCCCCAAGATGGGATCTCACGGGTACAGAAGGTTGCGGCGGTGGAATTAGGTTTTTGGCTCCGTATCTGGTAGTTTGGGGTACGTAGGTATATATAGGAGGAAGGAGTACGTCAGTGGAGCAACGTGGGGCCCACGAGGGTAGAGGGCGCGCCTAGGGGGGTAGGCGCGCCCCCTACCTCGTGGCTTCCTGGTAGCTTTCTTGACGTAGGGTCCAAGTCCTCTGGATCATGTTCGTTCCGAAAATCACGTTCCCGAAGGTTTCATTCCGTTTGGACTCCGTTTGATATTCTTTTTCTGCGGAACTCTGAAATTGGCAAAAAACAACAATTCTGGGCTGGGCCTCCGATTAATAGGTTAGTCCCAAAAATAATATAAAAGTGTATAATAAAGCCCAATAATGTCCAAAACAGAAGATAATATAGCATGGAGCAATCAAAAATTATAGATAGGTTGGAGACGTATCATTGTGCTGGACAGACTCCCTAATATGTCTCATTATACTGCAATCCTTCCACAAATGTGTAGTTGGCTTCTCATCCGTTCCGTGTTTTTGACATGGCTGGTTCAGTATTGCCTCAAGGTCAAATCTCGTCCCTTGAGCCGGCTTCCCCTTGCGACACTGGTTATAACTCCGTGCACCGGTGTTAGCCACAAAGTCATCAGCCTTGCGCTTACCGTTGCCGCCCTAATTGGCTGGGTTATACTGATGTCCCTTCAGGCCGCTACTCTTCTTTCCCTTTCCCGATCTTTCATCCTCAGAGTCGGGGCCCTTGGTACCATCAGAGTCGGCATACTTGACAAGAGCCGCCATAAGCTCCCCCATGTTGTTGCAATGACGCTTAAGCCGCCCAAGTTTCTGCTTGAGTGGAATGAAACGGCAATTTTTCTCCAACATTAGAACCGCTGAACCGACGTTGATGTTATCTGAAGAATGTATGATAGTCGAGACCCAACGCACCCAGCTGGTCATTGACTCGCCCTCAGCTTGAACACAAGAAACCAAATCCACGACCGACATAGGCTGCTTGCACGTATCTTTCAAATTCTGGATAAACCGGGCTTTCAGCTCTGCCCATGACCCGATGGAGTTGGCCGGCAGCCCCTTCAACCAAGTACGAGCCGTCCCTTCCAGCATCATGGTGAAGTACTTAGCGTATGCAACCTCACTAACATCCAGCATCTCCATAGCCATCTCATAACTCTCCACCCAAGCCTCAGGGGGCTGATCTGCTGTGTAATTAGGCACCTTACGAGGGCCCTTGAAGTCCTTGGGAAGACGCTCGTTTCGTAGAGCCGCCGTTAGACACGGCACACCAAAAGTTCTAGAAGTTACACTTGCCTCAATTGAAGCCGTCGGGTAAACCGGCGCGTGCTGATGAGCCGCCAGCTGAGCCGCCAGCTCGGCCTCCCGACGCGCTCTGCCCTGGTCCACCAAATCTTGTGCATTAGCACCATTGCGCGCTGGGTCATGTCCATGAGGTTGGTTACGGTGCTGCTCCATACTCGAGACTGCTGGCGAGTCAATGTGTCTACTGTAGCTCCGGCTTGGACGAGGGGTCGAATGAATCTGGTCACGACTATAGGAATAAGCCTGTTGTTGTACCAAAGCTGTTTGAAGAAGCTCCCTGGCCCTTCGGGTTTCAACCGCCGCCGGATTCTCACCCTCGACTGGCAGAGCCGCCAATCTCGTAGCTGCAGCAATCATATTATCTAAAGGAGTGGAGTAATGACCCGGCGGCGTCACCACGTGCTGAGGCGGGGTGTTATTCATATGCGGAGAACCTGTCACGCACGGCTGAACCGGCACTCCACCTCTTGGCGCTTCAGTCACCCGGTTTATTATTGGCGGGTTACTGGCCCCCGCTCCGGGTGTGTTGAAGAGGTCCCTCGACTCATAAACCGAGGGCAGATGACTCCGGTGCTTTCTCCTCAAGACTTGGTTTGAAGCGTTCTGATCCACCATAAGCCGGTATGAATCTGCTTGAATCCGCTGCGCTTGGGCGTTCAAAACGGCCCGCTCTGTGGCCATCCTAGCGTTTTCCGCTGCCAAGTCTGCCTTAGCTTGCGCTATCTCATAGAGCAATTTAGCCACTTATACCTTATGCTGCTCCTGGTTGTCTGGGGTTACATCAACCTCCATCAGAGTCGCCAGAGCTTCCAACAGGTCTGTCAAAACTTGAGCCGGCGGGCGAGCTGACCCGCCAGCGCCTGCCGCCATCACCGCCGCTGCACTAGAAGTCATAGCCACGGCGGCTGTCGAACAGAGAACCGGCTGGGTGCCAGCCATGAAGATCGCCACCCTGTTCGGCGGCTCACGGGGGGTCCGGAATACTGTCGCCATCGGAACAGCCCCCAAGTCGTCCGTCTTGTAGCTGATACATTGAGTTGGTCTCGCCCGTGGATGACTCATCATCAGAGTAGATGGCCGTCTCACCGCCAGACACAGAGCCTTGCAACTTAGCCCCATGGATGAACCCAACAAAGACACGCTTTACGGCGGGTTGAACTCGGGCGGGTCATGCACGCTGAGCCATCTCGATGATGTCGGTGCAGATGTCCAGCTCAGGGCCCGGTTCGGCGATCTTGCCGATGAAGTCGTGGATTCCGCCGAAGGGGACCCGGTACCCGTACTCAATTGAGCCAGCCTCGGGGCCCTAGCCTGCATCGTCAATGTAGAGCTTGCCGCGACGACTCTTGGTCATCCGGCCCACAGCGTATCCCTTGATCCCTTCGAAGCTGCCCTTGAAGAACTCAAAACCACCGTGCGCAGGCCCCACGGTGGGAGCCAACTGTCGTGGAAGTGTCACGGCAGGTGTCCTCATGGAAGGACTTAGTTGTGGAGCCATGGCGACGAGGTTAGCTTAAAGGGTTAAACCGAGACAAAGGACACAAGGAGTTTATACTAGTTTGGCCCCTTGCGGTGAAGGTAAAAGCCTAATCCAGTTTGAGGTGGTATTGCTAGGGTTTCGATTACCAGGGAGCAAGTATGATTTGCCTGGCTTTCGATCTGTTGTCTCTTGCCCTAAGCCGCTACCGGGTCGTCCCCTTATATACATGGGTTGACGCCCTGCGGCCTACAGAGTCCCGGTCGGCTCATACAAACGTGTCCAGCTCGGTGACTTATCTTACATGCATTATAATACAAGTTACATATACATGGCGGTTTATACTCACGGGCCTTAAGCCGCCTGTCGGTTTGGGCCCTTTAACAAGCCTGCTTCATGAACCACCATCTTCAACATACTCATGGGCTCTGTTTAGATGAACCGCCATTGATATGACCCGGCCCCTCCTGGGCGGGTCATATCCACTAGCCATATCCCCAACACCGTGAGACCAATATGTTTAAAAATTCCTTCTAATTTACTGCACATGGAATTAACTCGCACACTAGTACACAAATATGATTTTTCAAACTATTATGGTTAGCTGTTGCATGTGGATGTAGTTCAAATTTTAATTATGGTCATTAAATGGATAGAAAATCACTTAAATTTCTTTAAAAGGTTAAATAACCCCTGAAATTTTCCAAATTTTCACATGACAGTTGTATTAGTGCATGTTAATGTAGAAAAAATTGAAAGCTGTAAGGGGTAGCTATCTCCCGTTCGTCATCAAACATACATTGTTCCCTCTCGGAAACACGAGCCTTCTAGTGAGTTGCTTCGGTTTGTGAGGGGTGTGTCCAAACTTTCATCAAACATGCCAATTTTTTTACCACATTATCTTGGTGGCATGACATTACATCAAGCAAGGTTTAATGTGTTTCTGATCATTTTTTAATTTTTTGGAACTAAAATGCCATGGCACTCCATGCATGTGTCCATGTCGTGAGACCAATATGTTTGAAAGTTCCTTCTAATTTACTGCACAAAGAATTAACTCGCACACAAGTACACAAATATGATTTTTCAAACCGTTATGGTTAGCCGTTGCATATAGATGTAGTTTAAATTTGAATTACAGTCATTAAATGGCTATAAAATCACTTAAATGTCTTTAAAAAGTCAAATAACCCATGAAATTTTCCAATTTTCATATGACAGTTGTATTAGTGCACGTTAATAAACATAGAAAAAATTTGAAGGGTGTAAGCGGAAGCTATTTCCCGTTCATCATCAAACATGCATTGTTCCCTCTCGGAACCACGAGCGTTCTAGTGAGCTGCTCCGGTTTATGAGGGGTGTGTGTCCAAACTTTCGTCAAACAGGCCAAAATTTTTACCACATCATCTTGGTGGCATGACATTACATCAAGCAAGGTTTAATGTTTTTCTGATCATTTTTTAAATTTTTTAGAATTAAAATGCCATGGCACTCCATGCATGTGTCCATGCCGTGAGACCAATATGTTTGAAAATTCCTTCTAATTTACTGCACATGGAATTAACTCGCACACAAGTACACAAATATATTTTTTCAAACCGTTATGGTTAGACGTTGCATGTAGACGTACTTCAAATTTGAATTACGGTCATTAAATGGCTAGAAAATCACTTAAATGTCTTTAAAAGGTCAAATGACCCCTGAAATTTTCCAAATTTTCACATGACAGTTGTATTAGTGCACGTTAAATGTAGAAACAATTTGAAGGCCGTAAGAGGAAGCTATCTCCCGTTCGTCATCAAACATGCATTGTTCCCCCTCGAAAACACGAGCCTTCTAGTGAGTTGCTTCAGTTTGTGAGGGGTGTGTGTGTCCAATTTTCGTCTAACATGCTTTTACCACATCATCTTGGTGGCATGACATTACATCAAGCAAGGTTTCATGTGTTTCTGATATTTTTATGATTTTTTGGAATTTAAATGGCATGGCACTCCATGCTTAATAGTGTCATAGCCGTTAGACCAATATGTTTGAAAATTTCTTTTCAATTTACTGCACATGGAATTAAATCGCACACAAGACAAAATATGACTTTTCAAACCGTTATTGTTAGCTGTTGCATGTACATGTCGTTCAAATTTGAATTACGGTCATTAAATGGCTAGAAAATTACTTACATGTCTTAAAAGGTCTAATGACCCCTGAATTTTTCCAAAATTTTACATGACAATTTTATTAGTACTACAAATTTTTTCGTACATTTAAAACAGCATCCGTTGCCATTTTACTCCAAATCCATCTTTCACAGCTAATAAAAAATATCCACAACATCACACACAATTTTATTGTAGGAACCGTTTGCGATGAAAATTTCTGTGTATATTTAAATCTTCCTCCTTAAGCTTCGCCGGCTCGTTTGCTCCAGTGCCGGCATCCCCCGAATCCCCGAATCCCGATCCCCATACCCGCACCCCCTTTTTGCAAAGATGACGCCGTATGATGGCTGCGTCCTCCCCGAGCGCCGCCGCTGCGCCGAGAGCGCGGCCGCCTACGTCGAGAGTGCCGCCGCACCCGCATTGAGCGCGGCCGTATCCACCGAGAGGGTGTCTGCGGCAGCCGACAGGGCAGCAGCAGCAGCCGAGACGGTTGCAGTTGCTGCTGCGACGGCGGCTGCAAACGCCGAGAGCGCTCGAGCTGCCGTCCGTGCCGCCGATGTCGCCCTGGCCCGGTCGAGGCCATCTACACCAAGATCAAGGACGCACACGCCAAGATATTCAAGGCCACCTCGGAATCCAGCAAGCAACCCACGTACGAAAAGGCGGCGGCGGCCATGGAGCACCTGCCTCCTCATGAGATCGCCGAGCGGGAGCTCGAGATGCAGGAGGCGGCGGAGATCGAGGAGTGCCGGGAGGAGAAGTTGCGCGTGGCTGAGGTCGAGGTAGAGAAGAGTCTGTTCGTCGAGGAATCGGCGGTGGAGTACCAACGCGAGCTCTGGCGCAGCCACTACTACGAGTACTACAACCTTGAGGAAGGCGCCGAGTACGAGGACGAGGACACGGTCGACTTCAGCAGGGGGACGCGGGGTCCACCAACGACGACATTTGGCCAGGACAAGTCATCGACGTCTCATCTCACACCGGCGATGCATAGGCCGGCGCGGCGTCGGATTTGTTAAAATTATGCGTACTTAGGCTTTGTTTTTAATGCTGGTCTTTTGTTAGAGCAATGTTTAGGTCAACTGGCTCTGTTTAATTACTAAAATTGCTCGATTCAGTAAGTGTGGTCTGTGTGCTGTACACTCTTTTGTGTGCCCAAATTAGCAAGCGATGTTAAATTATGCAATGACATACCCGGGGAAATTTCCACCAAAATTTGAATTATCAAACTCATCCCATGCGCGTAAAGCAGAAGAATCGTTTGCGATGCACACAATCGTTCAAAGTGAATGGTGTCTAGCGGCACCGCGCGCAAAGTTTCTCTCCACATTTTCAAAATTTTGGCCTACCACCAAAATATCTACCCCCGCCCCCTCCCCCTTCCTCACCCCCTTTTCTCCCTGACCACAAGTCACATTTCCCATATTTCCTCCTTCCTTCCTTCCTAAGCTATAGCCGCTTCCTCGCTTGCTTCCTCGCTCTCGCCGTCTCGCATCCTACCGCCGGGGTCGCCATGGTCTTCTTCAATGACCTCTCCAGCGGTTCCTCCTCCTCCGACTCCTTCACCACCCGGGTATGCCTCTCTTCTCTCTCTCGGGCTATGACTTGGAATGAAGGATTTTAACCCGGCGGTCGATTTGAATCATTTCTTCCTCTTGTAGCTCCCTAGGACCATCAGTTGCAACGAATAGAGCGGGGTGGCTGAAGATATGTCTGCTCGTTGTCACCACCAATCTCCATGCGTGAAGCTAGTTGCGTTTGAATCTGTGGACAGTGGGATGAAGTTTCTAGCATGTGCAGAGAAGGAGGGCCCTCTTTCGTTGTTACAAATCATTTGTTAGATGTGATTCAGACACTGTCACGGTCCCAACCCATTCATACCACACCTTCAACCAAATGCATCCTAAGACAGTGTCACAGTTTGTATCTAGTATTTAAAAATGTTGCCATCTCATCAGCGGTGCCATTAGAAAATTATTTGGCACCGCTTCAGCACTTTGTGCAGCCAACTTTGGTCCACACATCCGAGCAGCCAGCAGTAAAATACTAAGTCTTTATGGCATGAAGGAAGTAGGCATCGGAGCAACTAGGTGCTCCGGAGTCCAGGTCCCTAATATTTTTCCGCTGCATTGGGTCGCCAGTGCAGGACACCGGTGCGAGATGTACCAACAATTGTCTTTACACCGGTTTTGGCATACATAGTGGACGGCCTTAGTGCTATTAGTTCTCTGTTACTAAATTTGTGCATGTACACATCTGTTAGTATAAATTTGCTGTCATCCAAACACTGTCGCCATGCTATTACAGTTATATTTACCTTCCTCATAAAATGTTCAATTTGTTATTTATAGTACATGAGTAAGAACTTGTAGCGTTGTTGTATTTAATCATAGCTTCCGATGTTTCTGAATTTGGTTGTTGTCTCAGTAGCAATTAATTCATTTGCACATTGATCTTTTTGAGAAGATATGTCATAACTAACATGTTTCTTCAGTTTTTCAAAATAAGTATTGGTGATTTTCTATGTTGCTATAAACCCATTTCCCCTACAATTGTTACTGATCTAGTTTTAAGTATTATAGGATGAACGGAAGTGTTCTTACTTGGAGTGGGTTGATCAAAAGTGGCCACAGTCTTTGAAGATGTGCCTAGCAAAGCTCTGGAGCATGTATGAGGAAGAGAACAGACGTAGGCTTAGAGAAAGTGTTGTCAACGCTGAAGAATATTTGAAGATGCGGGATAAAAAGAGGAAGGTGGAGAATGAGCTCAGATTTTTTAAATCAGACTTTGCTAAGATGGTGTTGGCGAAGGAGGAGGCCGTTTCCCAGTTGGACAGTGCAAAACAGGTTCTTACTGAACTGAAAGCACAGGTGGATAAGACATGCCCAGATGATCTCGATTAGGGAAATGTATATATTTTTCTAATGTTGTTCTTATTGAGTTGAACTAGCTATATGTTGTACTGTGTTGTTTTCAGGTAGCTATCGTACTGTGATGTTAAAATGTAGTTATGTGCCTGATATGAAATTGGCAAACAGCTGTTCGATATGAAATGTGAATTTGCACAATACTAGAATTCTTAATTGTAAACTAATAAACCTGCTAAATGGGTCATGGAACTTTGCAAACGGTTCTGACAGTAAAAGCGCTTGTGATGGATAGCCCAATGCCACACAGTTTCTTTATCAAATCGTGTGTGATGTAGTTGATAAAAGCAAATAGTTAACCAAGACAGAGCGTGTGTGATAGTTACACCTTTCACACACGAGCCTATATATAAAACTGTGTGGGATATACAAACAAACGGAAACGTTTTTCCTGGATTGACTGTGTGGGATGTACATAAGAACGGAAACGTATTCCTTGGATTGACTGTGTGTGATATACATACGAACGAAAACGTTTTCCCTGGATTGACTGTGTGAGATGTATATAAGAACGGAAATGTATTCCTTGGATTGACCGTGTGTGATATACATAAGAACGAAAATGTTTTTCTGGGATTCACCGTATGGGATATACATACGAACGGAAACGATTGGGTTTCGATGCCTCGCCCGATCGCACACGAGCTCATTTTGCCCCAGCCTGTGTGCCAGAGGGCCTATCCGTGACGGTTTCTGGGTTGTGTGGGAAGGACCCTCCTATCCCCCACACCCACTTGGCGACGGTTCCAAATGCCGCCGCGAAGAGAAGTTAAAAACCGTTTGTATAGCACCGACGCGTACCAGTGCTATTCCTTGGATCGCCTACAGGAAATCATTATGTAGATCCCTTGACAGCAAGAAACCGCAGCGTCGTGCAAAATCTATAGAGATAGAGGGTACATATAAAAGGTCGAAAAATGCAATGAAGACTCATGCTCAACATAAGAAGAATGCCTTGACTACAAAAGGATCTGATGGTCAAACACCATCCACTTCTTCATAAGGAAAGGTTTTAGGGGTTGCGCACAGTGCATATGAACCCCCAAAACTTTTGACCGACGAGGGAGTTAAACATCATTCACGCAACAAAATGTTTCAAAATGGCTATAGGATCCTCCTAATTCACGAGGTCTCACATTAAGCGAGACAGTAGCTACTCTCGCGTTGAGAGTGTGCAGTGACGAGCCAGCCCATTAGAGCGAAGTTAAAACAAGAAAAAAATACAAAAAAGGAGCGCTGCAGGGAGGGGGGTGGGATACAATCCCGGGTCTGCTGGGTAACTGACTAACTGTGCTAGCGTCGTTATCGATGAAATGTATGGTGCGTCCTACTTGAGGTGACACGCAGGTGTTCCACTGTTTAGTTTCCTTTTTTCACCTTTTATCTTTGTTTTTCCCTGTTTTCAAATAGAAGTTATACTGAATTTTGGAAAGTGGGTTTTCTTCATTTCTTTCCTTGTTTTTACTGGGTTTCTTATTTTTTCATTTTTATTCGGGTTTCTCTATTTTTTCTTTTATCTTTTCTTTTTTTGTTGGGTTTTATTATACATTCTCTATTTTGTTTTTGTTTTTGTTTTACTTTTGTGTCTTTCATTGTTTTTATTGGTTTTTTCATTCTCCTTGTATAGATTTCTAACATTTTCAGAAATGTATTAATAGTTTTAAATGAAAAGATTAACAATAATTGAATACATGGTCAACATTTTTTCTATACACATTTAATATTTTTTGAACACTTGATTAACATTTTTCAAGCACCTGCTCAACATTTTTTTAAATGCTTGATTCACATTTCTATATACATGATCATTTTTTTCATATTTTTTTAATACACGGTCAACATTTTTTCTGTACATATTTAATTATTCCCAAATGGTTGATTAACATTTTTCAGATACCTGTTCAACATTTTCTTCAAATGCTTGATTAACATTTTTACATACATGATTAAAAATTCATCACTTTTTCAATAAGTGCTCAACACTTTTTGTATACACGTTCAAAATTATCCAAATGCTTGTTCAACATTATCCAAACGTTTGTTTATTATTTTTTAATACCTATTCAACATTTTCAAATATTTGTTCAATATATTTTAAATACTCGTTCAATATTCTTCTAATACTTGTTCAACATATTGCAAAAATATTTTAGAATGTTACTCGTTCAATATTTTAGAATGTTTTAAAGTATAAACCAAATTAGAAAAATAAAACATAAAACTAAAAAGAAAAAGAAAAAGAGGTTATGGCCTCCCACGTGCATGGGCCGGCCCATCTCGTTCGCCCCTTCTGTGAGTAGGAAGTTGGATGCCCCTCCTAATTTGCGCTTCTAGCGCCAGTTCGGTGGCGCTCTGACAGAACCCCCACTTGGGCTGGTCCAACAAATGCGTTCGCTCGTTTGTTGCTTTGCTCGATTGCAACCCTATAAAAAATGTTGATCCGTCAGGTGTTGCAAAGTCAGTTGTTGATCGGTCTTGCCTAAAAAAATTGATGATCGGTCAACCATTTGAGAATTAACTTTTCAAAAAATAGATATGAAAAAGTTTGTCAATTTGAAAATAGTTCCTGAATTTCAAAAATAAGACATAAATATTTTAAAAGTTATCAAATTTGAAAAAAAGTTCATAAATTTAAAAATTAATTGAATTTGAAAACGAATCGAAAATTTTGAAAAAGTTCATTTAATTTGAATAAAATTCGGTTATTTTGAACAAAATTTCATTGAATTTAAAACAAGTTCATGGAAGCTCATCAAATTTGAGAAAAGTTCATGGATTTTGAAAAATAGTTCACCAAATTTTTGCCGACACTTCATTGGATTTTAAAAAATTCATTGAATTTGAAAAAAGCTAATCGATTTCAGAAAATGTTCATCGAATTGAAAAAACACCAATTTTGTAAAAAATGTTCATCGATTTTGAAGAAAAAGTTTACGAATTATAAAATTAGTTTATCAAAGCAGAAAAATAAAAAAATGGAAAAAGGAAGAAGAAAAGAAGGAAAAAGATTCAAGTAACAACTTCCTGTTTGGTGGCGCTGTGGTTATTGCAGCTTACGATGATACATGACGTCGCTGGATCGATTCACTCCACGAGTTGTTTTTTGCTGAATATACAAGCGTTTTTGACACTTCACTAGTAACGGGGCATCTGAAGCGCTAAATAGGAAATGCCCTCCCATAGATGTGCAGGGGTGGAGAAAAAGAAAGGAGTTGGGTTGAGCCCACAAGCGAGGGGAAGGGGGAGGGGGCTGGTGAGAGCAAGCGGGCCGCCCGCGGGCCCCACACAATTATCCCACTTGTTGCGGAATTGGGCAAAATGGGTGTGTTTCACCTACAAACTAAAGAAAACGTGGGTGTGTTGTGAAATTGGACTAATTTGAAGTTATCACCACAAGTGTGATGCTGACAACACATGCTAAGGTATAGCTCTACATTCATATCACTAATTCTACTTGATATGATCTTGCGTGGGTGGAGCCAATAAAGTAATTGTCCCCACTCCGGTTACCACGTACACTCGTGTCACCACTGCATGTCCCCACTCCAGTTACCACAACTATGATTAAGTGTTTCCCCGCGAACACGACATTAAGTGCTAGGGTTCTCCGGTACTCCCTATTAGAATAATCAAGGACTAGGGGAGTTAGGCCCTGTCACAAACCTACCACGTCAACCAGCCTTCACACCAATACTAATTACCTAAAGTCCACGAGAAGCTAATGCCGCGTGAGCGCTGTTCAGAACAACATGAGACAATCAACGCAATATATGTAAAGGAAATGACCGAATCACTTATTTAATCATCAATTGCTAATGATGCAAAGGTTCATCCAAATCATCAACAAGTACAACTATTCAAACATAAAAGCGGGGACAGACATGTTACATGCAGGCATGGAGGCGATGGAGGAGAGGAGCATGGCGGCGCCGTTGGTGATGGTGGGGGTGACGACGGTGGAGATGGAGATGGTGGCAGCACCAGCCCGAAGGTTGGTGCATGTGTTGGCGCCTCTTCTTCCTCCTCTTGACTTGACCCTTCTTCTCTCTATAGAGGTGATCTTCAAGTAGCAATGGAGATGCGATTGGATTTCGACGGCTTGTGGATAAATGATGGATGCTTTTGGCGGCGGCTAGGGTTGGAGGTGTACATATAAGAGGCCAAGGGCTCAAGACGAGCCCTCTGCCAAACCGTTCCTTATTGGCCAAGAATCTTGTGGGAATAAACGGGAACAAAATCGGTGAAGAATCCCGTTTGGAATGGCAACTTTCGGTGTTGTCAACATGTATGGTTTTCGACCTAGTTTCCCTCATCAATGAGATCAGCTTGTTCAGGTTTTCAATCGCATTTTTCTTATAAACTGGATAAATCTTTTGGCATTACGGTCATTTTGAGTAATATAAATAATATATTCATGTTCCATAATCCTCCCACCCCCCGTTTTATATTCTAGAAAAGGAGGCTAGATCAGTTCGTGAGCAAGTTGACATGCCTGCACTGTGTACAACTGATGCCATGTCACCGATGAAAATTGAGTTCGCATCATATTTCTGCCGACTGGGCACAGATTTTAAGCAAGGCGAAATGAAAACAGAGCGTTATGCTGCAGTTCGAGTTCCCAGAAGACCATAATCCATGTGATTAAGTTGTTACAATGAAGGCAAACATCATTCTAGAGACAGTAACATCGCATATATTAACAAAACATTCAGACACTTCGCACACAAAATTAGGCTGCTTAACAATTAAAGCAGAAATATTTCCCACGGGAAGACTTACAAGTTATCAAGTTATAGCAGTAATGAAAGTAGAAATACATCTAGACATGACTTGTCATATAAATATTCCAGATATAACTGGGCAGAGGGTACCATACTTTACTCATGAGCACCATCAAACGTCTCTGCATCACAATTATCACCAATTTCATATAAAGAAAATAACAATTGTCACCAATTTAATTTTTTCTCATAAGTACCAGTCGTATGTACATATTTTTTTTACCAACATTAAATACGGATTGGAGACGTGGAGAACACAATGATCGATTCGAGTGTTTGACAAAAAACTACCACATTTGAGGCTTCCGTCCCACAGAAGACAGAACTACCACTTTTTTAAAAGTGGCCGAAAACTACCAAAAAATTGGAATCTCGTGACTAAAATCTACCACTTTCAGAAAATGGCCAGGTTAGACGATTTAAACGCGTTTGTGACATGCAAAGCCTGTCTATCAAGGCTGACGTGGCGGGAAAGTCAACTCTGTTATTTCGGACCGCTAAATTGACCGTTATGACAGGTGGACCCCACACGTCAGCATCACCTTCTTCCTCCTCTCTCTTTGGCATTTCGACAAACACCTTACCAACAGTATAGCAGCACACCGGTGGTAGCTCTTTGGACCGCAGCACATCGACGAGTTGCTGCCGCCTGGCGCGCGACCGGGCCGCCGCCGAGTCGCCGGTGTCGTTACTCACGTGCTTGTGTTAGTGGTGGTAGTCCAGAGGCCGAGCTTCGCGGGGTGGTGGTCGGTGATGGCCTCAGGAGAGCCATGGGGCGGCGCAGGCAGGAGGACGGTGGGAGGCGGCGGAGCTGGATGGAGCACGGGACAAGGAGGAGGCCACCGACGATGCACTCGACAGTGAGGGCCAGCAACACATCAGCGGCAGGAGGGAGGCGATGGTGGCGGATGGCAAGGAAGGCAAGCAGCTCGGCCCTGGCGTTAGGCCGGGGTCACGGAGGAGATGCAGGAGGACCGCAGGGCGAGGCAGGGAGGAGGCGGTTGGGCCCGCCATGGCAGGCGGTGGACGGAGCAGAGGCAAGGCAGGGCGAGCTCACCGCGTAAGAAGTGAAGGCAGGGAGGAAGGGAAAAGGAGAGGTGGCAAGGCGCGGCGGGGCTGAGGAGCTCGTCGGTGGAGAGAGGGAGGTCCGGCAGGTCTTCCCCCACGGCAGAGGTGCACATGAGGTGTTCGCTAAAATTCCAAAGAGAGAGAGAGATGAGGAGGAAGAAGAAGGTGATGTTGACGTGTAGTCCCCACCTATCATAATGGTCAACTTATAATGGTAAAAAATAAATGGAGTCGACTTTTCCGCCACGTCAGCCCTGATAGACGGGCCCCGCATGTCATAAACGCGTTTAAATCGTCTAAGCCAGCCATTTTCTGAAAGTGGTAGTTTTTAGTCACGAGATTCCCATTTTTTGTTAGTTACCAGTCACATTTTTTAAAGTGGTAATCCTGTGGGACGCGAACCCCAAATGTGGTAGTTTTTTTTGTCAAACACTCGATCGATTCAGACTACGTCAAGGAAGTCTCCTCCTAGCAAGGAGCGTATATATCTCTTCCTAAACGAGGGCATCTCCTAACAATTCAGTCTGCATACGGCTATCCCAGCTATATTTACACCTCTCACGTTAGAGTTCCTCTTCGTGGCCCTCTCTTTTCCCGACCGAAGTTAGGACATCTGTCTAACTGGAAGGGCTCCTCAAGCATCTCCCTCCTGAAGTAATCCTTTCTACGTGGGTCCCAGTCCCATCGATGCTTCTCATGGTAGAGTTCCTCTTCATGCTCCTTCTTCCCACACCCAAGTTGTACGTGGTTTGGGTGCAAAATCTTGGATTCATCCGGACAAAGCGCACAGCTGCTTTTGAAGCGGCACAACGGCTCTTCTGTAGTGAGAGACACAAGGGGCAGAGAATAAGCTAGGAATGGACCAAGTTGCGTAGCGTGACTGCGTGAGCGATAGTAGAACCTACTTAGGATAGTGCATGATTTGATGATGAGTCTGCGTGGACACTGGATGAAACGTAGCTCAGCAAAGAACCTCTCCTCATCGTCATCGTCTTCCTTGCGGCGGGCAAAGAAGTTGAGGTGGTACCAGATATCGTCCCTGAAACCAGTGCTGGCAACCTTGGGCTGGTCAGGAGACCAGAACTCGGCATCCTGCATGCATATATAGATATAAGACATGGAGTACTAATTAAAGCGGTAGTGCATGTATATGCAAGAATGGATCGAGATGGAGAGAAGACTAGTGGTAGCCTGCGGATGGGTTGGAGTAGTATTGTACGTACCGGGTGCTTGGAGTTGTAATGTTTGAGGGCATGGAGGGCGAGACCGAGACGGCAAGTGTGAAAGTTGTCGAACTCTCTGCTGTCAAAGGAAACAATTAATAATAAAAAAACAGGGATTCAATATAATCATAATGGATGGAACAAATGTCTTGTCTTGGAAATAAGAAGAAACAAGAAGGTATTAAAGTTTTCATGAGATTTGGGTCGCGTACATACGTACTCTGGTGTGCAAGGGTGACGCGCATCAAGAGGGGGGAGATCAAATGGAGGTAAAACCCTTGGGATCATACGCCGCGCCATCCAATCCACAGCAGCATCTGCCGAGGGGAAGAGAACCAGGCTCCCATGGAGTCGATGGATGGATCCTCCTGCTGTGCGTGCTGCCTTCCTTTCGTCGTCTGCGTCGTCGGTCGCGGTCTGATAGATCGATAGCTAGCCCACCGATTGGATCTTCTGTATATATAGATACTTGATCTAATTGTAGGCCGGAAGAAAGAGAGAGAGAGAGAAGCCAATACGTACACGGAATCGATCGGGAATCCTAATCGGAGGCGGATCTAGACGGGGCGTTTAAAAAAAAAACTACCCAGAAATCGTGATTGATTGATTCTGATTTTTTAACTGATTGATTCATATTAAATCTGACGCTTCTTCGTCAAGCCCTTTCCCATGCGGATCGATCGATCGAAAGCCCAGCCGTCAGCACTTCGCCGGGCATATGGGCAAACCCCCTCTGATCCCTAATCTTCTCTGATCGGTTATTTTGTGAGAGTACATCCTTAAAAAAAAAGGTTATTTTGTCCGAGTACATCCTGGTGGAGATAGTTGTTAGAAAAAACATCCTGCTGGAGATGGCACGATGTGCACCCATGCCAGCGGACCCATTCGAGGGCGGCAGCGTGCCCGTCGGTTTCACCATGCTCTCGCACGTTCCCGGATTGAACTTCTACCAGAGGAGATGTAAGGAGGGAGATGGTGTATGCGGTCCATCTATCACTCTAGAACTCGAATTTGAGTGGCAATGTCGATTACAAGGAAAGATACATGAATTGGGGATTGGGACAGAATAACAGTAGCCGTCGCCGCCGGGGTTCCGTGATCCACTAGGTACCCTGTCTTCTGGTGAGCTGCGCCTTAAGTTTGTGTGGGTGCAGACTGCAGAGTGGCCGCCACCCACTCGGGCTCGTTGTAGCGTCGGTTGAGCTCGCATGCGCGGCTCTAGGCCGTGCCTTGTCTGCGGGTGGGGTCGTCTCGTCAGTGGCGCTGACATCCCCTCCTTTGCATGAGGCTTGTCCCCAAGCCTCAGCGTTCGGGAAGCGATCTTATAGGGCAGCATTGTCCTCCCAGGTGCGCCCTACGGCTGCGCCAGCGGACCATTCGACCTGGACTTGCTCGATCATCGCCTCACGTTTCTTGCGCCAGCGCGACTGGATGATCTTCATTGGTACCAAAAGTTCATCGGTGCAAATGGAAAGTTCAAATGTAAGAGGCATACCAGGGAGGAGGGCCTTCCGGAGTTGCGATACGTGGAAGACTGGATGCACAGTCACATGTGGTGGCAGTTGGAGCTTGTACGCCACCTCATTAATGCATTGGATGATCGGGAACGGTTCCTAGTAATTGAACGAGAGTTTATGGTTGGCACGAGGGGTAACGGATGTCTGAACATACGGCCACAGTCTGAGGTACACCTGATCTCCGACGGCAAGGTGCATTCTGACCGGTGTTTGTCTACCTAGGTCTTCATGCATTGCCGTGCTCTGTTGAGGTGCTGTTGGATCAGATCCAGGATCACGACACGCTCCTCGAGCCATGCCTTGAGCGACGGTACAGAGCAAGCAGAAGTTGAAGAAAGCCCCCATTGCCGTGGCTCATAGCCAAACATTGCTTTAAACGTGCTCATTCCAATGGCTGAGTGCAGAGAGGAGTTGTACCAGAATTGAGCAAGGGGAGTCCAGAAGCTCAGCGTCGCGGGCAAGCTTGAGTAAAACAGCGCAGGAACGTCTCAATGCATTGGTTGGCGCACTTTGACTGGCCGTCTGTTTGAGGATGGTTGGTTGTGCTCAATCAAAGTTCTGTACATGCATACTTGAAAAGCTCTTGCCAAAAGTCACTGGTGAAAACAGGGTCTCGATGAGACGCAATTGCTTGGGGAAGTCCATGGATCTTGATATCTGGTTCATATAGAACTGAGCTACCTTGGGTGATGTGTAAGGATGGGCTAGCCGCAAAAAGTAAGCAAACTTGGAGTGCTTGTCCAAAGTGACCCACAAGTAATTGAAAGATCCGGACTGGGGTAGGCCACCTATGAAATCCATAGTGATGAGCTCCCAGGTTGCACTTGGTATTGGCAAAGGCATAAGCAAACCTAGGGAAGCGTATATGTCTGGCTTAGCCTGCTGCCACACAGATCAGTACTTGACATAGTGTAATATGTGACTTTTCATGTTAGGCCAAGCAAAAAGACGACGGATCCTAGAGTACGTTGTTGGAAACCCCGAGTCACTGCCCAAGGCACTGTTGTGGAACGCTCTAATGATGGGTTCTTCTAATACAGTTGATCCCCCAAGCCAAATGCGATCTCTGAATTTTAGGATGCCTTGCTGTAGAAAAAAATCGTCCTTTGGGATCTGCCCTGATGGCCAATTGCTCTAGGAGGCAAAGGCCTTGGGGGTTGTTGTTGTAGGTGGCAATGAGCTCATCGAGCCAGGCTGGTTGGCAAGAAATGACTGTGGCGAGGACCTCTGATGGCGGTGCGCGCGACAGGCATCGATAGCCTAGTTGTCAGAGCCCTTCCTGTAGCGAATTTGGTAACGCAGCCCAGTAATTTTGTGAAAGCTTTTTGTTGCCAGGGCGTTGTCAGTATTTACTCTTCCAAATGCACCAAACTCCACTGGTTAGTCAAGATGATGAATTCAACGTGTTGAGGTATGGTCTCTGATGGGGATATAACTATTGGGTATGACCCGCCCAGGAGGGGCCGGGCCATACCACTGGCGGTTCATAATGACAAGGCCCATGAAGATGTTGAAGATGGCGGTTCACGAAACAGGCTTACTGAAGGCCCGAAACCCAAAGGCGACTTGAGGCCCACAGGTGTGAACCGCCATATATGTATGACTTGTATTGTAAGGCATGCGTAGTTAGTCACCGAGCCGGACACATTGTGTATGAGCCGGCCGAGACTCCGTGAGCCGCCGGGCGTCAACCTGTGTATATAAAGGGACGACCCGACGGCGGTTTAGGGCAAGAAACAAGAGATCGAGAACTAGGTCAAGCGTATTCGCTCCCTGGTAATCCAAACCCTAGCAATACAATCCCAAACTGGAGTAGGCCTTTACCTTCACCGCAAGGGGCCGAACCAGTATAAAGTCTCTGTGTCCTTTGTCCCGTTTAACCCCTTTAAGCTAACCTAGCTGCGATGGCTCCACGACTAAGTCCTTCTGCTAGGACATCTGCCGTGACAATTCCACGACAGTTGACGCCCACCGTGGGGCCAGCGCACGGTGGTTTCGAGTTCTTGAAGGGCAAATTTGAAGGGATCAAGGGATACGATGTGGGCCGGATGACCAAGAGTCGTCGCGGCAAGCTCTACATCAATGATGTAGCCTGGGGCCCCGAGGCCGGCTCAATCGAGTACGGGTACCGGGTCCCCTTCGGCGGAATCCACGTCTTCATCGGCAAGATCGGTGAGTCGGGCCCTGAGCCGGACATCTGCACCGACATCATCAAGACGACTCAGCGTGCACGACCCGCCCGAGTTCAACCCGCCATGAAGTGTGCCTTTGTTGGTTTCATCCATGGGGCAGAAGTTGAAGAAGGATCTATGTCCGGTGGTGAGACGGCCATCTACTCTGATGATGAGTCGTCCACGGGCGAGATTGATTCATCGTATCAACTACAAGACGGCCGGCTTGGGGGCTGTTCCGATGGCGATAGTATTCCGGACCCCTATGAGCCGCCGAGCAGGGTTGCGATCTTCATGGCCGGTACACAACCGGCGCTGGGTTCAACAACTGTCGCGGCCATGACCTCCAATTCAACGGCTACGGCGGCGACTGGTGCTAGTGGCACGGCGCCACTAGTAGAAAACATGGCTTAGGTCACAGGACAGTTTTCACATTAGTCCCGGTTCAGTCACGAACCGGGACTAATGTGAGCATTGGTCCCGGTTCGTGCGGCCAGGGACCTGCCGGGCGTCGTGGGGGCATTGGTCCCGGTTCGTCCGGACCCTTTGGTCCCGGTTGGTGGGACAAACCGGGACCAATGGGCCACGCTCCTGGCCCACCACCCTTTAGTCCCGGTTCCTACCACAAACCGGGACTAAAGGCCTGGTCCTAGTTGCGGCCAGTGTTTAGTCCCACCTCGCCAACCGAAGGGCGCTCACATCAGTTTATAAGGCCGTCCCTCTCTGCCTTGTTGAGCTTCTCTTAAAGTGAAAATAGATGCCCTTATACAGGGAATTTGACCTAAATTCACACTAAATTTCATAGAAATTTATTATGAATTTAGGTTGAATTTTCTCTATAAGCGCATCTATGTTCATTTTTTTATATTTATAAAATAAGTAAACCTTAATAAAATAAATAAACCTTAATAAAATAAAATAAAATAAACTATAGTAACTATAATAAATAAACCTTAATAAATTAAGTAAAAAATAGCAGCAGTAAAATAAATAAAAATAGCAGCAGTAAAATAAATAAAAATAAAATAATTAAAGTAAAATACATAAGTAATTAGAAATAAAATAAATAAGTTTTTTGTTGTAAGTAGAAACAAAACAAAACAAATAAAGCAAAAGAGAAAAAAAACAGAGGAAAAAAATTATGCCACCTACTGGGCCACCACGGCCTGAATACAACTAGAAACCCATCCATGGGCCAGGATTCAGGCCCGTAGAATGCCCAGTAGGCCCCACAGGCAAAGAGAACAGTTAGGCCCGAAAGCCTGCAGTTGAGAGGAGTTTGAGAGGCTGGGCGCAGCAGCGCTTATAAACCACTCTTGAGCTCTCTCAACTAGCGAGGTGGGACTAAACTTTTGACGCGGGGCAGCACAAGGCCTTTGGTCCCGGTTGGTGCCACCAACCGGGACTAAAGGGGGCATTGGTCCCGGTTCGTGGCACCAACCGGGACCAAAGGCCTTTAGTCCCGGTTGGTGCCACCAACCGGGACCAATGAGTTCCCTATATATACCCCATCGCCATAGCAGAGCACTCCAGAGTGCTCTGTTTTTTCTGGCCGGCGAGGGGAGGGCATTTGGGTGCTCTAGCTCACCTCCTATGCACATGAGGTGTTCGATGAAATGTCTGAGCCACACTAGTTAATCTTTGTCCTCTTGAAACTCGACCTCCGAGCTCCAATTTCCCTGAGATTTGTCTAGGTTTAGCGGTCCGTCACGTCCCGTCCCCGTCTTCACCGCCGTCGATCGCCCGCGCCGATCTCGTCGCCAGCACCACCGTGGTGAAAGGAAAAAATTCTTACTTTAGATAGTTACTTGTCTAATTTTGTTACTTTTATTATTCCTTATTACATAGTGCGATGGTTTTGGTATCCGCCCCCGTCGGCCCTCGTCCTGTCTGTGATTCGGATGTGGTATATATTATCTTTTTATAACTATTTGGTTCATTTATTGTTTATGACAAATATACCGACCAACGTGACATAGATTTTATTTATCTAGGAGGTGGTTGAACCGGAAATTCTAACCGACCCTATTGTCGAGAGGTTAAATTTAGTTGAATAAGAAAACAATTACTTGAAAGAAAAAATAAAAAAATTGAGGAGGAGAAGATGATATTGGAGTTGCATGTTGCGGATGTCGTCGATGATCACAAGATCAAGATGGATGCAATGCGCTTGAAGATTAGAAAGATTAGAAAATATGCCATTCATACCGAGGCTTGGTATCATTATGCCGTTGGATCAATTGTTACCTTGGTTGTGATTATGATTGCATTTGTTTTCGCATTGAAATGTTTTACATAGTTTCAATGTATGGTTTAATTAATTAGATGCTCTGGAGAGCTATATATATGTTGTTAGATGAGAACTATGTATGTACTTTGGTTCTAATGTGATGATGAACTTCTATTAATTTGGTCACTTAATTATCTATTCATGATGTTCTGTAATGGTTTTTGACACACTTAATTATATATAATGCACGCAGATGAACCGGCAATGGATGTACGGTGACAGACACACCTCCGAGTACATTAAGGGCGTGCATGATTTTCTTGAAGTGGCTGAGGCAAACAAGCAGAATGGTTTTATGTGTTGTCCATGCCCTATATGTGGGAATACGAAGTCTTACTCTGACCGGAAAATCCTTCACACCCACCTGCTTTACAAGGGTTTCATGCCACACTATAATGTTTGGACGAGGCACGGAGAAATAGGGGTTATGATGGAAGACGGCGAAGAAGAAGAGGACGATGACAACTATGTGCCCCCTGAATACGGTGATGCTGCAACGGGGGAAGCTGCTGAAGATCAAGAGGAACCAGACGATGTGCCCAATGATGCTGCAAGGGGGGAAGCTGCTGAAGATCAAGAGGAACCAGTGCCCGATGATGATGATCTCCGCCGGGTCATAGTCGATGCAAGGACGCAATGTGAAAGTCAAAAGGAGAAGCTGAAGTTCGATCGCATGTTAGAGGATCACAAAAAAGGGTTGTACTCCAATTGCGAAGATGGCAACACAAAGCTCGGTACCGTACTGGAATTGCTGCAGTGGAAGGCAGAGAATGCTGTGCCTGACGAAGGATTTGAGAAGCTATTGAAGAAGAAGCTTCCAAAGGATAACGAATTGCCCGACAGTACACACGCAGCAAAGAAGGTCGTATGCCCTCTAGGATTGGAGGTGCAGAAGATACATGCATGCCCTAATGACTGCATCCTCTACCGCGGTGCGTACAAGGATCTGAACGCATGCCTGGTATGCGGTGCATTGCGGTATAAGATCAGACGAGATGACCCTGGTGATGTTGACGGCGAGCCCCCCAGGAAGAGGGTTCCTGCGAAGGTGATGTGGTATGCTCCTATAATACCACGGTTGAAACGTCTGTTCAGAAACAAAGAGCATGCCAAGTTGATGCGATGGCACAGTGAGGACCGTAAGAAAGACGGGAAGTTGAGAGCACCCGCTGACGGGTCGCAGTGGAGAAAAATCGAGAGAAAGTACTGGGCTGAGTTTGCAGCTGACCCAAGGAACGTATGGTTTGGTTTAAGCGCGGATGGCATTAATCCTTTCGGGGAGCAGAGCAGCAATCACAACACCTGGCCCGTGACTCTATGTATGTATAACCTTCCTCCTTGGATGTGCATGAAGCGGAAGTTCATTATGATGCCAGTTCTCATCCAAGGCCCTAAGCAACCCGGCAACGACATTGATGTGTACCTAAGGCCATTAGTTGAAGAACTTTTACAGCTGTGGAATGGAAACGGTGTACGTACGTGGGATGAGCACAAACAGGAGGAATTTAACCTGCACGCGTTGCTGTTTGTAACCATCAACGATTGGCCCGCTCTCAGTAACCTTTCAGGACAGACAAACAAGGGATACCATGCATGCACGCACTGTTTAGATGACACTGAAAGTATATACCTGGACAAAAGCAGGAATAATGTGTACCTGGGCCATCATCGATTTCTTCCGACCAACCATCAATGTCGAAAGAAAGGCAAGCATTTCAAAGGCGAGGCAGATCACCGGAAGAAGCCCGCCATGCGTACCGGTGATCACGTACTTGCTATGGTCAATGATTTACACGTAATGTTTGGAAAGGGTCCCGGCGGACTAGCTGTTCCGAATGACGATGAGGGACACGCACCCATGTGGAAGAAGAAATCTATATTTTGGGACCTACCCTACTGGAAAGAGCTAGAGGTCCGCTCTTCAATCGACGTGATGCACGTGACGAAGAACCTTTGCGTGAACCTGCTAGGCTTCTTGGGCGTGTATGGGAAGACAAAAGATACACCTGAGGCACGGGAGGACCTGCAACGTTTGCACGAAAAAGACGGCATGCCTCCGAAGCAGTATGAAGGTCCTGCCAGCTACGCTCTTACGAAAGAAGAGAAAGAAATCTTCTTTGAATGCCTGCTCAGTATGAAGGTCCCGACTGGCTTCTCGTCGAATATAAAGGGAATAATAAATACGCCAGAGAAAAAGTTCCAGAACCTAAAGTCTCATGACTGCCACGTGATTATGACGCAACTGCTTCCGGTTGCATTGAGGGGGCTTCTACCGGAAAACGTCCGATTAGCCATTGTGAAGCTATGTGCATTCCTCAATGCAATCTCTCAGAAGGTGATCGATCCAGAAATCATACCAAGGCTAAGGAGTGATGTGGCGCAATGTCTTGTCAGTTTCGAGCTGGTGTTCCCACCATCCTTCTTCAATATCATGACGCACGTCCTAGTTCATCTAGTCGACGAGATTGTCATTCTGGGGCCCGTATTTCTACACAATATGTTCCCCTTTGAGAGGTTCATGGGAGTCCTAAAGGAATATGTCCGTAACCGCGCTAGGCCAGAAGGAAGCATCTCCATGGGCCATCAAACAGAGGATGTCATTGGGTTTTGTGTTGACTTCATTCCTGGCCTTAAGAAGATAGGTCTCCCTAAATCGCGGTATGAGGGGAGACTGACTGGAAAAGGCACGCTTGGAGGGGGGACTCAATAATATGCAGGGACGGATATTCTTGGTCTCAAGCACACTACACAGTTCTACAGAACTCTACCTTGGTGACACCGTATGTCGATGAACACAAGAACAGTCTGCGCTCCAAACACCCGGAGAAGTGTGACGACTGGATTACATGTGAACACATCAGGACTTTCAGCAGTTGGTTGGAAACACGTCTCAGAGGTGACACCACTGTTTGTGATGAGTTGTACTCGTTGTCCAGGGGACCATCTTCGACTGTATTGACTTACAAAGGATACGAGATAAATGGGAATACATTTTACACGATCGCCCAAGATCAAAAGAGCACCAACCAAAACAGCGGTGTCCGCTTTGATGCAGCAACCGAGAGGGGAAAGGACACATATTATGGTTACATAATGGACATATGGGAACTTGACTACGGACATGATTTTAAGGTCCCTTTGTTTAAGTGCAAATGGGTCAATCTGTCAGGAGGCGGGGTACAGGTAGACCCACAGTATGGAATGACAACAGTGGATCTGAACAATCTTGGGTACACTGACGAACCGTTCGTCCTAGCCCATGATGTGGAACAGGTTATCTATGTGAAGGACATGTCTACCAGACCGAGGAAACGAAAAGATAAGGAAGCGAATACATCATACGATGAGCCAAAGCGCCACATAGTTCTTTAAGGAAAAAGGGACATTGTGGGAGTGGAGGGCAAGACAGACATGTCTGAAGATTATGAAAAGTTTCATGAAATTCCACCCTTCAAAGTCAAGGCTGACCCAAGCATCCTGATAAACGATGTAGATTATCCATGGTTACGGTGCAATAAGAAAATGACACAAGCGAAGAAAAAGTGAAGACTTTCTCCCGCAACTATTATGATGATACCATGCCAACTTTGTAATAGATGAGTATGATACCATTGTCCGTTTTGTATAAGAAGTGCATCTAGTTTTTGCCGTAACCCTCTCAACTTTCTTGCACATGCTATGTGGATGAAATGATGAATACCATGCCAACTTTCAACCTTCTCAGAGTTCATTTGAAATGCTTTTCAATTTTAGGGTCTTATAGCTCAAAATAATTAGTAAATGCATGAAAAATAACAGGCCAAAAATTAAAAATTATGCCACCTACTGGGCCACCACGGCCTGAATACGATTAGAAAGCCATCCATGGGCCAGGATTCAGGCCCGCAGAAGGCCCAGTAGGCCCACAGGCATGTACAGAGAGGTTAGGCCCGTAAGCCTGCTTTAGAGAGGAGCTCGACAGCTCAGGCGCACCGCACCTTATAAACAGATGCAGCTCTCTCTCAGCTAGCGAGGTGGGACTAAACTCACCACCACGCTGCTGTGCAAGGCCATTGGTCCCGGTTGGTGGCACGAACCGGGACCAATTCCACCCTTTGGTCCCTGTTGGTGCCACGAACCGGTACTAATGAGGCTGTGGCCCCACGAGCACCTTTAGTACCGGTTCGTGGCACGAACCGGTACTAGAGTTCCTTACTAAGCAGTTTTTTAGTCCCACCTCGCTAGCTGAGAGGCACTACGAGCGGTTTATAAGCCCTGAGTGCAGAGACGATGAAGAAGAGGCTTTATGCTCACGTTGCTTAGCTTCAAGCCTTGAGGAATAAGGTAGACTACATGGAGCTATGTGCAGTGCAGTCTACACTATTCCGAAAGGCTTGAAGCAAATCAACGAGCATTGCGCCTCTTTTTTATTTTTAATAACTTATTACAACTCCAGACTTCTTGTGTTCCGACAAAATAAAATAAACTTTAATAAAATTTATGAAACTAAAATTAACAAAGTATTTTCTGTTCAAAACATTATAAGAAACCTCTATTATTATTGAAACTAAAATCATATAAAATTGATGCAACTAAAATTATCAAAGTATTTTCTGTTCAAAATCATTAAAAGCAAAAAGAATGTTCATAAAGAACTTTTTTGATAGAAACTTTAATAGCAAAAAGAATTATCATAAAGTAAAATAAATAAGTAATTAGAAACAAAATAAAATAAAATAAGTAAGTTTTTTGTTGTAAGTAGAAACAAAACAAAATAAATAAAGCAAAAAAGAAAAAAAAAAAACTAAATACAGCAAAAAAAATTCATAAAGAACTTTTTCTGATAGAAACTTTAATAGCAAAAAGAATTATCATAAAGTAAAATAAATAATTAATTAGAAACAAAATAAAATAAAATAAATAAGTTTTTTGTTGTAAGTAGAAACAAAACAAAATAAATAAAGCAAAAAAGAAAACAAAAAAACTAAATACAGCAAAAAAAATTGTTAGGGCGCTGCCCGCTTAGCCTTCCAACCCTCAGATTTGCAAATACAGGCCCAGAAGGGCTAGGAGGCTAAACGGGCAGCGCGCCAAAGTTAGGCCCAGAAGCCTGCTATAGAGAGGAGTTCGAAACAGCAGCCGCGCCGCGGCATTTAAACTGGTGCGGGCGCCCCTCGGCTAGCGAGGTGGGACTAAACTTTTGGCCGCGATGCGGACAGCAAAAAAAATTGTTGGGGCGCTGCCTGCTGGGCCCTCCAACCCTCGGGTTTGCAAATACAGGCCCAGAAGGGCTAGAGGGCTCAACGGGCAGCGCGCCAAAGTTAGGCCCAGAAGCCTGCTATAGAGAGGAGTTCGAGACAGCAGCCGCAGCGGGGCTTATAAACCACTCCGAGCCCCTCTCAACTAGCGAGGTGGGACTAAAATTTTGGCCGCGACGCATGCAGCAAGAGGCCTTTGGTCCCGGTTGGTGCCACCAACCGGGACTAAAGGTGGGGCATTGGTCCCGGTTCGTGGCACCAACCGGGACCAATGCCCCCCCTTTAGTCCCGGTTGGTGCCACCAACCGGGACCAAAGGCCGCCGCTTCCCGCCCTTTGCGCTGCTGAAAAGGGACCTTTTGTCCCGGTTGGTGGCACCAACCGGGACTGAAGGGTGGCATTGGTCCCGGTTGGTGCCACGAACCGGGACCAATGCCCTTGCTATATAACCAGGACTTGTGAAAATTTCAGATCTCCGTCGCCTCCCTCGCCAGTTGCCCCCGCCGCCAGGCTGCCCAAATCGCTCGTGCGCTCCTCGTCGCCATCGCCGCCGCCGGCCGCCATCCCCGTCTCCCCGTGCCCCTGCCCCGCGCCCGAGCCCACGCCGGCTGCCGCCCCGTGCCCCTGCCCCGTCCCCGAGCACGCACGGCCGCGCCCCTGCGCCCCGGCCCGCCCCCACCATTGTCGTCGTCGCCGGAGCCCGCCCCCACTGCCTCGACGCCGCCCCTCCTCCCCGTTCGGTCCGGCTCCGGCGACCCCCTTTCCTCCCTGTCCCCTCGATCCTCTTCATATAATTTTTTTTCATATGCATATGTTGATTATATGGATGGATGGATGATGTATATGTTCATTATATGGATGGATGGATGATGTATGCTTTTTTTCATATAATTTTTTAGGCAGATTTTTAGAAAATTTTAGGCAGATTTTTAGAATTTTTTTGTATGTATGTTATGTTTATATGTATGTATGTATGTATGTTCATATGTATGTATGTTTATATGCAAAGCATATGCAAAAAAATGTATGAATGGTCATATGCAAAGAAAAATGTATGTTCATATAAAAAGGAAAATAAGAAGAGGAAGAAAGGAGAAGAAGAGGAGAGGAAGAATAGGAGAAATAAATAAGAAGAGGAAAAAAGAAGAAAAAGAAGAGGAGAAGAAGAAAAAAGGAATAGAAGAGAAGAAGAAAAAATAGAAAAAATTCTATTTTTTCTTCTTCTCTCCTCTATTCCTTTCTTCTTCTCCTCTTTTTTCTTCTTCTTTTTTTCTTCGATCTTCTCCTCTATTCCTTTTCTTCTTCTCCTCTTTTTATTTCTTCTTCGTTTTCTTATGTTTTATCGGGTCTGTCGTCGTCGATATACCCCTCTCCCGATAACTTCAACACGAGGGGGGGTCGATATACCCCCTCCCCGCCGATAATATTATTTTCCCATGTACGTATGTCGTCGTTGTCGATATAACCCCCTCCCGATAGCTTCAACACGTGGGGTGGGGGTCGATATACCCCCTCCCCGATAACATTATTTTCCCATGTATGTATGTCGTCGTTGTCGATATATATAACTCCCTCCCAGATAACTTCGACATGATGGACGGTCGATATTTATACCCCCTCTCGACCATGATAACTTATACCACGGGAGCACCCCCCGGCCCTCTCGCTCGACCAAAACTCTCGAGGACACCCAAACCCTAGAAAAAAATGATGTCGGTCTCCTACCCCCTCCCGCCGCGCCCCTACCCTTGAAGCGTTGCCTAGGCCACCCCAAACCCGGAATAAGCTAGGTCTACGTTTGCACTAATATATCCACCTGGTGTCATGTTTGTGTAATAATTGCCATGTTGTAATATTTGCAGAAACAATGGAGCACGGACGAGACGAGCAAGCAGAAGAGGTGTTGGGGGACATAATCTTAGCCGGAGGTGATATCTTGTCGTATCTTAACGACAATGATGGTCTGGAAGAACAGGGTGAAGAAGCAGGCTACGGTGATCGAAGAGTGGAGGAGGAAAGACATGATTATGATGGCTCCGGTGACCCAATGCTGGTGCAAGAAGGAGCCCGTGGTGACGGCTCCGGTGACCGAACAGAGTCCGGCCAGGTAAATATATTAGTTAAGCCTGTGCTGACTAGCTAATTGATGCATTCATTGTTTTGGTATGTACACATATTAATTAACACTCGTCTTTCTTCTTTTTTCTAGCCCTCCGGATCGAGCACAACTGCGGTAAAGAGACGAGGCCCGAAGAGAAAGTTGCGCTCGGATGAAAGGTTTGAGATCACAGCAATCGCGCGCGACGGCCAACCGATTGAACCCATCCGGACAAAGGATGCATTTGCTGCTCAGTGCGGGGTTCTAGTTAGGGACAAGATCCCGATCAGCATCCAGCAATGGTATAAGCCTAAGAAGGAAGACCCTGAGGTGTCTTATGTCAATGATATGCAGAAAGATGATCTTTGGACTGAGTTGAAGGCAAATTTCACCCTACCGCCAGAGGAGGATCCGGAGAAGCCAGTTATAGAGCAATTAATCAAGTCTCATGCTCTTAAGAAGATGGCAGACCTATTCAGGAGGTGGAAGAATGAGCTGAAAACGTTTGTCGACAAAGAAGAGACACCAGAATTCATCGGCCAGTATGAGAAGATCAGAGATCACTGGCCCGCATTTGTGGCCCACAAGACATCGGAAAAGAGTAAGAAGATGTCAGCGACAAACAAGAAGAATGCTGCAAAGAAGAAGCTTCACCATCGCACAGGGTCAGGTGGCTACCTCAAAGCCCGACCTAAGTGGGCCAAGGCTGAGAATGATCTGCTTGAAAAAGGGATCGAACCACAGACAATGAACTGGACAGACCGTTGCCGGACTTGGTTCTTCGGGGCTGGCGGAACCTTGGACCCTATATCAGGGAGGTGCATTTGGACGAACGAGCTTTTGAGAATACCAATCAAGAAGATTCAGCAATATATCGATGCAGCGCAGCAAGGGACGTTCGTTCCAGACAGAGAGAACGACGAGCTCACAATGGCCCTCGGGAATCCTGAGCACCCTGGACGGACACGAGGCACGCTAGGCTCTGTTCCGTGGAAGGCTGGTTTTCCGGACGCGGGCGGTTACAAAGGCCAGGAGAGGAGGAAAAAAGTGGAGCAGATCCAAATTCAGAAGCTGCACGAAAGGGTTCAAGCGCTAGAGGAACGAGACGGCAATCGACATGCCGAAACTGTCCCCGAAGCTACACCGCCATCTCAGCGGAGAAGCAGCGTGGCTTCCACCGAGCTGCTTCAGCTGGAGCATGCGGCTCCTGCTAGCTACCCCGTGGATGCTATCACGGAGTCTCAACATTGCCACCTTATGGCGGAATGGCAGAACTTCAAAGTCAAGGCGGCTGTTGGCTCTGTTTTACCTCCTGAACCCGGCGCAACCTACCACTGCCGGCCGATTCCAGAAGGATATGCTAGGGTGATGGTGGATGAAATAACGGAGGGATTTGAGGAGCTCCAGCTTGACCACCCTACGGGTGAAGGGGAGACTCGGCTGGGTTCTGCTCTGAAGACTCCATGCCTATGGCGGAAGGAGCTCATCAAGCTTCCGAACTGGACGGCTCCGGCGAGTAAGGGCACTCCGCCTCCTCCTCCGCCTCCTCCTCCGGCGAGTGATCAGGGCACTCAGCCTCCTTCTCCGGCGCGTGGCGGCACTCCGCCTCCTTCTCCGCCAGCACCGGCGCGCCAGAGCAGCCAGCCTCCTCCTTCTCCGCCTTGTCAGCAAGGGCGGAAGAGACCCGCCGCTGCTGCGGCTGCTCCGGCGCGTCATAGTCCTTCTCCTCCGCCTCGTAAGCAAGGAAAGAAGACAACTGCAGCCGCTCCGTCTGCTTTGCCGGCGTCTAGCAGTACAGCTGCCAGAGGCGGGAGGCAATACAGATTCGGTCCTTCTCTGAAGACTCCAAAGAAGTTACCATACGAGAGGACCGAGGAGGAAACCAGGAAGATCGCGCGAGCCGAAGTGACAAACTTCTTTGAAGGGGTGAAAGCAAAGAAACATCCACCTCCGGAGGAGAAGGTAGATCCGGTGAAAGCAAAGCGCACTCTGGCTGCCTTGACAAAACCACCAAAGTCTCCGCCGAGAGGCAACTATGAGCGCATTCTTGCAAAGACATATGCCGAAGCGGAGCGGTCGGGAAGTACTGTCAGTGATCAAAGGTTAAAAGAACGACGAGCTGGGAAAAAAATTTCCCAGCTCGGCGAACAAGCGAACCAATCGTGCCCCCCGCTCAAGGTGTCAAAAGACATCGTCGCTCATGATCCGAGTATGGTGCCCGGTTATAGCAATCTTGGAGATTACCTGCCCGACGATGTACATTATGAAATCATGGAGGTGGACGAACACAAATACCATTACGGGAAGCCTCTCGTCAAAGATGAAAGATCTCTAACAACGATGATGCGAAGACTACATGATTGGTACATGAAAACCTGCAGAGAGTCTGATGGGATGGATCCTTTAACGCTGAGAGTTAAACCGGAGCATGACCTCGTTGGAATTGATCTGCTGAATGTTCCATTTGAGGATTTCTTCCAGTTTTACAATCAAAAGGCCCTCGATAAAACAACGATCACTTGCTACTGTCTGTAAGTAGTACTACTTCTGTCATTAAGTCTCTCTATATAGGTCAGCTCTTTCATTGCATGTATTTATAATTATCCTCACTATATTATCCAGATTGAAGATCGCCGAATTGAAGAAAAGACAAATCGGTGATATTGGGTTCATTAACACAAATCTCATAGATGCATATACGGTTGGAAAACATCCCAAAGAAGCCGAGGCCAACTTGCTACAATCGTTGGTATTAAATCAAAACAAAGATATAATACTCTTTCCTTACAACTTCAAGTGAGTGTTACTGTCTTGTGCATATTCAGTTTCCCTTATTAGTCCAGGTTATGGTAATGTAATTGATGACTTATGCATGCATGCACAGCTTCCACTATATTCTCCTAGAGATTAAGCTTGAGCAGGGAGTAGTAACCGTCTTAGACTCGAGACGAAAAGATCCCCAGGACTATGCGAACATGACTCAAATGCTCGAGAAGTAAGTTAAATCGATCATTATCCACCATATAAGCAACTTTGTTCATTTCCTGATATCAAGTAATTGTTTTCTTTGTCTGGCAGGGTTTGGAGAAAATTCACCTCAAAAGCTCCGGGACTGCCGAAGAAGCTGCAATTTAATCACCCGAAAGTAAGTACTATTGTAGCATGTTCCGCGCATCTCCTAGTGATTCAAGCGCTAGTTTCATCAATACCATTTAGCATGCTTGCTTATCAGTTTGATTGACCTCTATTTCTTGTAAAGTGGTTGCGGCAGGAACCCGGGAATAATACTGTGGATACTACGTTTGCGAGTCCATCCGCTACATGACCTGTGAGCGGGGCTACACTGAAGAACAATATGAAGTGCGTAAGCAATAATATTCACAATTTTATTTTATTACCATCATTTGTGTTGAGTTTCATTTATTCATATATATATATATATATATATATATATATATATATGTATTGACCCCCTTCTTCAAATTAGATGTTTCGGAAGCGGGATGAACTCCTAGCACCAGATCGTATGCGAGGAATTCAAGAGGAATTGGCGGCATTCTTCCTTGACCACGTGATCGCTGAAAACGGAGAATACTATGTGGACCCTGTGTTCCTACAATTTAATTAGGAGATTGTATTGTAAGAGATAATTATTGTATATATGTAGCCGGTAGTGTCGGATAGATATACGAGAACTTGTTGTTCGACCAATATCTCGGAGAAGGAGAGGTGGTCGATATCACTTCTCTCTGTATGCATATGTTCAGGACGATCTTCTGTTTCCTTCATTTGATTACTAGCTAGCGTTTCTACTCCTCTCCATACGTATATAGTACGTAGCGTCGACCAAGCACGGAGATAAGAGAGGACACTTATCTCTATTAATTAGCTAGCTAACACAATATATGAAACACCTAAATTAACCCCCCAAAACCCCTAAGCCACCCCCTTTAAAAAAACCTCAGCTCCTGCCAGCTGCTGATGCGTGGATGCCTATTGGTCCCGGTTGGTGACACCAACCGGGACAAAAGGTCCTGCCTATTGGTCCTGGTTGGCGGCACCAACCGGGACAAAAGGCCCCCCTGCCTGGGCTGGCAGCAGCGGCCACGTGGAGGACCTTCTGTCCCGGTTCGTGTAAGAATCGGGACTAAAGGGTTAGGGCTTTAGTAACGACCCTTTAGTCCCGGTTCGAGAACCGGGACAAAAGGCCCTTACAAACCGGGGTAAAAGCCCCTTTTCCTACTAGTGCGCGCCCGCCGGCTCAAGTTTTGACAGAGTCATTGGAAGCTTTGGCGACTCTGATGGGGGTGGAGGTAACCCCGGATAACCAAGAACAGCACAAAGTGGATGTGGCGAAGTTACGAGATGAGATAGCTCAAGCCAAGGAGGAGCTCGCGGCTGAGAACATCAGGATGGCCATGGAGCGGGCTGCTTTGGACGCCCAGGCATAGCAGATTCAAGCGAATTCCTTCTGGCTCACATTGGATCAGAATGCTTCAAACGAGATCATGAGGAGGAGGCACCAGAGTCATCTACCCCCGGTTTATGAGCCAAGGAACCTCTTCAACACACCTGGAGCAGGAATCAGTGACCCGTCGGTGGTGAACCGGGCGGTCGAAGCGGCTGGGACTGGAGCGCCGGTTCAGCCACGAGCAGTGGACCCGCCACGTTTGAATAACACTCCGCCTCAATATGTTCCGACGCCTCCGGGTCACTATTCTAACCCTTTGGACAATATGATTGCTGCGGCAACACGATTGGCGGCTCTACCAGTTGAAGGCGAATCTCCAACGGCGATCGAGACACGGACGGCCAGAGAGCTTCTCCAGACGGTTGTGGCTCAACAGGCGGCCTATTCTTACAGCCGCGAGCGGATTCACTCAACCCCTCGTCCAAGCCGGAGTTATAGCAGGCACATTGACTCGCCGGAAGTTTCATGCAGTGAACAGCACCGTAACCAGCCTCGGGGACATGACCCGGTGCGCGGTGGTGCCAATGCTAAGACTTTAGTGGATCAGGGCAGAGCGCGTCGGGAGGCCGAGCTGGTGGCTCAGCAAATGACTCATCAATATTCTCTGGTTTATCAGTCAGCTTCGGTGGAGGCAGGCGTAACCTCTAGAACCTTGGGTGTGCCATGTCTAGTACCGGCTCTGTGTAACGACTGTTTGCCCAAGGATTTCAAGGGTCCTCGTAAGGTGCCTAACTACACAGCAGATCAGCCCCCTGAAGCCTGGATCGAAAGTTATGAGATGGCGATGGAGATGCTGGACGTCGGCGATGCTGCATGTGCTAAGTATTTCACCATGATGTTGGATGGGACGACTCGTACTTGGTTGAAAGGGCTGCGTGCTAACTCCATTGGATCATGGGCTGAGCTAAAAGCCCGGTTTATCCAGAACTTTAAAGATACGTGCAAGCAGCCTATGTCAATCGTGGATTTGGACTCTTGTGTCCAAGGCGATGGCGAGTCAACAACCCATTGGGTGCGCCGCGTCTCAGCCATCCTACACTCATCGGATCGTATCAATGCCGGTTCTGTAGTCCTGATGTTGGAGAAGAATTGTCGTTTCATGCCCCTTAAGTAGAAACTAGGGCGGCTTAAGCGCCACTTCAGTGACATGAGGGAGCTAATGGCGGCTCTCGTCAAGTATGCTGACTCTGATAGTACCAAGGATCCCGAGTCTGATGATGAAAAGCCGGGAAAGGGAAAGAAGAGCGGCAACACGAAAGGGCAGCAACATAACCCGGCGAGTCAGGGTGGCAACGGTAAGCGCAAGGCTGATGGTAATATGGATTTTGTGGCCAACACCAATACACAGAATAATAATCAGCGCCGCAAGGGGAAACCGCCCCCTCGGTTTGGAGGGCCAAAATTCAATCTTGAGGCGATGATGAATCAGCCCTGCCCGAAGCATGGTACGCGGGAAAAGCCGGCCACTCACCTCTAGAAGGATTGCTTCATTATGAGGGAATATAGAAATTCCAATTTTTTCCAGAACAATCATGGGCCGGACGGCGGCTCAGGATCCGGCTCTCACGGTCCTGGTTATGGTGGTGGCGGCTCTAATTCCGGTTTTCATGGCCAAGGCAATCAAGGTGGTTTTAATCAACAGTCTGGTCAGGGGAATCAGTAGCAGCAGTCTGGTTATCAGAGTAACCCGAAGCAGTTGAATAGTGGACGGTACCACGTTTTCACCACAATTTTATGCAAGCGGGATCAGAAACTCCATAAGAGGGCAGTGAACGCAGTTGAGCCGGCGATTCCCCATTACTTGCAATGGTCTGAACACCCAATTCTCTGGAGTCGTGAGGATCACCCGCCCCGGGTTGACAATCCGGGTCATTTGGCTCTGGTGGTGGCGCCTCAGGTTGGGGGGTACAGATTTACCAAGGTACTCATGGATGGGGGCAGTAGCATCAATATTTTGTATTATGAAACTTTCCGTCGCATGAGCTTAACTGACAAAGATCTTAAGCCGTCAAACACTGTCTTTCACGGCGTGGTGCCCGGTAAGTCGGCATATCCAGTGGGCAAAATATCTTTGGAGGTTGCCTTTGGAGATGATCATGATTCCAGATCTGAGTCGTTGACTTTTGAGGTTGTTAAAATCAAGAGCCCTTATCATGCTCTGTTTGGGTGGCCGGCTTATGCTAAATTCATGGCAAGGCCTTGTTATGTTTATTTGCTGCTTAAGATGCCGGGTCACAAGGGCACCATCACAGTGCATGGAAGCTGGAAGATAGCCTTGGAGTGTGAAGAAGGCGATGCTGCTTATGCTGAGTCTGTCTGTGCAACAGAAGAATTGAAATTTTACAAGGATAATGTTGACCCGGTGGATATGACATCTTTGAAGAAGCCAACCACAAAGCATGACCCCCTATTGAAATTAAAGTCGGTGGATGATACTAAGCTAGTTGACTTCGTTCCTGGCGATTCATCCAAGCAGTTCAACATCAGTGCTAATCTGGATCAGAAATAGGAAAGCGCACTCATCGAGTTCATCCGTGAGAACCGGGACATCTTTGCATGGAAACCTTCAGACATGCCAGGTGTATCGAGGGAACTCGCTGAGCACACTCTCAATATTGATCAAAAGTTTAAACCGGCCAAGCAATTCCTTCGTCATTTCAATGAAGAGAGGCGCAAGGCCATTGGTGAAGAAGTGGCCCGGCTCTTGGCGGCTGGGTTTATTATCAAAGTTTTTCATCCTGAGTGGTTGGCTAACCCGGTGCTTGTACTTAAGAAAAATGGTACTTGGCGTATGTGTGTGGATTACACAGACTTAAACAAGGCCTGTCCGGCAGATCCCTTTGCTCTCCCCCGAATTGATCAAATTATTGATGCTACGGCGGGTTGTGAGCGTTTGAGCTTTTTGGATGCTTATTCTGGTTATCATCGGATCAAGATGGCAGTTAAGGACCAGGAGAAGACAGCTTTCATCACTCCCTTTGGAGCCTTCTGTTATGTGTCTATGCCTTTTGGGCTCAAGAGTGCCCAGGCGACTTACCAGCGGTGTGTGCAAAATTGTCTCCATAATCAGATTGGGTGCAATGTTCACGCTTATGTGGATGATATTGTGGTAAAATCCAGGAAGAAGGAGACTCTGATAGATGATTTGAAAGAGACCTTTGACAATCTCCGGGTCTACAAGATGATGCTTAACCCGGCCAAGTGTGTCTTTGGTGTACCAGCAGGCAAGCTCTTAGGCTTTCTGGTTTCTGAACGGGGTATTGAAACTAATCCGAAGAAAATAAAGGCCACCACTTCCCTGGCTAAGCCGGCATGTATCAATGATGTTCAGCGTCTGGCGGGTCGTATTGCGTCCTTAAGCCGGTTCATAAGCCGGTTGGGTGAAAAGGCTATCCCTTTGTACCAGCTGATGAAGAAGACAGATCATTTTGTCTGGACTGATGCTACTGATCAGGCATTTGAGGCCTTGAAGAAACAGTTAGCTGGGCCGCCGGTTCTTGCTGCTCCCATTGATAAAAAGCCTTTGTTGTTATATGTGGCTGCTAATAGCAGAGCCGTCAGTGTGGCAATTGTGGTGGAACGAAAGGAAGCAGGCAAGGAACATCCGGCTCAGCGGCCGGTTTACTACATCAGTGAGGTGCTCATTGAGTCCAAGCAGAGGTATCCGCATTGGCAGAAGCTTGTATATGGGGTGTTCATGGCTAGTCAAAAGCTCAAGCAATATTTTCTGGGTCATCCCATCACTGTGGTCAGTTCTGCTCCCTTAGGGGATATTATTCAAAACAGAGAGGCCACAAGCCGGATAGCCAAGTGGGCCATTGAGCTTGGACCCCATGGTTTGAAGTATATGCCTCGCACAGCTATCAAGTCTCAAGCACTGGTGGATTTCATCAATGATTGGACAGAATTGCAGATGGCTGAGGAGAATCTGGATAGCAAATATTGGACTATTCACTTTGATGGATCGAGGAAGTTGGAAGGCTCGGGGGCTGGAGTTATCTTGACTTCCCCACGAGGTGATAAATTTTGTTATGTTTTAAGGTTGATGTTCCCTTGTACTAACAATGCAGCTGAGTATGAGGCCTTGCTCCATGGTCTTCGGACGGCTAAGGAGATGAACTTAAGCCGGGTGAGTTGTTTTGGTGACTCAGATTTGGTAGCTCAGCAAGTTTCTGGCACTTGGGATTCTAAGGACCCACTCATGGCGGCTTATCGACGAGAGGTTGTGCTATTGCTGGTCATTTCAAGGGCTATCAGGTGGAGCATGTTGATTGAAGAAAAAATGAGGCGACTGATGCTTTGAGCCGGTTGGGATCTCAGCGTAAGCCGGTGCCACCCAATATTTTCCTTGATATTCTGCATAACTCTTCAGTCAAAATGCCTATAGAGGAAGATCTTGCTATTCCTGACCCGGAGGCACAGCTGGTGGCGGCTCTTCATGCTATTCCTGATTGGACACTTCCATATTTGGCATATATGACCCGGGGCGAGTTACCCGAAGATGAAACTTTGGCCAGGCAGGTAACCCGGCGGCCTAAGTCAATGACTATTGTCAGTGGAGAGTTGCATCATCGCAGTGTTATGGGGGCGTTTCAACGTTGTGTTTCTCCACAAGAAGGTCGTGAGATCCTACGAGAGATTCATGAAGGAGATTGTGGTCATCATGCCGGCTCTAAGTCTCTCGTGGCCAAGGCTTTTCGTCATGGATTTTATTGGCTGACGGCTCATGCTGATGCAGAAGATTTGGTCAGTAAATGTGACGGTTGTCAGAAATTTTCAAGACGAGCTCACGTACCGGCTCAAGAATTGAGGATGATTCCAATTGCTTGACCATTTGCAGTCTGGGGGATTGATATGGTTGGGCCTTTCAAACAGTCCAAGGATAAAAAGAGCTACCTTTTCATGGCGGTTGACAAATTCACAAAGTGGGTTGAAGCAGAGCCGGTTAGTAAGTGTGACGCGGCAACAGCGGTTCAATTCATCAAAAATGTGATTTTCCGTTTTGGTTTTCCCCACAACATTATAACTGATAATGGCACTAATCTGTCCAAGGGTGCTATGAAAGAGTTTTCTCAACGAGAGCATATTCGACTTGATATATCATCAGTGGCTCACCCCCAGTCCAATGGCCAAGCTGAGAGACCCAATCAAGAAATCTTGAGAGGCATCAAGCCCTGGCTTACGGTCCCTTTGCAGAGGACGCTGGGTTGTTGGGTGGAGGAATTACCCTCAGTGTTATGGAGTATCAATACCACCCCCAATAGATCTACGGGTTACACGCCTTTCTTCATGGTTTACGGAGCAGAGGCGGTTCTCCCTAGTGACATCCGTCACGACTCATCCCGTGTGGCGGCTTAAGTTGAAGCTGATAATGAAAAAGCACGTCAGGATGCTATTGACCTGTTGGATGAGGAGCGAGACCTTGCGGTGGCTCGTTCAGTGATTTACCAGCAGGATCTGCGCCGTTATCACAGCCGTCGGGTTAAAACCAGGACCTTTCAAGAAGGCGCTTTGGTGCTCTGGCTTATCCAGGATCAAACTGATATGCACAAGCTATCCCCACCTTGGGAAGGGCCCTTTGTGGTCAGCAAAAATCTGAACAACGGGTCATACTACCTTATCGATGTTCGAGACCACAAGGACTCACGCACGTCGGAAGAGGAAACCCGCCGGCCGTGGAATATTGCTCATCTTCCGCCTTATTACACCCGAGCCACTAGGTCTTGTGTTGTACATATTTTGACAATGTATATATTATGATGAATAAAATAAAGCCGGCATCCCTGATAATTCAGGGCCTCTGTCGTTTCATTTCTGAGAATAATGAGTCTTTATTGTTACTTCATATGATCACTCTGGTGCTTCCTACTCATTGAGCATAGCTATGACTACCCTCTTGATCCGGCTTGTACGCCATGATTACTAAATACTTGGGGGCTTCCTGCTCATTGAGCATAGCTGTGACTACCCTATTGATCTGGCTTGTATGCCTGGACTGAAATATTACTTGGGGGCTCTTTGTTAAAAAGACAAGAGCTTTTATGAACCTCGTAGTAGGCTTGGAAGCCAGGTGTATTCACCTAAAAACCCGGGTTATCCTGCCTCTTTAAGTCTGCCACTCCACCCAGAACTGCCTGGAATGACTCGTCGTACTCTTGACAGTCAATCTTATAGACCCTGAACTTGTCAAGGTTAAAACGACGATTGGTCATGTGAGGCCCGACTTATAAGGTTGAATGAAGGTTTAACTCAGCGGTTGTGTAGCCCTTGAAAAGCACTTGAATTGAAGGTTTGGCAGCCTGTGAACGCCTTGGTTTTTTTTTGATTTGATTTGAACAATGTTTTGAGGTTTCTCTTTTGTGACATGTTGATACATGGTTGAAAACCGATGAGGGCTATGTTGACTTATGGTTCATATCTGAATCTATCCGGCGTTCGTTAACCCGGCCTGGCTTTGGACTTTAAGTCGCCAGTGTATGATAATTTTTTGTGCTTAGAGCGCTGAGCTCTAAGTTTTGGGGATATTACCCCTTACTGCATGCGGTGCTGTAAGCCGGCGGTATAAATCAATTGAACAGGGCATTGTGCTCTCAGTCTTTGGGGTTGTCACCCTTACTGCACAGGTATGATAAGCCGGCAGTGTGAGCAAAGATCACAGATATGATATTTTGTTATGATTATATAAGGTTGTGATTAAACCGGCTCTGGTTATGGACTGTTTTAGTCACCAATACACTAGTAGAAAACAGGGCTTAGGTCACAGGACAGTTTTCACATTAGTCCCGGTTCAGTCACGAACCGGGACTAATGTGAGCATTGGTCCCGGTTCGTGCGGCCAGGGACCTGCCGGGCCTCGTGGGGGCATTGGTCCTGGTTCGTCCGGACCCTTTGGTCCCGGTTGGTGGGACAAACCGGGACCAATGGGCCACGCTCCTGGCCCACCACCCTTTAGTCCCGGTTCCTACCACAAACCGGGACTAAAGGCCTGGTCCTAGTTGCGGCCAGTGTTTAGTCCCACCTCGCCAACCGAAGGGCGCTCACATCAGTTTACAAGGCCGTCCCTCTCTGCCTTGTTGAGCTTCTCTTAAAGTGAAAATAGATGCCCTTATACAGGGAATTTGACCTAAATTCACAGTAAATTTCATAGAAATTTATTATGAGTTTAGGTTGAGTTTTCTCTATAAGCGCATCTATGTTCATTTTTTATATTTATAAAATAAATAAACCTTAATAAAATAAATAAAACTAAATAAACCTTAATAAAATAAAATAAAATAAACTATAGTAACTACAATAAATAAACCTTAATAAATTAACTAAAAATAGCAGCAGTAAAATAAATAAAAATAAAATAATTAAAGTAAAATACATAAGTAATTAGAAATAAAATAAATAAGTTTTTTGTTGTAAGTAGAAACAAAACAAAACAAATAAAGAAAAAGAGAAAAAAACAGAGGAAAAAAATTACGCCACCTACTGGGCCACCACGGCCTGAATACGACTAGAAACCCATCCATGGGCTAGGATTCAGGCCCGCAGAATGCCCAGTAGGCCCCACAGGCAAAGAGAACAGTTAGGCCCGAAAGCCTGCAGTTGAGAGGAGTTCGAGAGGGTGGGCGCAGCAGCGCTTATAAACCACTCTCGAGCTCTCTCAACTAGCGAGGTGGGACTAAACTTTTGACGCGGGGTATCACAAGGCCTTTGGTCCCGGTTGGTGCCACCAACCGGGACTAAAGGGGGCATTGGTCCCGGTTGGTGGCACCAACCGGGACCAAAGGCCTTTAGTCCCGGTTGGTGCCACCAACCGGGACCAATGAGTTCCCTATATATACCCCATCGCCACAGCAGAGCACTCCAGAGTGCTCTGTTTTTTCTGGCCGGCGAGGGGAGGGCATTTGGGTGCTCTAGCTCATCTTCTATGCACATGAGGTGTTCGATGAAATGTCTGAGCCACACTAGTTAATCTTTCTCCTCTCGAAACTCGACCTCCGAGCTCCATTTTCCCCGAGATTTGTCTAGGTTTAGCGGTCCGTCACGTCCCGTCCCCGTCTTCACCGTCGTCGATCGCCCGCGCCGATCTCGTCGCCAGCACCACCGTGGTGAACCTCTTGTTCTTATCTTCTTTCTGAAAGGAAAAAATTCTTACTTTAGATAGTTACTTGTCTAATTTTGTTACTTTTATTATTCCTTCTTATTACATAGTGCGATGGTTTTGGTATCCGCCCCCGTCGGCCCTCGTCCTGTCTATGATTCGGATGTGGTATATATTATCTTTTTATAACTATTTGGTTCATTTATTGTTTATGACAAATATACCGACCAACGTGACATAGATTTTATTTATCTAGGAGGTGGTTGAACCGGAAATTCTAACCGACCCTATTGTCGAGAGGTTAAATTTAGTTGAAGAAGAAAACAATTACTTGAAGGAAAAAATAAAAAAAATTGAGGAGGAGAAGATGATATTGGAGTTGCATGTTATGGATGTCGTCGATGATCACAAGATCAAGATGGATGCAATGCGCTTGAAGATTATAAAGATTAGAAAATATGCCATTCATACCGAGGCTTGGTATCATTATGCCGTTGGATCAATTGTTACCTTGGTTGCGATTATGATCGCATTTGTTTTCGCATTGAAATGTTTTACATAGTTTCAATGTATGGTTTAATTAATTAGATGCTCTGGAGAGCTATATATATGTTGTTAGATGAGAACTATGTATGTACTTTGGTTCTAATGTGATGATGAACTTCTATTAATTTGGTCACTTAATTATCTATTCATGATGTTCTGTAATGGTTTTTGACACACTTAATTATATATAATGCACGCAGATGAACCGACAAATGGATGTACGGTGACAGACACACCTCCGAGTACATTAAGGGCGTGCATGATTTTCTCGAAGTGGCTGAGGCAAACAAGCAGAATGGTTTTTATGTGTTGTCCATGCCCTATATGTGGGAATACGAAGTCTTACTCTGACCGGAAAATCCTTCACACCCACCTGCTTTACAAGGGTTTCATGCCACACTATAATGTTTGGACGAGGCACGGAGAAATAGGGGTTATGATGGAAGACGGCGAAGAAGAAGAGGACGATGACAACTATGTGCCCCCTGAATACGGTGATGCTGCAACGGGGGAAGCTGTTGAAGATCAAGAGGAACCAGACGATGTGCCCAATGATGCTGCAAGGGGGGAAGCTACTGAAGATCAAGAGGAACCAGTGCCCGATGATGATGATCTCCGCCGGGTCATAGTCGATGCAAGGACGCAATGCGAAAGTCAAAAGGAGAAGCTGAAGTTCGATCGCATGTTAGAGGATCACAAAAAAGGGTTGTACCCCAATTGCGAAGATGGCAACACAAAGCTCGGTACCGTACTGGAATTGCTGCAGTGGAAGGCAGAGAATGCTGTTCCTGACAAAGGATTTGAGAAGCTATTGAAAATATTGAAGAAGAAGCTTCCAAAGGATAACGAATTGCCCGACAGTACATACGCAGCAAAGAAGGTCGTATGCCCTCTAGGATTGGAGGTGCAGAAGATACATGAATGCCCTAATGACTGCATCCTCTACCGCGGTGCGTACAAGGATCTGAACGCATGCCGGTATGCGGTGGATTGCGGTATAAGATCAGACGAGATGACCCTGGTGATGTTGACGGCGAGCCCCCCAGGAAGAGGGTTCCTGCGAAGGTGATGTGGTATGCTCCTATAATACCACGGTTGAAACGTCTATTCAGAAACGAAGAGCATGCCAAGTTGATGCGATGGCATAGTGAGGACCGTAAGAAAGACGGGAAGTTGAGAGCACCCGCTGACGGGTCGCAGTGGAGAAAAATCGAGAGAAAGTACTGGGCTGAGTTTGCAGCTGACCCAAGGAACGTATGGTTTGGTTTAAGCGCGGATGGCATTAATCCTTTCGGGGAGCAGAGCAGCAATCACAGCACCTGGACCGTGACTCTATGTATGTATAACCTTCCTCCTTGGATGTGCATGAAGCGGAAGTTCATTATGATGCCAGTTCTCATCAAGGCCCTAAGCAACCCGGCAACGACATTGATGTGTACCTAAGGCCATTAGTTGAAGAACTTTTACAGCTGTGGAATGGAAACGGTGTACGTACGTGGGATGAGCACAAACAGGAGGAATTTAACCTGCACGCGTTGCTGTTTGTAACCATCAACGATTGGCCCGCTCTCAGTAACCTTTCAGGACAGACAAACAAGGGATACCATGCATGCACGCACTGTTTAGATGACACTGAAAGTATATACCTGGACAAAAGCAGGAAGAATGTGTACCTGGGCCATCGTCGATTTCTTCCGACCAACCATCAATGTCGAAAGAAAGGCAAGCATTTCAAAGGCGAGGCAGATCACCGGAAGAAGCCTGCCATGCGTACCGGTGATCACGTACTTGCTATGGTCAATGATTTACACGTAATGTTTGGAAAGGGTCCCGGCGGACTAGCTGTTCCGAATGACGCTGAGGGACACGCACCCATGTGGAAGAAGAAATCTATATTTTGGGACCTACGCTACTGGAAAGAGCTAGAGGTCCGCTCTTCAATCGACGTGATGCACGTGACGAAGAACCTTTGCGTGAACCTGCTAGGCTTCTTGGGCGTGTATGGGAAGACAAAAGATACACCTGAGGCACGGGAGGACCTGCAACGTTTGCACGAAAAAGACGGCATGCCTCCGAAGCAGTATGAAGGTCCTGCCAGCTACGCTCTTACGAAAGAAGAGAAAGAAATCTTCTTTGAATGCCTGCTCAGTATGAAGGTCCCGACTGGCTTCTCGTCGAATATAAAGGGAATAATAAATATGCCAGAGAAAAAGTTCCAGAACCTAAAGTCTCATGACTGCCACGTGATTATGACGCAACTGCTTCCGGTTGCATTGAGGGGGCTTCTACCGAAAAACGTCCGATTAGCCATTGTGATGTTATGTGCATTCCTCAATGCAATCTCTCAGAAGGTGATCGATCCAGAAATCATACCAAGGCTAAGGAGTGATGTGGCGCAATGTCTTGTCAGTTTCGAGCTGGTGTTCCCACCATCCTTCTTCAACATCATGACGCACGTCCTAGTTCATCTAGTCGACGAGATTGTCATTCTGGGGCCCGTATTTCTACACAATATGTTCCCCTTTGAGAGGTTCATGGGATTCTAAAGAAATATGTCCGTAACCGCGCTAGGCCAGAAGGAAGCATCTCCATGGGCCATCAAACAGAGGATGTCATTGGGTTTTGTGTTGACTTCATTCCTGGCCTTAAGAAGATAGGTCTCCCTAAATCGCGGTATGAGGGGAGACTGACTGGAAAAGGCACGCTTGGAGGGGGACTCAATAATATGCAGGGACGGATATTCTTGGTCTCAAGCACACTACACAGTTCTACAGAACTCTACCTTGGTGACCCCGTATGTCGATGAACACAAGAACAGTCTGCGCTCCAAACACCCGGAGCAGTGTGACGACTGGATTACATGTGAACACATCAGGACTTTCAGCAGTTGGTTGGAAACACGTCTCAGAGGTGACACCACTGTTTGTGATGAGTTGTACTCGTTGTCCAGGGGACCATCTTCGACTGTATTGACTTACAAAGGATACGAGATAAATGGGAATACATTTTACACGATCGCCCAAGATCAAAAGAGCACCAACCAAAACAGCGGTGTCCGCTTTGATGCAGCAACCGAGAGGGGAAAGGACACATATTATGGTTACATAATGGACATATGGGAACTTGACTACGGACATGATTTTAAGGTCCCTTTGTTAGTGCAAATGGGTCAATCTGTCAGGAGGCGGGGTACAGGTAGACCCACAGTATGGAATGACAACAGTGGATCTGAACAATCTTGGGTACACTGACGAACCGTTCGTCCTAGCCAATGATGTGGCACAGGTTATCTATGTGAAGGACATGTCTACCAGACCGAGGAAAAGAAAAGATAAGGAAGCGAATACATCATACGATGAGCCAAAGCGCCACATAGTTCTTTCAGGAAAAAGGGACATTGTGGGAGTGGAGGGCAAGACAGACATGTCTGAAGATTATGAAAAGTTTCATGAAATCCCTCCCTTCAAAGTCAAGGCTGACCCAAGCATCCTGATAAACGATGAAGATTATCCATGGTTACGGCGCAATAAGGAACTGACACAAGCGAAGAAAAAGTGAAGACTTTCTCCCGCAACTATTATGATGATACCATGCCAACTTTGTAATAGACGAGTATGATACCATTGTCCGTTTTGTACAAGAAGTGCATCTAGTTTTTGCCGTAACCCTCTCAACTTTCTTGCACATGCTATGTGGATGAAATGATGATACCATGCCAACTTTCAACCTTCTCAGAGTTCATTTGAAATGCTTTTCAATTTTAGGGTCTTATAGCTCAAAATAATTAGTAAATGCATGAAAAATAACAGGCCAAAAATTAAAAATTATGCCACCTACTGGGCCACCACGGCCTGAATACGATTAGAAACCCATCCATGGGCCAGGATTCAGGCCCGCAGAAGGCCCAGTAGGCCCACAGGCATGTACAGAGAGGTTAGGCCCGTAAGCCTGCTTTAGAGAGGAGCTCGACAGCTCAGGCGCACCGCACCTTATAAACAGGGGCGGCTCTCTCTCAGCTAGCGAGGTGGGACTAAACTCACCACCACGCCGCTGTGCAAGGCCATTGGTCCCGGTTGGTGGCACGAACCGGGACCAATTCCACCCTTTGGTCCCTGTTGGTGCCACGAACCGGTACTAATGAGGTTGTGGCCCCACGAGCACCTTTAGTACCGGTTCGTGGCACGAACTGGTACTAGAGTTTCTTACTAAGCACTTTTTTAGTCCCACCTCGCTAGCTGAGAGGCACTATGAGCGGTTTATAAGCCCTGAGTGCAGAGACGATGAAGAAGAGGCGCAATGCTCACGTTGCTTAGCTTCAAGCCTTGAAGAATAAGGTAGACTGCATGGAGCTATGTGCAGTGCAGTCTACACTATTCCGAAAGGCTTGAAGCAAATCAACGAGCATTGCGCCTCTTTTTTATTTTTAATAACTTATTACAACTCCGGACTTCTTGTGTTCCGACAAAATAAAATAAACTTTAATAAAATTTATGAAACTAAAATTAACAAAGTATTTTCTGTTCAAAACATTATAAGAAACCTCTATTATTATTGAAACTAAAATCATATAAAATTGATGCAACTAAAATTATCAAAGTATTTTCTGTTCAAAATCATTAAAAGCAAAAAGAATGTTCATAAAGAACTTTTTTGGATAGAAACTTTAATAGCAAAAAGAATTATCATAAAGTAAAATAAATAAGTAATTAGAAACAAAATAAAATAAAATAAATAAGTTTTTTGTTGTAAGTAGAAACAAAACAAAATAAATAAAGCAAAAAAGAAAACAAAAAAACTAAATACAGCAAAAAAAATTGTTGGGGCGCTGCCCGCTTAGCCTTCCAACCCTCAGGTTTGCAAATACAGGCCTAGAAGGGCTAGGAGGCTAAACGGACAGCGCACCAAAGTTAGGCCCAGAAGCCTGCTATAGAGAGGAGTTCGAAACAGCAACCGCGCCGCGGCATTTAAACTGGTGCGGGCGCCCCTCGGCTAGCGAGGTGGGACTAAACTTTTGGCCGCGATGCGGACAGCAAAAAAAATTGTTGGGGCGCTGCCCGCAGGGCACTCCAACCCTCGGGTTTGCAAATACAGGCCCAGAAGGGCTAGAGGGCTCAACGGGCAGCGCGCCAAAGTTAGGCCCAGAAGCCTGCTATAGAGAGGAGTTCGAGACAGCAGCCGCAGCGGGGCTTATAAACCACTCCGAGCCCCTCTCAACTAGGGAGGTGGGACTAAACTTTTGGCCGCGACGCGGGCAGCAAGAGGCCTTTGGTCCCGGTTGGTGCCACCAACCGGAACCAAAGGCCGCCGCTTCCCGCCCTTTGCGCTGCTGAAAAGGGACCTTTGGTCCCGGTTGGTGCCACGAACCGGGACCAATGCCCTTGCTATATAACCAGGACTTGTGAAAATTTCACATCTCCGTCGCCTCCCTCGCCAGTTGCCCCCGCCGCCAGGCTGCCCAAATCGCTCGCGCGCTCCTCGTCGCCGTCGCCGCCGGCGGCCTCCATACCCGTCTGCCTGTGCCCCTGCCCCGCGCCCGAGCCCACGCCGGCCGCCGCCCTGTGCCCCTGCCCCGTCCCCGAGCACGCACGGCCGCGCCCCTGCGCCCGGCCCGCCCCCACCATTGTCGTCGTCGCCGGCGCCCGCCCCCACTGCCGCCCCTGCCTCGACGCCGCCCCTCCTCCCTGTTCGGTTCGGCTCCGGCGACCCCCTTTCCTCCATGTCCCCTCGATCCTCTTCATATAATTTTTTTTCATATGCATATGTTGATTATATGGATGGATGGATGATGTATATGTTCATTATATGGATGGATGGATGATGTATGCTTTTTTTCATATAATTTTTTTAGGCAGATTGTTAGAAATTTTTAGGCAGATTTTTAGAATTTTTTGTGTATGTATGTTATGTTTATATGTATGTATGTATGTTCATATGTATGTTTGTTTATATGCAAAGCATATGCAAAGAAAATGTATGAATGGTCATATGCAAAGAAAAATGTATGTATGGTCATATGCAAAGAAAATGTATGTATGTATGTTCATATGAAAGAAAAATGTATGTATGTATGTTCATATGCATATGCAAAGAAAATGTATGTTCATATGCATATGCAAAGAAAATGTATGTTCATATATATGATGATATGTTCATATAAAAAGGAAAATAAGAAGAGGAAGAAAGGAGAAGAAGAGGAGAGGAAGAAGAGGAGAAATAAATAAGAAGCGGAAAAAAGAAGAAAAAGAAGAGGAGAAGAAGAAAGGAATAGAAGAGAAGAAGAAAAAATAGAAAATTCTATTTTTTCTTCTTCTCTCCTCTATTCCTTTCTTCTTCTCCTCTTTTTTTTCTTCTTTTTTTCTTCGATCTTCTCCTCTATTCCTTTTCTTCTTCTCCTCTTTTTATTTCTTCTTCGTTTTCTTATGTTTTATCGGGTCTGTCGTCGTCGATATACCCCTCTCCCGATAACTTCAACACGAGGGGGGTCGATATACCCCCTCCCCGCCGATAATATTATTTTCCCATGTACGTATGTCGTCGTTGTCGATATAACCCCCTCCCGATAACTTCAACACGTGGGGTGGGGGTCGATATACCCCCTCCCCGATAACATTATTTTCCCATGTATGTATGTCGTCGTTGTCGATATATATAACTCCCTCCCAGATAACTTCGACATGATGGACGGTCGATATTTATACCCCCTCTCGACCGTGATAACTTATACCACGGGAGCACCCCCCGGCCCTCTCGCTCAACCAAAACTCTCGAGGACACCCAAACCCTAGAAAAAACGATGTTGGTCTCCTACCCCCTCCCGCCGCGCCCCTACCCTTGAAGCGTTGCCTAGGCCACCCCAAACCCGGAATAAGCTAGGTCTACGTTTGCACTAATATATCCACCTGCTGTCATGTTTGTGTAATAATTGCCATGTTGTAATATTTGCAGAAACAATGGAGCACGGACGAGACGAGCAAGCAGAAGAGGTGTTGGGGGACATAATCTTAGCCGGAGGTGATATCTTGTCGTATCTTAACGATAATGATGGTCTGGAAGAACAGGGTGAAGAAGCAGGCTACGGTGATCGAAGAGTGGAGGAGGAAAGACATGATTATGATGGCTCCGGTGACCCAATGCTGGTGCAAGAAGGAGCCCGTGGTGACGGCTCCGGTGACCGAACAGAGTCCGGCCAGGTAAATATATTAGTTAAGCCTGTGCTGACTAGCTAATTGATGCATTCATTGTTTTGGTATGTACACATATTAATTAACACTCGTCTTTCTTCTTTTTTCTAGCCCTCCGGATCGAGCACAACTGCGGTAAAGAGACGAGGCCCGAAGAGAAAGTTGCGCTCGGATGAAAGGTTTGAGATCACAGCAATCGCGCGCGACGGCCAACCGATTGAACCCATCCGGACAAAGGATGCATTTGCTGCTCAGTGCGGGGTTCTAGTTAGGGACAAGATCCCGATCAGCATCCAGCAATGGTATAAGCCTAAGAAGGAAGACCCTGAGGTGTCTTATGTCAATGATATGCAGAAAGATGATCTTTGGACTGAGTTGAAGGCAAATTTCACCCTACCGCCAGAGGAGGATCCGGAGAAGCCAGTTATAGAGCAATTAATCAAGTCTCATGCTCTTAAGAAGATGGCAGACCTATTCAGGAGGTGGAAGAATGAGCTGAAAACGTTTGTCGACAAAGAAGAGACACCAGAATTCATCGGCCAGTATGAGAAGATCAGAGATCACTGGCCCGCATTTGTGGCCCACAAGACATCGGAAAAGAGTAAGAAGATGTCAGCGACAAACAAGAAGAATGCTGCAAAGAAGAAGCTTCACCATCGCACAGGGTCAGGTGGCTACCTCAAAGCCCGACCTAAGTGGGCCAAGGCTGAGAATGATCTGCTTGAAAAAGGGATCGAACCACAGACAATGAACTGGACAGACCGTTGCCGGACTTGGTTCTTCGGGGCTGGCGGAACCTTGGACCCTATATCAGGGAGGTGCATTTGGACGAACGAGCTTTTGAGAATACCAATCAAGAAGATTCAGCAATATATCGATGCAGCGCAGCAAGGGACGTTCGTTCCAGACAGAGAGAACGACGAGCTCACAATGGCCCTCGGGAATCCTGAGCACCCTGGACGGACACGAGGCACGCCAGGCCCCGTTCCGTGGAAGGCTGGTTTTCCGGACGCGGGCGGTTACAAAAGCCAGGAGAGGAGGAAAAAAGTGGAGCAGATCCAAATTCAGAAGCTGCACGAAAGGGTTCAAGCGCTAGAGGAACGAGACGGCAATCGACATGCCGAAACTGCCCCCGGAGCTACACCGCCATCTCAGCGGAGAAGCAGCGTGGCTTCCACCGAGCTGCTTCAGCTGGAGCATGCGGCTCCTGCTAGCTACCCCGTGGATGCTATCACGGAGTCTCAACATTGCCACCTTATGGCGGAATGGCAGAACTTCAAAGTCAAGGCGGCTGTTGGCTCTCTTTTACCTCCTGAACCCAGCGCAACCTACCACTGCCGGCCGATTCCAGAAGGATATGCTAGGGTGATGGTGGATGAAATAACGGAGGGATTTGAGGAGCTCCAGCTTGACCACCCTACCGGTGAAGGGGAGACTCGGCTGGGTTCTGCTCTGAAGACTCCATGCCTATGGCGGAAGCAGCTCATCAAGCTTCCGAACTGGACGGCTCTGGCGAGTAAGGGCACTCCGCCTCCTCCTCCGGCGAGTGATCAGGGCACTCAGCCTCCTTCTCCGGCGCGTGGCGGCACTCCGCCTCCTTCTCCGCCAGCGCCGGCGCGCCCGAGCAGCCAGCCTCCTCCTTCTCCGCCTCGTCAGCAAGGGCGGAAGAGACCCGCCGCCGCTGCGGCTGCTCCGGCGCGTCGTAGTCCTTCTCCTCCGCCTCATAAGCAAGGAAAGAAGACAGCCGCAGCCGCTCCGTCTGCTCTGCCGGCGTCCAACAGTACAGCTGCCAGAGGCGGGAGGCAATACAGATTCGGTCCTTCTCTGAAGACTCCAGAGAAGTTACCATACGAGAGGACCGAGGAGGAAACCAGGAAGATCGTGCGAGCCGAAGTGACAAACTTCTTTGAAGGGGTGAAAGCAAAGAAACATCCACCTCCGGAGGAGAAGGTAGATCCGGTGAAAGCAAAGCGCACTCTGGCTGCCTTGACAAAACCACCAAAGTCTCCGCCGAGAGGCAACTATGAGCGCATTCTTGCAAAGACATATGCCGAAGCGGAGCGGTCGGGAAGTACTGTCAGTGATCAAAGGTTAAAAGAACGACAAGCTGGGAAAAAAATTGCCCAGCTCGGCGAACAAGCGAACCAATCGTGCCCCCCGCTCAAGGTGTCAAAAGACATCGTCGCTCATGATCCGAGTATGGTGCCCGGTTATAGCAATCTTGGAGATTACCTGCCCGACGATGTACATTATGAAATCATGGAGGTGGACGAACACACATACCATTACGGGAAGCGTCTCGTCAAAGATGAAAGATCTCTAACAATGATGATGCGAAGACTACATGATTGGTACATGAAAACCTGCAGAGAGTCTGATGGGATGGATACTTTGACGCTGAGAGTTAAACCGGAGCATGACCTCGTTGGAATTGATCTGCTGAATGTTCCATTTGAGGATTTCTTCCAGTTTTACAATCAAAAGGCCCTCGATAAAACAACGATCACTTGCTACTGTCTGTAAGTAGTACTACTTCTGTCATTAAGTCTCTCTATATAGGTCAGCTCTTTCATTGCATGTATTTATAATTATCCTCACTATATTATGCAGATTGAAGATCGCCGAATTGAAGAAAAGACAAATCGGTGATATTGGGTTCATTAACACAAATCTCATAGATGCATATACGGTTGAAAAACATCCCAAAGAAGCCGAGGCCAACTTGCTACAATCGTTGGTATTAAATCAAAACAAAGATATAATACTCTTTCCTTACAACTTCAAGTGAGTGTTACTGTCTTGTGCATATTCGGTTTCCCTTATTAGTCCAGGTTATGGTAATGTAATTGATGACTTATGCATGCATGCGCAGCTTCCACTATATTCTCCTAGAGATTAAGCTTGAGCAGGGAGTAGTAACCGTCTTAGACTCGAGACGAAAAGATCCCCAGGACTATGCGAACATGACTCAAATGCTCGAGAAGTAAGTTAAATCGATCATTATCCACCATATCAGCAACTTTGTTCATTTCCTGATATCAAGTAATTGTTTTCTTTGTCTGGCAGGGTTGGGAGAAAATTCACCTCAAAAGCTCCGGGACTGCCGAAGAAGCTGCAATTTAATCACCCGAAAGTAAGTACTATAGTAGCATGTTCCGCGCATCTCCTAGTGATTCAAGCGCTAGTTTCATCAATACCATTTAGCATGCTTGCTTATCAGTTTGATTGACCTCTATTTCTTGTAAAGTGGTTGTGGCAGGAACCCGGGAATAATTACTGTGGATACTACGTTTGCGAGTCCATCCGCTACACGACCTGTGAGCGGGGCTACACTGAAGAACAATATGAAGTGCGTAAGCAATAATATTCACAATTTTATTTTATTACCATCATTTGTGTTGAGTTTCATTTATTCATATATATATATATATATATATATATATATATATGTATTGACCCCCTTCTTCAAATTAGATGTTTCGGAAGCGGGATGAACTCCTAGCACCAGATCGTATGCGAGGAATTCAAGAGGAATTGGCGGCATTCTTCCTTGACCACGTGATCGCTAAAAACGGAGAATACTATGTGGACCCTGTGTTCCTACAATTTAATAAGGAGATTGTATTGTAAGAGATAATTATTGTATATATGTAGCCGGTAGTGTCGGATAGATATACGAGAACTTGTTGTTCGACCAATATCTCGAAGAAGGAGAGGTGGTCGATATCACTTCTCTCTGTATGCATATGTTCATGACGATCTTCTGTTTCCTTCATTTGATTACTAGCTAGCGTGTCTACTCCTCTCCATACGTATATAGTACGTAGCGTCGACCAAGCACGGAGATAAGAGAGGACACTTCTCTCTATTAATTAGCTAGCTAACACAATATATGAAACACCTAAATTAACCCCCCAAAACCTCTAAACCACCCCCTTTCAAAAAAAATAAAAACCTCAGCTCCTGCCAGCTGCTGACGCGTGGATGCCTATTGGTCCCGGTTGGTGACACCAATTGGGACAAAAGGCCCTGCCTATTGGTCCCGGTTGGTGGCACCAACCGGGACCAAAGGCCCCCCTGCCTGGGCTGGCAGCAGCGGCCACATGGAGGACCTTCTGTCCCAGTTCGTGTAAGAACCGGGACTAAAGGGTTAGGGCTTTAGTAACGACCCTTTAGTCCCGGTTCGAGAACCGGGACAAAAGGCCCTTACAAACCGGGGTAAAAGCCCCTTTTCCTACTAGTGGTAGTTGTTATATCCGGTATTATGACCCGCCCTGGGGTAAATCACCAGGGCACTTGTGATCTGTTTGCATGCAGGAAAAATGATAAATTGGATCCGCATAATTGATGATATCATGAGCATAAGTGGCAGATCTTCAAACTGGCGGACCAGAAGTGTTATGCAAAATAAAACGTGCACGATGGCACGGCGGATCAAGGTTTAACTAGCCTATTACATGGCTCCTCGAGCCCCAATGATAGGCCCTGTTTGTTTGGGCTTTTGCTTCTGCTTTTGCAGCTTTTCCACTTTGGCCAAAAAGCCATAAAAGCTCCTAAATAGGTGCTTTTGGAGCTTTTTTGGCTTTTGATGAATCAATATAACAATATTGAGCTCCAAAAGTCATAAAAACTCCAAAAGCACCTATTTAGGAGCTTCCATGGCTTTTTGGGCAAAGTGAAAAAGTTGCAAAAGCAAAAGCCCGAACAAACAGGGCCTAGGTGTTTTCAAAAGCAATATTTGATGAGGAAGATGGAGAATCGTCTGATGGATCAGCTCTCCTGGTCTTGGTGGTTTGAGGCTTCCGGGTCATCCCGTGCCGGTTCTTTTTCTTCCTCCATCGTCTGGAAGTCAGGCGATGACCAATTGATACCAGTCAAGGCTTGGAATTCAGCTTCGTCATCGATAAGCTCAGACGGATCGATGTCAGGAGCAAAAGTGTGCTTACGGATTGGAGGGATAAGATCTGCAATTTTGTAAGCCGGCGTGGGCATTTTCTGATTCTCCGTGGTATAAGCCGCTTGATATTTGGTCAGATCTGTTTCTTCAGCAAGCAGGCTCGCCAAGGGACACAAAACCTTCACACACGCCGTGAAATCTTTCTTGTCAAATGCAGACCCGTCCTCTTTGAAACTAGGGCAGCCAGTGGCTAGCTCGGCCGGGTCTAATTCTGACTGCCATGTCTTCGCCCGGCTTAAAGCCGAAATGGCACCAGCTCTTGCAGCCGAACGTTTGTTTTCTTGGATACGGGCAGGCAGGAGAGAAAGTTGGCTTAAAACATTACTGAGCAGAGATGGAGCTTGATTACTTGGGGAGATGGTGGCTATCGTACGCTGAGCTCCGGTATATAGTTGTTCCACCAACGTGTAAACCGCCTTCATCTTTATCAGCATTTCCTTCCCAAGATTGCTGCTTCTGGGACCTGCATGGCATATTATAATTCAATCACCTGACGGTTTATAACATGGAGGGTGGACAATCATTACAAGATAACAGGTCTTACCAAAGATAGCAAAAGTCATCTGATTGATATGATGCTTTAAACTCAAGAGTTCCGTGTTGACCTCTTCCAATGAGGCCTCAGCCTTCTCGGCTCTTTTGATCAGGGAAGCCTTCTCTTCCGCCCAGGCGGCTTTCTCAGTATTAAACTCGGTCTTGAGTTTTTCATTTTCTTCCAAGCTAAATTTGAACTTGGAGTCAACCTTCCGGGTCTCAGATTCTTGTGCTTCAAGCCGGGTTTTTAAACCAGTTAGCTGAGACTGAAATTGACTGGATCCTTCCTGAAAAGAGCAGGTTCAACCAAGTATGCATAGTTATGAAATAGTATATATAGATAAGTCCCAAGCCCTTTGCAAGCAATAGCACTTGGCACTTGGGGGCTAATGCATGCAGAAAGTTTCTTTATACTAGATTACATATTGCTAAAGTCCCAAGCCCTTTGCATGCAATAGCACTTAGCACTTGGGGGCTAATGCATGCACAGTTTTTCTTTTCTGATGTGATGACAGATGACCCTAGTTCATACTTTATCTGACAATGATAAATCCCGGTTTAATCATATGGATTTAACCGGCCCTTGGATGTTGTAGCTGGAAAATTGATCATTATTATTGAAGGCCCGGCTCAATTTTTTAAGCCAGCCCTTGGGGGCTACGGGTGCAAAGTTGATCATTACAAAGTCTCGGCTTATCTTTATAAGTGTAAGCCGACCCTTGGGGGCTACACGCTTGGCTTAAGGCTATCTAACAAGTCTACAGTATATTCAATTCTATCATATTCAGTAGACTTGGGGGCTAAAGGAATATAGCTTATGTGAAAGCAAGAAATGATACCTCATGCTTCTGATGCATGTGCTTGACCATGTCAATTTCCAGATCACGGCTGTTGTGTATTTGATCCAGATAGCCGGAGAGGATTTCACTCATACTCAGATGACAATAGTTGGCCGTGTCAAATTTGACCTTGTGCCTTTCAACCAATTCTTCCTTGGCAGAATGCTTTGCCAGAGCAATAGGATTCCCCGGCTCTTGGAAACCAGTGCCAGTAATGAGAACCTCCTCTGTGTTTGGTTCAGAAGGCTTGACAGGGATTGGCGGTTCAGCGCCCAAGGGGCCACCAACTATATGATCGGTAGAGGTACCACAGTTTTCCGGTGGCGGGTCATCGCAAGTTTCGTCTGATTGTTGCACGGAGGCTTCAGAAATAGGTGCTTGCTTCTCAGGTTCATGAATCTTGGGATCCTCTGTTGGCTTGCTTATCTTAGACTTTTTGCTAGGCTTTGCTTTCCGGATGTTGAAAAGATCAGATTAAGATGGTACCCAGGGGCGGTCTTGAAAGCCGGAAGCAGAGTCTGAGATGAATCGACGAACGAAGGGTGAGAGTTTCCCTGATAAAATTGAGTCAGGAGGGCTAAGCATTTGACAAATAAAATCTTCCTGAGAAATAAGAGTTGGAATTATTTGGAAGTACCTCATTCCGTCGCTTGCGTGGGGCTGGCGTGTTGGGCAAGCCGGAGGAAAGTTCTCCACCTCCACTGGTCCGGGTTCTATGCCGGTTCTCATGCTGTTGTTGCTTCAAAATAAAGTTGGGATCCAAGTGAGCTAAAGGTTTAGAAAACCTTACTTTCCGGATCACTCGTCGAGTTTTCTAGCTTGGCAATGGCTCTGAGTCGCAGGAAATAATAGTTACCTCATCATCACCGGCCTGGCTGGTCTCCGCATCATCCTGATAGCAATCAGTGTCAATAAGATGGATCAAAAAAGAGCCAAGGGAATCAAGGTCTACCTCCGACTCATCATCATCTTCATCCAAATTGAACAGATCAGAAGCAGTAGATTTCTTCTTGTTCTTCTTGATGGCTTTGGTCTTAGCCCTAGCCCTCTTGGCGGCTTTTTCATCATACTTTTTATCCCAAAAGGCCGATTTAGCCTGCAACAAATTACAATAAAGATTGAGGATTTTCAAGTTCTATGAACAATGAGGCCAAATATATAAGCCGGACAGACTTACATCCGGTGCTTCGTTGAGTGTGCAGAAGGGATTTAGCCCCACTTGGCTGCAGCTCTCCAAGCTCTCATTCAGAAGAGTCTTGGTCATCTCATTGGTAGCTTTATCAGTCAAACGTGTGGAGCTGTAGCGCAGTGGGTCTTTGGTGTCACCAGTGTATGTACACACTAAACCGGACCGACGGCTTAAGGGAATGATCCGCCAAGCTACCCAACATCGAACTAGATCAACCCCGGTCAATCCATTGCCCAACAGCGCTCTAACCTTTGAGAAGGTAGGCGCAAGTTTGGCCCATTCAGCAGTGGTAAGCCGGTCAGGGAGAGGATGCTTCGGATTGAGCCGTTGGTCATGAAAGCCGGGCATGGGATTCTCATCAGCAGGAGATGTATCCTTGCAGTAGAACCAGGTCTTATTCCAATCCTTGGGATGGCTTGGAAGTTTGGCATAAGGAAAGATGGCGTCTCTGCATCGTTGAATCGAGATCCCTCCGAGCTCCTGACTGGGCCCATCAGTGAATTCATTTTGGCGATTCAAGTAAAACTACTCTCTAAAAAGCTCAACACTTGGTTCCTCTTGAAGATTTACTTCACAGAAGACTTGGAAATTGCAGATGTTTGATACGGAATTGGGACCGATGTCTTGAGGATGAAGTTGAAAAAAGTGCAGAACGTCACGGAAGAACTTTGACTCGGGCGGTGAGAAGCCCCGGTTCATGTGGTCAGTAAAAATGATCACTTCATCGTCTTGGGGCTGAGGCCTGACTTCATCTGGTTTAGGAGCACGCCAGTGAATGACGTTCTTTGCCGGTAAAAAGCCAATCTTGACATATTCTTGGAGCATTGTCTCAATAACGATGGACGGAACCCAATCTCATGATGTGACAGTCTTAGTCATGGTTGGATGTACAGCCTACACAAGGCGGTTCAAGATGTCATTAAACTGACAGATATATGGCGACTTACAAATTATTGTTCACTGTATAAAGCTGACAGTTATGGAGATACAGTTCAAAAAAATGCAGTTGTTAAGCCGGAAGGATGTTACAGAACTATGAAGTAAAGGATGGCGTCTTAACGGGGCCTAATGATATATAATGGGTCATGGTCTATGTCATAAGCCGCCATAGCAGTTTTGGTGCCTCAAATTTGTCAAATGGAAAAATTGCTAAGTGTTGGAAGAACAGATTTCATAGATTGAACCTATGATTTTGGATCTACGGCACTTCAAAAAATTGGAAAATATCTAAACCTAAGTGGCAGCAGTTGAGTGGGTCATGTGTCCAGATTGGGGTTTTCACGCAGAGGAGATGTTTTAATATAAAAAATTAGTACTACAACTACCACCGCGCAGGAGGAGTATAAAGTTTGGATTGAAATCTCAAAATACAGTGAAGAACAAAGAAAGGCGAGATGAACTGCGACGAACTGGTGGAAACCCTAATGGGATCTACGATGAGAGGAAAAGGGAAAACTCACTGGAGCTATGGAACAGCGGAGGCGCGCGGACGGACTCTGGTCAGTTCAGGTTGATGCAGCGGCCGTAGACGAAGCAGTGGTGAAGGTCGACGGCGGCGGCGGAGCTCGGGCGCAGAGGCGTCGTGAGGTAGAAGATGGAGACGAGAAGGCAAGGGGGAGAATTGAAAAGGGACCCCTGGCCCTATTTATAAGGCTGGAAAGATAAGTGGCATGCGTGGGAATCAAGGAGGCTAAAAAATGGATATGTGACAGCACAGACGCCTCGACTTTCGGAGGTTCATTTCAAGAGAAGGTATATTAAGATTTGGGCCTTGCATAATATTAATGACAGGTGACGTCACGGCGGGTTACCACAATCCTAGAAGATGACGTCATGGTGGGTTACAAGATCTTGCAAGAGCAAATGAGGAAGGATTTTTCTAAGTATTGAAAGATTGATATGAAAAGTTCACATCAACATGGGGCCTAATGTTGGGGATATAACTATTGGGTATGACCCGCCCAGGAGGGGCCGGGCCATACCACTGGCGGTTCATAATGACAAGGCCCATGAACATGTTGAAGATGGCGGTTACGAAGCAGGCTTACTGAAGGCCCGGAACCCAAAGGCGACTTGAGGCCCACAGGTGTGAACCGCCATATATGTATGACTTGTATTGTAAGGCATGCGTAGTTAGTCACCGAGCCGGACACGTTGTGTATGAGCCGGCCGGGACTCCGTGAGCCGCCAGGCGTCAACCTGTGTATATAAAGGGACGACCCGGCGGCGGTTTAGGGCAAGAAACAAGAGATCGAGAATTAGGTCAAGCGTATTCGCTCCCTGGTAATCGAAACCCTAGCAATACAATTCCAAACTGGAGTAGGCCTTTACCTTCACCGCAAGGGGCCGAACCAGTATAAACTCTCTGTGTCCTTTGTCCCGTTTAACCCCTTTAAGCTAACCTAGCTGCGATGGCTCCACGACTTAGTCCTTCCGCTAGGACATCTGCCGTGACAATTCCACGACAGTCTCCACTGTTCCACTGCGACCAAGATTGCCGGGTACTCCTTCTCGTACGTCAAGTTGCCTTGATAACGTGCGGAGAGAGCTTTGCTAATGAAGGTGATGGGTGGTCTTGTTGCTAGAGAACAGCGCTGATGCCCAGATCACTTGCATCAGTCTCCACTGTGAACTGCTTACTGAAATCAGGAAGAGCGAGTATTGAGGCTGACATAAGTTGTTGTTGCAGCAATGCGAAGGTCGTCGGGTTGATTGCGGTCCAGGTGAATGGAGACACCTTTCTTGAGCAGATTGAACAAGGGCCACGCGATGACACCAAAATTCTTGATGAAACGGCGATAGTATCCGGCGAGGCCCAAGAAGTTGTGCATTGTCTTGGCATCTGTGGGTGTGGGCCTGCTGGACACTGCATGGACCTTCTCAGAATCAGTGGCGATGCCCTCGGCATTGATCACATGTCCCAAATAAGAAATATGTTGCTGGTCGAAGGCGCACTTGGAGTACTTCACTTTCTAGCTATCCTGGCGCAGCAGGGTGAGCACCTGCCTCAGCTTCTCGATGTTCTCCTCCAGAGTCTCGTTATACACGAATATGTTGTCAAAGAAGACGAGCACTCCATGGCGGGGCTTCAAGGTGCGCTCATGACGTTGTTGAATGTTGATGGGCCCCCGGCCAAACCAAATGAAAGCACTGTGAATTCAAAGTGGCTGAAATTGGTTTGGAAGGTCGTCTTGTGTTCTTCACCCTCGGCAAGCCGTATCTGGTGTAGCCTGTGCGGAGATTGAGCTTAGTGAATCACCAGGCCCCATGAAGTTCGTCCAGCAAATCTTCAATGACTGGCGCATTGAGATGATGATATTCAATGCAAAGGCGCCAGGTTCCGCCTTTCTTTTTGACCAAGATCACCGATGATGAAAAGGCGCTACTACTATCTGAATGATGCGGCACGAAGCAGTTCTGCTACTTGTGCTTTAATCTCATCATTGTGGTCTGGCTTGTGACGATACGGGCGAATACTGACGGGCTGTGCTCCTAGGATCAGGGGAATATGATGGTCGCAGGAACGTCTTGGTGGAAATCCCTCTGGTTCTCCAAATACATCTGCAATTCCAGTCAAGAGCTCCTAAACGGGTGCTGGTATGGAGCATTGTTGATCTTCCTGGGAGTTGATAGCACACACTTGCATGATCTGGGAAGTCACGCCTTGCTTGCACAGTGCCTGACGCTAAATGTTGATCATGAAGCATGTCGAAGAGGTGGCGTCATGGCCTTGGAGAGTGATGGAGCCTGTTCCTATTTGGAACTGAATTTGCTTGGCTCACCAGTCAACCGTCATCGGACTGTGGGTCTCGAGCCAGTCCATGCCAAGGATCGTGTCATAAGTGCCGAGGGCCAAAATCTTCATATATGTGGCGAACTCACAGCCTTGTGTGTGCCAGCTGCATTGGCGTACCACAGACGAACAAAGCAGTTCACCCATGTCTGCCAACTTGACCTTGCATGCTACTGGTAGCGGTTGGACCCCTTCAAGGCGTTTGGCTAGCTCATGATTGATGAACGACCTGGAGCTGCCCGAATCCACAAGCATGAGCAGCTCGTGGCCTTGGATCCATGCTTGCAGCTGAAAAGCTTTGGGTGACACTCTTTTGACAGAGCGGAGCAAGAGATCATGCAGACCGACTCCGGAGCTCCCTCGGGCGGTGCTAGCGCGCCATCATCGAACATAGTGTTGATGCCAAAGAGCTCCCGAAGTTCTTCCACGACGTGCAGCTGAACTGACGTGGGGCAGATGTGATCCTGGCCCTAGCGTTCACCACATTTGAAACATAAGCCACAAGCGCGCCGGTAGTCGCGGAGGGCCTTGGTCTTGGCAATATCTGTGTGCTGCTCAACTAGCATTGCACCATCAGGTCGGGTGCCTTCCATCCCGTGGTGATCAACCGCGGTTGATGTAGGTGCCGTGCGTAGCGGTGGAGGAGGAAGTGGTAGCACCATGCCCCCTCCCCCCGGGACAGGTTGTCAGGTGGGCGAGACGTGGATGGCTACCACACAACGCCGAATGCTTCATGGATCACTTCCTCTTGAAGCAGCGCCGGAGCACGCCGTATCTAGATCAGGTGGTCGCTGAACTAGGACCACCGCGCGTATGTCCGCCCTCAAACCTTCCACAAAATGAGTAAGGACATAATAGGGATGAATTGTATCTGAATATGCACTCAAACTGTTAATAATTGACTCAAATTTCTCTATGTAATATGTAACTGTAGATGTCTGACGAATGGTGTAAAACTGCCGAATCAACAGCTGGTATCGATCGCAACCGAAACGGGTACAGAGAAGGGATGTAAAAGTTTCCCAATCGAATCCACACAATTTCTTCTGAATCGACCGTAACCACACAGAAGCCACACCCACGAAATTGATTGAGGCCATGAGCGCGCAAAAAGTGTTGTGGATTCCAAACATTTCGAAATACTGCTCACACCCAAAGGCGTGGATTGTCGCTAGCAAAAGCAGGGAAACTAATGGAAGGGTGTGCCTGGCCAAGGCCCGTGACGAGCTGGCTGACATGTGTGAATGGCGAGGATATGGAGAAATGGGTATGGGTGGCGAGCTGACTGTTAGCCGGGAGCGGCGATGACGTCAGGAAGGACGCCGCCGGCGGCCCCCGTTGTAGATGTTCCTCGCCGTGGTTCATAGACCCGTGGACCGCATTCGCCGCGTCAGTCACAGTGGCAATGGGTGCATCGTGCGTTGCAGGCTGTTAAGGCAGGGTGGTGCTGGTCCGTGCGCCTTTGGTCTCCTTGGGTTGCACAACTTGTAGCGCCGCCACCGCATCACCCAGATCGGAGACGCGGCGCTCTAGATCGGGCCTCCAGGTGAGGAGATCATCGATCTTCGTGTTTGCCACCTTGCTGGACACTGTGTTGGCTTCCAGGGCGGTGTCGAGCTTGTCCAGGAACGCCTTGATGGCGGGATCCATGGCCATCAGCTGATCGTGCGCCTGGTGTAGGCTGCGGGTGAAGACGAAATGCGCCAGATTCAACACAGGGAGGAGGAGGTGGTGGTCTCTAATACCAGATGTAAGGAAGGAGATGGTGTATGTGGTGGATCTATTACTCTAGTGCTTGAATTTGAGTGGCAATGTCGATTACAAGTAAAGATACATGAATTGCGGATCCGGAGAGAAGAACAGTAGCCGCCGCTGACGGTGTTCTGGGATCCACTGGATGAGAATGTATCCTGTGCACCAAGCCAATTTGTGCACCCAGTGCACCGGTGGATTCTGGGCCCTTAGATGAAAAAGAAACGAGCTAGATTCTTGTCAAAAGTTGTACTACGACTTTTTTGCGGAGACAACCTTGTACTTTGTAGAACTTAACCCACACTCCACAGCCCACACACCCATCAGTAATCTGCATGTTTATTTTTTTGGCCCAAACAAAAAATGATTCATATATTTTGAACTGAATGTTCGATTTCAGATCCGTTTTGACTGTCATTTTTTTCTTCACGAGATCTTTCAAATAAGATCAATATTGAATATGTTTCCAACAATTTTCTTTTCTTGTTTTAAACTTGACTCAAAACTAGATGTACCAGAAGCATGTTGCACGCGAGACCCACGTGTGAGAGAGGCGTATGTTTCTCATAGAAAAATTACAAAACTTGTAAAAAAAATTCAGTCAAGTTTCGAGTTAAGTTCCAAAAGGCAAAAAATATGAATTTTCAAAAATATACCTAATATTAATCTTGATTCAAAGATCTCGTCAAAACAAAGAAGGCAGTCAAAACGTTTCCGAAATCAGACAATTCATTTAAAATGTATGATCCCATTTTTGTTTGAAGCAAAAAAAAATTAAACACAGAGAGTTATTTAGAGGAGAGGGAGATGTGGATCGATTTTGATAAAATAAAAGGACTGTTCTGCAATGTTTCAACAATCCACCTACCAACCTGATCATATCCCTTTGTTTTTCATCCAATGGCTCATATAGCAACGGAGCATTCGGTGCATGAATTTAGTTGGTGCATCTGATACGTTCTCTCCACTGGATACCCTCTCCTCTGGTGAGCCGCGCTTAAGCATGTGTGGATGCAAAAGTGGCCACCACCCACTCGGGTCCGTTGTGGCGCCGGTTGGGCTCGCGTGCGCGGCTGGGCCGCGCACCTCTGGGACGTGCCTTGTCTGCGGGAGAGGTCGACACCTCAGTGGCGACGACAGAAGAGACCTCCTATCTACCGCATTTTTCTGTCGGCGCGTATCTGCTCGGACTGGGCCGGCCCACGCAGGCGGGGAGGTGTAAAAAATGAGAGAAAACGGAGCGTATCTGCTAGGATTCTAGGAGAGCTCCTCGCTGGCGCCTTATGCGCCAGTAGAGGAAACCAGCGCCCGCGCGCCTGGCTATGTGGGCCGGCCCAAGAACGAGCAGACGCGCTCGCGAACGATGCGTGCTTCCCCTTCTCGATCATTCTGTTTGCTGAAGCGAAAAAAACTCGATTGTTTCATGGTTAAATTTCAAGAAATAAATTCGGAATCTCAGAAAACATAATTTAAAAATAAAATGCTCACGGATTCTAAAAAGTTCACTGATTTTCAAAAGAAACATCAAACTTTAAAAAAAGTTCATGAATTTCAAAAAAGTTCATCGATTTTGGAAAAAAATTGACGAAAATTTGTAAAAAATTAATCGAATTTGAAAACAGTTCATAAATTTTGAATAAAGTTCAGCAATTTTGGAAAAAAATTCATCGATTTTGAAAAAATTTCATCTACTTTCAAGAAAAAAGTTCACGAATTTGAAAAAAAGTTCATCGATTTTGAAAAAAGTTCATCAACTTTCAAGAAAAAAGTTCATGAATTTGTAAAAAGTTCATCGATTTTGAAAAAAGTTCATCAACTTTCAAGAAAAAAGTTCACGAATTTGAAAAAAGTTCATCAACTTTCAAGAAAAAAAGTTCACGAATTTCTTTCGCAATTATTTTCACGGATTTGGAAAAAGAAAGAAAAAAGGAAAAGAGAGAAAAATACGATGAAAGAAGAAGAAGGTGAAAAGGGAAACAACCCACTATGATAACACGCGAGGTCGATTTGTCCGGTGGTAATGACGTCGTACTTTAAGACGGACGTCGCGGGTTCGAATCCTGCCTTTGTGCACGCTCTTTTTGCAGTCTATAGAAAAAAAAACAGGCGGACGTGGGATGGGCCGGCCCGTTATCAAACCAAAGCGTACGAGGGGGTATGCGCCCTGTACCAAATGCACTATATTCGGCACTTAAGGCGCCGAATAGGATTTGGCGGATTCGAGCTCGCGACGACTATCTAGTGGAGGCATGAAGCTAGCCACTGCGCCAACTCCGTGCTCATGGTTAGAAGACAACGCGAAGTCGCGCACTGTTTAGAACTAGCAACGAGCGGCAAATAGGAAGTCGCGGGGGAGAGCTCAAACCAATAAAAAACGGCTGAGGCGACACACAAGTGTGAGTGCATTAGGCCGGCCCTGCAAGTGTTACTGTAGCGGTAGCGCTCTGTATGGAGCATGGTTACTATAGAGAACAGTGCACTATGGCAGTCGGTTCACCGTAGCGGCTGGTCTTTTGTTTTTTTTTTAGTTTTCTTGCTGGTTTTTTCTTTAGAACTTCTCTTTTATAATTTTTTGCAATATAAATATTTTTATAATATACAGTGAAAATCAATTCACATACACACTGAACATTGTTTTATTATACGGTGAACATTTTCTTAATATTCATTGAACATTTTTAAAAATATACATTGAACATTTTATTAATAAATGATCATAAAAAATTATAATGCATGACGAATTACTTGTCATATGCAGTGAACAGTTTCTTAATATAAGTTGAACATTTGTATAATAAACGGTGAACCTTTTATAATATAAAGTGAACCTCTTTTAAATATGCACTGAACTTTCTTTTGAAAAACACAGATCAACATTTTTCTGTAATATATCCTTTTTTTGTTTTTTGCAAACATTTTTTTTAATATGCGGTGCACATTTTCTTATACAATGACCATTAATAATTTTTTCCTTATGTAAACCAATAAAAAATGTTCATCGATCATTAACGAAATGTTCATCATTAAAAAATTGTTCACCGTGTGTTAATGAAATAAAATGTGAAGGAAAATATAGAGGAGAACCAAAAAAATGAAAGAAACAGGAAAGAACTGAACAGAAAAATAACAGAAAAAATGAACTAAAAAAGGAAGCAGCGAACACGCAGCACGTGCTGCCGCTAAGTGGGCTGGCCAACCCGCGGGCACTGTTGGCATAACGACTTCTGTTTGCCACCCACGGGCGGCAAAGGTGGCGGGAGCAACTAACGAAGGAGTACTCCTTTGGAAGCCCCCGCAAGGGTCACCTGGTGTGGGCTGACAGTGTGCCACTTGGCACGCTCTCAGCCATCGTCACGTGTCGCGCTTTGGGTGCTTCATTTAATTTTTTTCCCGCACGCGTTTTCGGCTTCATAGGTGGTTTTTTTTGTTTTTACCGGTCTTTCTTAGCTTTTGGACAAAACAAAAAAATTGCGCGAAAAACGTGTTTTTTTTCACGGATCTGCTTCCGCGAGAGGCACGACCGTGCCTCTCATACACGAAAAAACATGTTGACGAGATTTTTCCATTCATAGGTTAAACTTTGCCATGTTGACTTTAATCCCAAAAGAGGCAGATGCCTCTTCCATGGAAAAATTTAGACCAATCTGCCTTCTGAACTGTAGTTTTAAGATTTTTACTAAGGTACTCACTAGATTTTCCAAAGTCTTGCAAAGGCTTGTAGCCAGTAACCAATCTGCCTTCCTGAAAGGCAGGTATATTCTTGAGAGTGTGGTCACTGCTCATGAGGTGTTGCACTCTATTCACTCTAGCAAGAGACAAGGCATGGTCCGAGTTAATTGTATAGAAGTACCACAGTTGGGACATTATATGCGGATTGGTACCAGTTTGCTAATTTTGGCATGTCAGTATCAAGTCTGGGGCTAGCCGTTGCAGAATGGTCTAAACTCCGCTTAAACACGTACTGACGCTAAAACTGACAGCTGGGACCCGCAAGTTAGGTGCTGACGTGGCATGTTCTTTTGCAAAAAAAACCCTGGCTTTGTATGGAATCACGCATAAGCCTTGTATGCAAAAAATTAGGCTCTACTCCGCTTAAACACGTACTGACGCTAAAACTGACAGCTGGGACCCGCAAGTCAGGTGCTGACGTGGCATGTTCTTTTGCAAAAAAAAATGGCTTTGTATGGAATCACGCATAAGCCTTGTATGCAAAAAAATTAGGCTCTATTCACTCTAGCAAGAGACAAGGCGTGGTCCGAGTTAATTGTATAGAAGTACCACAGTTGGGACATTACATGCGGATTGGTATTAGTTTGCTAATTTTGACATGTCAGTACCAAGTCTGGGGCTAGCCGTTGCAGAATGGTCTAAACTCCGCTTAAACACGTACTGCCGCTAAAACTGACAGCTGGGACCCGCAAGTCAGGTGCTGACGTGGCATGTTCTTTTGCAAAAAAAAAACCTGGCTTTGTATGGAATCACGTATAAGCCTTGTAAGCAAAAAAAATTAGGCTGGCGTTTTTTACCTCCTGACGCTAAAACTGACAGCTGGGACCCGCAAGTCAGGTGCTGACGTGGCATGTTCTTTTGCAAAAAAAAACCTGGCTTTGTATGGAATCACGTATAAGCCTTGTAAGCAAAAACAATTAGGCTGGCGTTTTTTACCTCCCGCAATACATAAACGCAGGCGCCCCGCCCGCGCCGGAATTCGAACCTGGGTAGCGCGAGGTTCGGCGCGCACGGGCACAGCACTGCGCCACTTCAAACCTTGAGTGCAAGAGCAGGCTTGCATCTTTTTATAATTAACATTTTAGACACGTCCGGGCCTTTGTTGACTGTTTCCTTTTTTTGTATGTGTTTTTTTTTCGGATTTCCTTTGTCTTTTTCCAAATCTTGGGTATTCCTCGGGTTTTTCTTCTTTTAATTCTTGCTCATTTCTTTTTTATATAGGTTTTTTAATAAATGATGTACGTTTTTCAAATATTTGCACTGAAACTGTTGGGTATTCATCGGGTTTTTTAAATAAATGGTGTACGTATTTTATATAGGTATACATTTTCTACATAGGTTTTGTAATAAACGATGTACGTTTTTCCAATACTAGATTTTTAATTTGCACTGAAACTGTTGGGTATTCTTTGTGGTTTTTTAAATAAACTGTCTATGTTTTTTTATAAAGGTATGTGTTTTTATATAAAAAGTTTTTATATAGGTTTTGTAATAACTGTGTACGTTTTTTCAGCTCTTGGGTATTCTTTGGGTTTTTCTTGTTTAATTCAGAAAAAAATATGATGTAAGATTTTTTGTAAATACGAACTGGGCATTATTATTGTATAATATATGATGAAATGTTTTGTTATATATAGTGAACATTTCTTAATATACGATGAAGCTTTTCAAATATATACTGAACTTTTCTTATATTCTGTGATATTTTTGAAAATACACACTGAATATTACTGTATAACTATGCACCGAATATTACTGTATACATACACACTAAACATTATTGTATAATATAGGATGAACAATTTTCTGATATACATTGAACATTTATTAATATACAATGATATTTTTAAATATACAATTAAGTTCTTAAAAATACACAATGAAGTGTTTATAATATATATCGAACCTTTTATATCATGTGATATATTTTTGAAATACACACCAAACATTATTGTATAATATATGATGAACAGTTTTGTTATATACATTGAACATTTCCTAATATACAATGACCTTTTTTAATTATGCCATGAATTTTTTATATTATGTGATATTGTTTGTAAATACACACTGAACATTATTGTATAAATACACACTGAACATTATTGTATAAATATACGATTAACATTTTTCTTAGAAATATTTAAAAAATCAATATACAATGATCTGAATAAATATTACGTAATGGAGGATAAAAGAAATCCGAAAAAAACACATAAAAAACAAACGGTCCATAGCTACAAAGGCTCGGACATGTCTAAAGGTTCAGTTATAAAAGAATACTAGACTATACATTGTCACAAGCGGTCGCGTGAAATGTGGCGCGACCCAGGTTCGAATCCTAACGCGGCCGGGTGCGCGGTTTGTTTTTCCGGGAAAAAATGATAGCATTTTTTGCAAACAAGGGCGTTTGCGCGATTCCATATAAAGCAAGGGGTTTTTCTGTGAAAGAACATGCCACGTCGGTGCCTGACTTGCGGGCCCCGGCTGTCAGTTTCAGCGTCAATACGTGTTTACACAGAGTTTAGACCGTTCTACAACGGCTAGCCCCAGACTTGGTACTGACATGCCAAAATTACCAAAGTTGGTACCAATCCGCATGTAATGCCCCAATTATGGTACTTCCTTGCAATTAACTCGCGTGGTCCTTAAATTAGATTATGAGAAAGCCTTTGACAAGGTTAACCTTGAGTTCCTTGATGAACTCCTTAGATTCAGAAGTTTTTGGGGTAAATGGATCCACTCGATCCAACAAATTACTCATGGGGGATCAGTTGGTGTGAAGCTGAACAACAGTGAGAGTGACTTCTTCCTCACCGGTAAAGGGCTTAGGCAAGGAGACCCGATGTCCCCATTGCTATTTAACCTAGTAGTTGATTCCCTTACTAGAATGTTAATCAAAGATGCAAACTATAAAAATGATTGAGGGGCTCTGCCCCGAGGTATTTCCCGGGGGATCATTGGCCTATAGTATGCTGATGATACTATATTATTTCTTGATAAGAAAATATATCATGTTGCAAACCTTAAAATGGTCTTAAACTACTTTGAGCAGGTGTCTGGGATGAGGAGTAAGTATAACAAAAGTGAGTTGATCCGCATTAACATATATAGGGGGAGGTTGCTAGTTTCTTGGATGTGTTGGGCTGTACTGAAGGTGCCTTCCCCATTAAATACCTAGGAATTCCCCTCCACTATGATAGACTTAGAAGGGTGGACATCCAACCCCTTATTGACAAAATAATGAAGAGGATTGCTGGCTGGAGAGGGAAACTACTCTCCTACAAAGGCAGATTAATTTCTTATTCAAGCATGCTTAGCTAGCATCCCTGTTTATTTGTTCTCCTTCTTTAAATTTACTAAGTGGGCCATTGATCTGATCAATTCCTAAATGGCTAACTGCCAGTGGAATGACTTTGAAGGGCATAGGAAACATCATCTAGCTAACTGGAAATTAGTTTGTATGAAGAAAGAATTTGGAGGCTTGAGAATACCAAACCTCCAAGATGTAAATCTGTGTTTACTAAGATCCTGGGTCAAGAGATACTATGAGGGGGTAGCAAAGCCTTGGAGATCTATAACAGATTATAAATATATGATGAGGAGACCCAACCTGTTTGCCACCAATCCCAACCCAAATTCCTCCAGATTTTGGAAAGGATTCCAATCTATCATCCAAACTCTCAAGTTTGCCTATTGGTGGAAACTTGGTAGTGGAGACAAGATTAGATTCTGGGAAGACACCTGGTTTGGTACCTCCCCACTAGCTATTCAATTCTGTTCGGTCTATACTATTTGCAATGAGCAAACTAAAAGCTTCAGGGATGTGTGGGATGGAGAAACCCTCAAACTAACATTTAGGAGAAATTTTGATAGCAAACTCATGGAGCAATGGTACCAGTTGGTAGATATTGCTGGGAGCATTGCTCTCAGTAATGACACAGACTCTTTGGTCCGGCAACTAGGGAACAAAGGGGTCTACTCTTCCAGCTCCCTATACCATGTGATTAATTTTAGAGGGGTGCAACCAGTTTTCCTCCCTGCTGTGTGGAAACTCTTTGTACCCCCAAAAATGCATGTCTTTCTCTGGTTATTTTCTACTAACACGTTGATAACCAGAGACAATTTGAGGAAAAGACACGTTCTAAAACCGTTCATCAAAAAAAAAAAGGTGTGCAAAGGACACCCACTTATAGTCAAGAGGTTTGTTCCGGGGAGAGGGACGACGAGGAAGGGTGAAGGAAAAACTCTCCTTGGGCAGTAGCCGTTGGAGGACAGCTTTTGTTTCAAGGGGACAACATGTCTCAAGGAGCCCTCGTCAGGACATCAAGCTAGCTTCATGAACAGGCCACCACGCCAGCGGCCGCGGCGTAGGTTCTGACTGACCTAGAGCCAATTCAACCGCTCGTATCGCTCAAGATGATCAAAAGTTTTGTTTACGCCGGCCGGAACCTAAAGGAAGAGAACTGGGCCGGGTACCTACCTTAAATACTCCTCGGCCTCGCGCCCGTAAAGGTCATCAACCCTCTCGCCGTACCTCGCCGGAGCTCACAAACCAATCTCCCCCCTGCCACCTCCCCGACACGCACCTCACTTCCCTTCGACTCCGAGGCCAAGGAACGGCAATGCTCGACCCCCTCCGCCCGTTCGACGACGGGAGCCACGAGGCCAAGGAGCACGGGGAGGGCGGCTCCCTTCGCCGGAGCCGTGCGTCGCTGAACCCACTTCACGGCGCCGCTTACGGCTGCTACCTCGGCGCCACGGGCACATCCGCGCTGGTCGGCGCTCACCTCCTCCCGGGCGAGGACCGGCTCCGGGGCTCGCAGCACGCCGTGGCGAAGGCGCGGGGCCCCTTCCAAGAGCAGGCGGCGGCGGAGTCCATGCGCCGTCAGCACGCCGGCCGCTTTTCTCAGTCTACCACGGTGAGTTCGCATCGCAATGACCGCTCCACTATCTCGAGTTTCTTGATTTCGATTGTGTTTCTTGATTTCTGTTACGAAGCTTTCTTGATTTCGCTCTGTTTCTTGATTTCCTTTTCTCCAGGGGCCCGAGTACGTTGTTCGACGGCGCCGCCCCGGCGACTCCGGCGGCGGCGGGGTCTTCCGTGCCGCCGGGGGCCTGGACTGGGGGCTTTCGTACCTCGGCGCCACGGGCGCCGCGGCATTGGTCCACGGCCACGCGCACGAGGACCGGGAACGGGAGGTCGACACCCTCCGCCAGTTCCACGACCGGCGCCTCGCGCACGGCGCGTGCGTCTACTCCGATTCGAAGGAGTACGGGGAGGGCGCCTCTCTCGGCGCGTTGCTGGACGGTCAGTGCAGTGGCGCCTCCTGCGGCCGTTGCCTCGCCGCCACCGGCATGGCCTCCGACGAGGGTGGAGAGGATGGCACCCTCCGCCGGCGCCGGAGCCACGTGGTTTTGGCGGTGCACTTGGACGAATGCGACGGTATGCATGCCCGCGACTCGGACGTCGCCACCAGGGGCACGGCGTCCCATGTTGTGCCGCTCGCAGTCGCAGCCCAGGATGAGTCATTGGTCGTCGGGGGAAGGAAGGCGGCGAAGGAGGTTTTCTTGGCACGCGGGAGGTACCGTGGGGTGGCGGCGAGCCTGAGGGTGATCACTGAGTTGGGGCTCAATTTCTGGTTGGAGGAGCTGAAGGATCGGTTGCATGAGTTGATGATGGGTTCGCCGCGGGACTACCGGCCAAAAGAATCATGGAGCTGGATCGATGTCATCGGCTGTCCAATCCCACAGGAAGACGGTGAGTGATTCTTCTTTGCGCTGAATCTGAATGAATAATGCTTCGCTTTTGAACTCAGTCGGCCGTGCGTTCCATGCATGTTCAACGTTCATCAACCTGGTCTGGTGTGGTGTGGGTTTCCATGCATATATTTCAGGCAGTTGCACCGTGTCAGCATGCTTGATGTGCCTGGAGGCCCAGCACAGGCTAGTGTTCGAGCGCAAGTACGGCGCAGAGACCTTCCCATATAGCATACCCATGGAGACGGCCAAGGAGCTGCTGGAGTTTTGCAAGTCGGGCGGCGTCTGGACCACCAAAAGGGGCGCCAAGCATGTGGAGGTCCTCGGAGTGATACAGGTGATCGGCGGGGTTGACGCGACGCCGCACCTGGCCGGCTGGGAGCCGTGCAGGCTCCAGGTGAAGTCATGGGAGAAGCTGCTCAACTCCGAGTGTGTGCCCGCGCCGTCAAGCCTCGCGCGCATGATTCACCTGAGAGGGCCCATGCTTGGCTCTTTCATGGCGGGGCCAGACTATTACGACGACGGCTGGGAGAGGAGGGTCTACAGGGGATGGGTGGGCAAGAAGGCCGTCTTCCACATTGTGGTCTGCAGTTCCTTCCGCTTCCAGGCCGGCGAGATGCACATTGAGGTGGTTGACAACCACCTCAACTGGGGTCCTGTCCGCTGGATCCTCAAGAAGGTGTTTCTGAGCTTCACCCTCGTCGAGATCGAGCCGCTGGAGGTCGTCGCTCTCAGGAAGGAGCCGAGGGCGAGCTGTTGGCGCCGCCTTGTGCGCAAGGTTTGGAGGGAGAGGACGCCCTGGTGGCACTGGCGCCGTCAACTTGCCAAGCTTTGGAGTGGTGTGTAGCGTACGTATAGCCGGCCTGCTGCGTAGGATGTATATATATGTTGGTTGACTCGTATCACTGTCTACATGTGATACGTTATGGACGCTGTGTTACTCAAGCCTAACACCCTGTGGCTTCCTTTTCCTGCAACATACAGTATATATGAACTAGACAACGATTCTTTTTTCTACTCACTCATCGGACCGGGCTTGCTGCCCAGCAGCTACGTATCTTCATATGGTCTAAACTGTGCAACCAATCAAACATACTAGAAAGACAACTGATGAACAAAACAAAGCCCAGCAAAATGTAATGCAAGTCTGAGGCTGAACCATCCATAATAGATAATACTACTGTGTAATTGATTGACAATGGAGAGCACCAACAAACAAACGACAACTTTCCAAGTTCCAACCGAAACAAGATGACTACTCATCAATCTTTCCTTGATTCGCACGTGAAAGAATTCAGCACACGCGCATATATACACTTTGGGCGAGGACGCCCAGCCTGGAACGAGATCTCCTCGCACCTTATTCTCGCCCTGCTCTGGAATGCGACGGCGCCTGTTGGTGACATCACCAGCACGTCTTCAGAGCGCATGCTGCTGCCCCGATCCACAGAGATCACGCGGGCAGAGTGCTCCAGCCACGATTCAGTGAGGGGAGGCCACCGCCACTGCGAACGGCTACATCTTTGGAAGAGGCAGGCAGGCAGGCAGTGGAGATGGAGCCGAGGCCAACGCCGTTGCCGAATACCGTCATGAGGAGATGTTGGGATTCTGGTGGAGCGGTGAAATGCATTGAGAGCCAATTAGCCCTTCCTCTTTGCAGCCATTAATCCGAGTGCCAACTCTCTCAATTATGGTTTGCGCATCTTTGCTGCCCTCACTCTATTCACCTGTAGGAGAGTAGGGAAAAGGGCATTAGGAGATAGGTCTATTATTGATTCCTTTAATGCAAGACACTTCTTGACCTCGTTAAAACCAACAGAGTATATTGCTTTTTGCCATTCTGCATAAACAATATACAGAAATTACAAATACATATATGAAAACACATTGCTGTCCATTAGATAAAAACTAGTGTTAGGAGATAGGGCTATTGCTCTACGTTTAGTAGCAATAGCATCTGCAACAAGCCGACTACTATGAGTACAACTGCAACTACATGAACAAAACGCTGACAATTTACAGTGCAACTACACCCGTTGTGCCACAAATGCTCAACAACATTCTAGTGATTGCGAGGGAACGGTCCATTCTAGTGATCATTTGAAGATCCCAGTGCCTATTTATGTATGATATCCTGAATCTATTTCACGAAATATACAAGCACATACGTTATATTTCACAAGTCTGAATATGTCAAGATCTAGCTTGTTTCAACAGGAGTATATTTCCCAAGTCTGAAAGCTGCCAAATCACATTATGTTAGAAGCTCACAAATACAAGTGACCTTCACCGTCAGGATTAACTATTTCATACCACAGAAATCTTCCAGATATGAATAGTCCGATCCTCCAGGAGCTCAAGAATATACTATCCTCTCTTTTGAACAATCCCCTGAAGAAGAAATGGCAACATTAATAGGAAATGAATAGAGGTGACTAGAAATGAATAGTAGACTCATTATTGTTGTCCAATTTTTTTTAATAATTGATTTAATATATGTGTCCAAGAAATGCACTGCAGTGGTGCCATTTTTTGTATTTGAATACGCAGGAGATCTGCATATCATTGCATTAAGAAGAAGAAATATAGATAGAGTTATCAATAGCTACCAAGATTTAAGTTATCAACTACAGCCCTAACTTAACCAAGTAAGGAGGATTATAAACTTACAATCAACACATTAACGCTGCTTATCAATAGAATAATGAACCATAAGCCTCAAAGTTCATCTGACGCTGGTTGGAACTGGTACTATATTTTAGTTGATTGACCCTTGTTACTGCCTTATTAGTGTTTATTGGTAATTGGTGGGTTATAGTTGGGCACCACACAACCCATCTAGCAGCGGAACGACCAGCGTAGTAACACACTCCTCCCACCAGCCTCGTTCTTTCCGCTCGCTCATCTCTCGCTTAAGCTTCCCTGTTTCCTTCCGCCGGCCCCTCCCCTCTCCTCCCCGGCCTAGCCGGTGGCGAGTAGGGCGAGGGGCCCTTCCCTTGTGTAGTCTAGGTGTAGTAGTAGCTGTTCTTGAGTCCTTAATGGCTGTTTCTGGGTTTTTCTTGCCGGTGAGGGACATCAGCGAGATATGATTTTCTCCATGCTCGTGGTTGCTGTCTCTGTGGTTCTTGGCGATGGCCCTACCACGGTAAAGCCAGGTTGTCCCAGCTCCAATAACCTTCCCCTTCCAGATCTTGCTGAACTAGATCCTTCTGTATCCTTCGCTTCTTGCCAAGGGGTGAAGATGGGTTCTATCTTCTATGTCAGCAGATCTGGCTCGTTCCTTTCCTTCCAATAAAATCCCCTGCTTCAGATCCATTCTTACTTTGCCGGTTTTGCTCCCCACAAAATCTCCATGGCCGGCTTTCTTCTTGTGCTTGAAATCTAGTGCTTGTACATTAAGGTGTCATCTGGTTCGAGCAGGAAAGTTGAGAATCGGTGCATGTTTTCTCGGCATGCTCTGGCACCAGTTCTTCCGATTTGGTGATGTTTTCCTTTCGGGGCTGTTTGGATAGCAGCCCCAAGCTGCCCTTCCAAAATTTTGGTCGTTGACCACAGGTTCGGCAGCGTTTGGATCGCAGCCAAGTTTTTGGCTCACAGCCAACTTTTTGGCCAGACGTTGTGATTCTGCACTAGCGCGTGGGCGAGTTCCCGGTGGCTATTTCCTTCGCCAAAATTTTGGCACACCGTCGTTTTGGTCGGGCTGGTGTGGGCATAATCCAAACGGCCCCTTACATCTCCATGCACCAAATCAAGGCTGTCCTTTACTGGAACCATTTGCGGTCCCTTCTGCCCTATCCAGGGGCTATCTGTTGGTTTCTGGAGCATGTGCTTCATCCTATTTCATGCCATCGGCATATCCCTTTGCTTCATCCTTGCCACGGTGGTAGCTGCCTAACCCGCAAGCCAAGAGGGGCCGTTAGAGTGCGTCACAGGCCACTTGCGGTGTTGCCGCCTTGCTGGTGGCAACCGGAGCACCGACCTGTTGTGGCCAGGCCTGCTCCGGTCAGCAGCGGTGACATGGAAGCCGCTCCGAAGCTCGAAGCCACTCCTGTGCTTCAGACTGACACACGGACTGTCCATGGGCGGTGGGTGGTGTACGTGTCCCTTCTGGGCCGAATTGTAATATTTATTTCCAGGTTGCTTCTGAAATCTGGGACTTCTATGTTCCTATACTATGATCTGTTTTAATATATGCAGGGGGGGTCCTTTGGGGGCTTACGTTTGTCAGAAAAAAGATAATTGCTGGGTTAGTGAGTCATTAGCAATAACTGGCAATTATTCAAGTCTTAGAAGGATTTTTTTTTCAGATTATGGAACTTTAAGCTGTAGTGGAGCTGCAAGAGAACGTCGAGGACAGGCAAATTGGACTGCTACTACTTCAGGTACTTTCTCTTCCAGATCAGCTTGCAAATCCTTCTTTGAGGGCAGCACCAAGTTTGACCCAAGCCGACACTGGAAATCTTGGGCTCCTACTAGTGAAGGAAGCACTTCGTTTGGTTGGTTTGCCACAACCGCTGCTGGACTGCTAATTTCCTTGCACACCGAGGCCTGACTCACCCCTCAAAATGTCCCCTCTGATCAGGTGGAGAAAATTATTATTCATCTGTTGGCTGACTGTGTCTTCACCAAACAGGTTTGGTTGGAGACCCTTCGATCTGTTGGCCTAGTGCAATCAGTTCTAGTGAGTCAACACCATCTATCCTTCCAAATTTGGTGGTCTGAAGCATCACTATTGATTGATTTTCGGCAGCACAAGGGGTTCCACTCCTTGCTCATGGTGGTTGCATGGCTCATTTGGAAACATCGTAATGAGTGCGTTTACAAGGGGAGAACTCCTACTGTCTCTCTTCTTGCTCAAGGAATTCGAGAGGAGGCTGTTCTTTGGTGATCCGCTAGGGCCATGGAGTTGGAGTCCCTCTGGTCATGAGTGCTCTTGGTCTTGTTAAATTGGGGTCTCAAAATGTTAAATTACACTTCTAAACATGTATCAGACAATTCATTGGGTCTTAGCATGTACTCCCTCCGTCCGGACATACTTGTCCGAGGAATGGATGTATCTACATGTATTTTAGCTTTAGATGCATCCATTTGTATCCATTTTCGCGACAAGTATTTTCGGACGGAGGGAGTAGACCCAAAAGGTTGAGTTATCATTCCTAAACAGGCAATCTAGGACTATGGCTATGTTGGACAATCCATGCATATTTGTATACGTATGTGTCTCCTGAGCCACATTTGGGCTCAACACTCAACTTGGCCTGGATGATGAGTTGAGAGCTCTGAAATCCCACTAGGTCAACAGTTTTGGATGCTCTCCATTTTATCCACAGCAGCTGGTTAACTTCTAGCCTTAATTTTGCATTTTCTCTATACTTCCTCAATTGTATTGTATATATATTCTCAGCACTGGGTCATAAGTCGCAACCAGATGAGAAATGCAAATGTTACAGAAAAAACACAATGATAATATTGGCATACAGTTCTCTATTTGCCTGTCAAGAAATGTAACATACTATTTCCCTTTAAACAAGGGTTCTACGTTGTGCTCATTGTTTATATCCTATAAGCAGAGAATTCCCAAAATCATTTCATGTCTACTATATAGAGTACAAGGCAAAAGGACGGCATTGCACAGTAGAGGAAAATTCTTTTCCCAAACTTCTGGTGATATCATGAGCAGCATGTTTCAAGGCATGAAATGTGAGAAATTCAGTATATGGTCTTAAATTAAAATCTATAAACTCAACAAAGCAGCAATAAAGTCATTGGTCATGATCTAGAAACTTAAACAAGCAGCGGCGACAGTAGCAATCTTTTGGAAAAGAAAGGAACACATAATTGCAGGTTGCAGCAGCACAAAATGCAACATGAGTCAATACAAAATAGTAAAGTTAAAGAATAGAACTAATGATATCTTTAACATAATTCAATATTTCAAAAGTAGTATAGATTCCTAACATAGTAACATTATCATTGATGTATGCATGATGAGCTCGTCATTATCACGAAGATCCTCACACATTACTTAATCACAGACCAAGCATAGTCACTAACTAAAATATTTTATTCCTTGTTTCATCTATAAATAACTACTAGAAGAGGATCATAGGGTGCATACCTCACCAAAATCTAACTCATCCCCCTTAAGAAGTCGCTAAAATCTACAAACCCCGAGGGAAGTATACTGATGTCCAGCACAACCCTCTCTTCATCCCTTCAGGAATTCATCCCTGACAGTTTGTTCCCTGCATGTTTTCCCTAACTTATTTGCCAGCACGAGAAGACCGCTTGGATACCTGATTTAGCAAATATGAAGTATCATAACTTCTTTGGCACAATGTTCAAGTAGCACAGCATAATAATAGTATGGTTTCCTAGTATCACTTTCAAGAATTAATATTGGAAAATATGTTAAGTGGCCTTAGTGCCATAAGAATGATCCAGTTTATCTTCATGTACAGATAAATGAGGCCAGAAACGTTTGGTGTTGTGGTGTTTGATGTTTCAACATAAAAAGACTGGTATTGGCTCATAAATTAAACACAATTACACAAATACTTTTATGCGCAAGGTATGAACTGTATAGCACATCTTCTACCATGTACTGAAATTTCTGCCACCATTCAGTCATTTGTTTCTATCCAAAATTTTGTTCCATTTTATTCACCATCAATATTTAGATTATTTGCTGCATAAAGTGTAATGCATTTCCAAGAAGAAACTGTGCACATGTTTACTGAACAAATCATATTCCCCTAGCCTCTGTTTCCCATTTAAATCTCACTGAAGATGCTAGAATATTTTTGCGCACCAGTATAATAATTAGTTTTCTGTAGGAAAAAGGATGCAGTTAGTACTCATAGTTGGCCATTGTTTTGCTTATAGCATCACCCAATTACACGAAATGAGTAGGCCATATCCCATATTTCACGTGTTTAGCTAATTAGAGATGAGCCATTAAAACTTTTCTGCATGTCAATAGTGGCATAAGAGTTTTTTACTGATCACAAGAATGATGTAGGCATGTAGTAAAGCAAGGTATGGTACTAACAATACAAGTTAACTACTGAGAAGATAAAAAATAAGTGTTTAACTAACAAAGCACAGGAATAAATTGAAAGTCTCAAGTATAAAAAACAGTTCAATAAAGCACAAATATTGCAATAAGATGGAATTCAACTTAGTACCATCTTGCTACCAATGTCAATGTTCAATGGCAGATCAGACTGATGGCATGTGGTAGAGTCAACATCAGCTTAAAGATCATCACCTTTAGCACCAACTGCATGCTCACTTCCATTGGAAGTGCAACTGATACTACTAGCTATGCCGTTGCAGTTTCTATTCAATTTCTTCTTAGTCTTAGAAAATTAAGAGTTCACACGAAGTCCACGTGAAGATCCAAGGGAAGAGCTGGTAACACATCAGAATGATTAATGTGGGAGAAAGCCACAGACAAAACAAGATTGCAAGCATGATGTATTACAACTCAAATCGGTAGAGACTCAAGACAAACACGCATTCACTACTACGCTCAAACTTTGTCTATTGAATAAAGGTAACATATACAATCCGTAAGCAGAAACTCAGATACTCTGTTCAGGAATTAAATTTAGCATTATGGGCTTCTACTTAGCGACTGAAAAATGAAAATGGGGCAGAGATTGAAACAGTGTGCTGCAGATTAAACCCGTTTTCTTTGGGGCATTCTATCACCATGGCTCGTGTAACACAGAACTCATTTGTAATGATGATATAATGCATTAAGAACTTGCTATAATAGAATATCGGAATGTCTGTATTTTGCAATACGATGAAACACAGCAAAACAAGTCTTTGTTGTTGCAGATCTGGCTTGCAATTTTGAAAATGTTGGTGCACACTCCACACCATCACCATAGTTCCTGTTGCCTGAGACACAAAAGATACATAGTGCAGTCCATCTGTAGAATAGCTGAACAAAGGAAGACGGGATCATATGAATGTCATCCGAAGTCAAAGTGGGGCAGTCGGAGAGAGAGAGAGAGGGGGGCAGCAGGGGGGGGCAGCGCTCGTTGGGAAGCCTGTGCAGTCCCTAACTGCGTCCGCAGTGGAGGTCGCCGCCAGGGGGAGAGGGTGGACGGGGGTGAATCGGGCCATCTGGTGGCGGTACCTGTACCGGAGCAAGGATAAGACAGAGGGGTGCCGCCGTGACCGAGGACGACGACGAAGGGCGGCGACCAGCTGGGGTGGGGTGTGGGCTAGCACGAAGAGGAGGGGCAAAGGCAGAGGGCGGAGGGAGGGACGCCGCCGTGGCCGACCACGAAGAGGATGGGGGATCGGGGGGCACTTTGGTTATTGTGTGTGGGACCGAGATGTCATGGGAATGACCAAATCAGTTTAGCTAAATGTCAAATCGACTGATTTTGAAATAGGGTCAGTCGGTTTTCGAGAGATGGCCAGAGTGAGCCGGAGGTAAGGAAGGAGAAGGAAGGGGCTCGCTGGAGGGCTACCCTAGTATCTACCTTAAGGTTCAGGGTGGGGGCGGTGGTGGACGACGGTGGTGCACTTCGCCGAAGAAAAAACTTAAACGAGGGTGGGCGTAGAGGGATAGCCTCGGGCGGCAGCAAGACCGGCGGTGGGGGCGGTTTCGGTGAGGGCGGGGCGGCGAGGCAGCGCGGGAGCGCCGCCGGCCGCGGGTGGTGGTCGCAGGTGGTTCGGCCGGCGGCCCGGGCGGCGGCTGGAGAAGAAGAAGAGATGGAGGTAGAAGAAAGGTCGGGCGCCATTGGATTTCGATCGTACGTTCGAATAATCGACTGACCCGATTTGAAAAAGTCAGTTGACTGACGTGTAGCCTCACCCCGATCAAATAGCAACCAAAAGTGGGGGCCCGAGATGTCATACGGCAATGATCAAATAGCAACCAAAAGTGAGGGCAAAAGATAAGGTTTTTTTCTAGAAGAGTTAATTACAACCATTTTTAACGCTAGTTAACTACAACCATGATGTGTAAACTTGCAGCACGATAACAATATTATATCTGAACTATGAAACCCCGTAAAAATGATACATCAACTTACTTAACCACACATTTGATACATTTTTGTCAATTCGGACAATACACCGTTCTCATAAAAATTGAAACAACAACTTAATTAACCACGCATTTTTTCAATACATTTTCGTTAGTTCTCACGATATGCGTCATATGTCATCCTATGTGTGATGTGCCTTTATAAAAAATATACCGCAAACTATGGACTTCACTATACCGGGTATCCAAGGGTACCAGAGGGCAAATTGGGTACCTGACGCTGATGAGCTTAAAGCCACAGGTGGTTATGTGTTTTACATTTACTGGTAGAGTTGTTTCCTAGAAGTCTTGCAAGCAATCATCTTAACAAATTAAAGTAGAACCTTCAATTGTCATGGTTAATGATCTTTTGGTTGAAAATCTTGATGGACATGCTTTTTATTTCTGTGAAGATGCTGTTAGAATTGCTAAACCTGTTAGAAATGAACAGGATAAGATAACATAAAAGAGTAGTTAGCTTGTCTGTTGTCTCTCTTAAAATTGATGACCATTGCTATCATGATTTATATGATATTGGTGTCAGTATAAGTGCAATTCTTTTTTATCTTTATTAAGAAGTTATGCATGATACTTCACCTATTGAGATAAAAGAAATTGGGATTATTAGGGATGCTGAAGTCTTGTATGGTAGAATCTAATATCCTACTGGTTTCTTAGTACTTGGACCTAAACAAAATAATTTCCATCCTATTATATTTGATAGACCTTTCTGAAACACTATTGAAGTTGAAATTGATTGTTCTAAACAAAAGGCTAAAGTTAAGTTTGGTGATGAATCTCATGAATTTAATTTTTTTAAGTTTACCAAACAACATCATGTTAGAGATTTACCTAATGAAGATGTAATTGTTGGTCTTGCTTCTATTGTTGTGTCTCCTATTGATCCTTTATAGCAATATTTGTTAGATCATAAGAATGATAAGCATATGAGTGAAATAAATGAAATATATAAAATATTCTTAAACATAACTTACCTTTTCCGATTTTGGGCGATCCTATGTTTGAACTGGAGAAACTCCCATTGATATATCTATACCTACTAATAAAAGAAATAGGTATTCTTAGTCCGTCATGCTATTTTATAGAAAATCCCCTGATGTTTCTGACATTAAACCCGCAATACATATTAAATGTTTTTTTAAATACTCATATCTTCTAAACTGTAACTCTAAATTTAACATGTTATATATGGAATTTGATTAGAAAAATATATAGAATTTGAATATGATGTTATTTTACCTGTTAACCATTTAAAAAAACTATCCAGGATGCATTTCTTAATCAACAGTGCATTATCCATCTTTTTTCATATCGATACTGATTCGGATTGTGGATGAACATCTCAGCAAAATCAGGATTGAAGACGAAATTGAAGATCACTTGCCCGTTTGTTTGTACTTATTAAATCTACATGCAAGCCGTGTTTAAATAGAAGACATGTGAAATCTTGAACTTGCGCTTTTGTAGCCAAAGACCATCTTTGTTTGGGCCATAGCTACAAATACTCAGATTATAGACCATTTTTTGTAAATTAAAAGCGTGTGGTATTCTTTTCTCCCGTTGCAACGCACGGGCCCTTTATATATATATATATATATATATATATATATATATATATATATATATATATATATATATATATATATATATATCAATTCTAAACTTTCAGTGCACGAGAAAAAGAGATTTTTGAAAACTCTAACGAAACATCGTGCTACAATTGGATATAATGTGGATGATCTCAAGGGCATTAGCTCAAGTATGTGTCAACATAAAATTCATATGGAGCTAGATGCTAAATCTGTTATTGACCATCAACGCCGCTTAAATCCTAAGATGAAGAAAGTGGTACGAAATGAAATATTAAAGTTTCTGGAGGCTGGTATAATTCATCTAATAGCACATAGTAGATGGGTAAGTCATGTTCATTGTCTCTCTAAGAAAAGTTGGCATTATTGTTGTTCTTGTCGGAAATATGCCCTAGAGGCAATAATATTGTATTATTATATTTTTCGTGTTCATAATTAAGAGTTTATATTTCATGTTATAATTTTTATGATCCTGAAATATGGGATTCGGTGAAAAACTCATATGCACATGTGGAATGATAAATAGTAAAGAATAGGTTCTCAGGCTTGCCTCTAAGACTGGATCAAGTGTTGTTGGCGATCATATTTTCCGAATCTTAGGATATCATTTAGTGTAACGATAGTCCTAACACAACATTGAGAGTATGACATTAGAAAAACAACCATATTGTAACACCCGGATAATTAAGCTACAGTGAAACTCTGCTAATGATGCCACGTCAGCTCCGTTACTATTGCTAATCTTTCATTAGTTCAAAACCGATTCAAAAATCAATTCAAAATATGGCAAACAACAAAAGTTTTCAAACATTGAAACAAAAATGTTCGGTGGGTGCCAAATATTGCACTGGTAATTATTGTGGAGAAAACATTTTTTTTAGAAAGTGCCTAAATATTTTAAAGTCAAATAAAACAGAAAAGAAAATAAATAAAAAGAAAAAGTGAAAATAAAACCAAAGGAAAAGAACCCCCCCCCACTAGACTAGGCGGCCCAGCTCACAGGCCAGACCGGCCCACCTGGCCCAGCTAGCCAACAGCCAAACCGGCCCAGCCGGGTCGGCCCACTCCCCCCGTTCCCCTGGTCGCCTCCTTCCCCGCGCCCTGTTCCTCCGACTGCGCCATGAACAGGAGGAACAGGGGCGCGTCCCCGTCGCACCACCTCGCCGACCCCGCCGAGGGGATAAGATCGCCAGCGCCGCGCCTCCTCGAGTCTCCTCCCCACTACACACCGCGCTCCCTCTCGGCCTCTCCCTCTCCCCTCAGATCCACCTCGCTACTCCTCCTTTCCCACGGCATCCGAGCGCCGCCATGGACTCGCCGCCGTAAATCGCGTGGCCACAGCCACCGCCTCGCCTCGCCAACGTGTCCGTCGTCTACGCCGTCGTCCTCCTCATCGACCGGTAGCCGCAGCTGGAGGTCGGAGGCGCTGCTGCACGGTTCCCCTTCTTCCACATCTTCGTGCCGTGCGCCGAACTGCCGTCCGCCGTGCTCGTCACCGGCGTTGTTTTCGGCCACGCCCGCGCGTTCCGACGCCGTAGATAGACGCGGGGCACTCTCCTCGTTCGAACGCAAGAGACGGCGCTCGATTTGGTGCCCCGTAGGCGAATCCCGATGCTCGCCGGCATACGGCCGCTGCGCGCGAGCTCGCCGGAGCTACTCCGGCGGCTCTGCTGAGCTGGCACACCTGGGGCCACCCCTGGGTCACTGCCTGTGGGCCTAGGGGCCCCAACTGGCCACGTTGGCCAAAGTCAACTGCGCTGATGTAGCAGCTACTGCCACTGACATGCGGGCCCGTGTCGTTTAAAACATTTTTGTAAATAAATAAAATGCTAATTATTTCATTAATTAATTTAGTTAACTAAATAGTCACTGACTAATGGGGCCCACCCTCTATATTAGCTCTGTTAGTTTAAAACTAAACTCTATTAAACCCACTGTGGCTGACAGCTGGGCCACACCTGCCAGTTTGACAAAGTCAACTGCGTTGTTGACTGCTGACGCAGTGATGACCTCATGCAGATGTCATATTTCCTTTTCTGGAAATTCATGTTAATTTAGATAATTTCAGAAAATGATTAAAACTTTAGAAAACATAGAAAATAAACCGTAGCTCAGATGAAAATGTTTTCTACATGAAAGTTGCTCAGAACGACGAGACGAATCCGGATACGTAGCCCGTTCGTCTGCCACACATCCCTAGCATAGCGAGCACGCAACTTTCCCCCTCCGGTTCATCTGTCCGAAAACGCAAAACACCGGGGATACTTTCCCGGATGTTTCCCCCCTTCACCGGTATCACCTACTACCGCGTTTGGGGCACCCCTAGCAACACTCATTGTCATGTCATGCATCGTCATGCATATGTTTGCATTATATTTATTGTTTCTTCCCCCTCTTATCTCGCTAGACTCCGAGACCGACGCCGCTGCTACCTAGTTCGACTACTGTGTTGACGACCCCTCCTTGCCAGAGCAACCAGGCAAGCCCCCCCCCTTGATCACCAGATATCGCCTATTTTTCTCTCTACTGCTTGCATTAGAGTAGTGTAGCATGTTACTGCTTTCCGTTAATCCTATCCTGATGCATAGCCTGTCCTTGCTACTACTGTTGTTTCCCTTACCTGCAATCCTACATGCTTAGTATAGAATGCTAGTATTCCATCTATGGCCCTACATTCTTGTCCGTCTGCCATGCTATACTATCGGGCCGTGATCACTCGGGAGGTGATCACGGGTATATACTTATATACATATTATATGCTACCTGTGGTGACTAAAGTCGGGTCGGCTCGTAGAGTACCCGCGAGTGATTCATGGATTGGGACCGAAAGGACGTTTGTCCCGACGGCCCTCTGAGTGAACCTTTGTGGCGGAGCGACAGGGCATGTTGAGACTACCTAGGAGAGAGGTGGGCCTGGCCCTGGTCGGCGTCCACGGTTACTTCAAAATAACATGCTTAACGAGATCTTGGTATTTGATCTGAGTCTGGCCACTGGCCTATACGCACTAACCAACTACGCGGGAACAATTATGGGCACTCAGCGTCGTGGTATCATCTGAAGCCTTCGTGACGTCAGCGACTGAGCGGCGCGCGTCGGATTGGACTGGAACGCCTGCTCTTGTATAAGGGAGGCTAGGTCTGCTTCCGGCCGCGTACGCAACGTGCAGGTGTGCAATGGGTGATGGGCCCAGACCCCTGCGCGCATAGGATTTAGACCGACGTGCTGACCTCTCTGTTGTGCCTAGGTGGGGCTGCGACATGTTGATCTTCCGAGGCCGGGCATGACCCAGGAAAGTGTGTCCGGCCAAATGGGATCGAGCGTGTTGGGTAATGTGGTGCACCCCTGCAGGGAAGTTTATCTATTCGAATAGCCGTGTCCCTCCGTAAAAGGACGACCCGGAGTTGTACCTTGACCTTATGACAACTAGAACCGGATACTTAATAAAACACATCCTTCCAAGTGCCAGATACAACCCGATGATCGCTCTCTAACAGGGCGACGAGGAGAGGATTGCCGGGTAGGATTATGCTATACGATGCTACTTGGTGAACTTACCATCTACTCTCTTCTACATGCTACAAGATGGAGGCTGCCAGAAGCCTAGTCTTCGATAGGATTAGCTATCCCCCTCTTATTCTGGCATTCTGCAGTTCAGTCCACCGATATGGCCCCTTTACACATATACCCATGCATATGTAGTGTAGATCCTTGCTTGCGAGTACTTTGGATGAGTACTCACGGTTGCTTTTCTCCCCCTCCCCCCTTTCTTTTCTTCCTGGTTGTCGCAACCAGATGCTGGAGCCCCGGAGCCAGACGCCACCCTCGACGACGACTCTTACTACACCGGAGGTGCCTACTACTACGTGCAGGCCGCTGACGACGACCAGGAGTAGTTTAGGATGATCCCAGGCAGGAGGCCCGCGCCTCTTTTGATCTGTATCCCAGTTTGTGCTAGCCTTCTTAAAGAAAACTTGTTTACTTATGTCTGTACTCAGATATTGTTGCTTCCGCTGACTCGTCTATGATCGAGCACTTGTATTCGAGCCCTCGAGGCCCCTGCCTTGTATTATGATGCTTGTATGACTTATTTATGTTTTAGAGTTGTGTTGTGATATCTTCCCGTGAGTCCCTGATTTTGATCGTACACGTTTGCGTGCATGATTAGTGTACGATTGAATCGGGGGGTGTCACACATATTGAATCGACCCAAACTTGTTTGTTATACTTTGAGATAATATTGTCTAAAATCAATTATTATAACATAGAGTGTTAACATGTGTTTTTAGTTTATTAGACCATGAGAGTATCTTAGTCACTTCCTACCGTACGGTGTACTTTGGATTTGCTCAAACATCATCTGTAACTAGGTGATCATAACGACAACTTACAGGTACATCGAAAAGTTTGACAAGGGACTAGATAGCCCAAGAGTGGAATTTGCTCCTCTCACGATGCAGAGATATTCTTAGGGCCCTCTCGGTGTGACGACATCCATCATCGTCTAGCCAGACACAGGTGACTATGTCACGGGGATGGCGAAACACTTCAACGAGAAAGAAGAACAAAACGAGTAATGAGCAGAACAGTATAGTGAGCATGTGCATGACTCAGGAGGATAACGACCGGCTTGGGTTTTGTAAAATCTCGTGAAGCAAAGGGAACATCACATGATAACCAAAGGTTCACACGAATTTCATTCGTGTAATCATAGGGATCGATATGGACGTCCACGGTTCCTCTATCGGTCATTGAACAAAGGGGTTTCGTTCATGTCTATGACTTACCGAACCTACGGGGTCACAAGCTTACGGTAATCACGATATGCTGAGTGTTCATAGGGCGATATTATCGAGGATTTATTTGTTGAATTGTTTCATTAATTTTTGAAATAGTTTCGGGAAGAACTGCAATCGTTTCGGGGTCATCAGAAGGGTTTCGGAGATTATCGGGCAATATCGGATATTCCCGATAAATAATATATATAAGTGGAAAATGTTTTTGAAGGTATTAAATTAATGATAAAAGGCTTTAGTAATTGTTAGAGGGTTTTTATATTTAATTTAATATCAACGAGCCTTAAAAGGCCTAGTGATGAAAAGAGCATTGGGCCACCAAGGCCCAATAGGAAGTGCCCCCCCTTCCTATAAGGGGAGGCCGAATTGGAGGGTCTTTCCCTCCTTGGTGGCAGACCTTCCCTCCCTTGTAACCTATATACACTTGAGGTAGTAGGCCCTTTTGATATGCAAGTTTTGGAATCTCCTCTAGTTCATCTAGTTCTAGTTGGTCCTGGTTGATCAATTAGATCTTGACCTAATTCCTCTAGTCCTCATAATTAGAAGCCCTGTATGGTTCTAATCTTCTCCCTCTAATTCTACGGCAACGATAAGCTCTAGACGGCAAAGCGCTGCCGGATCGTGAAAGTCGTACGCTTGCAACCAAGTAGAGAGGTTGTGCTTTCAGTCTTTCGTTCGAGGGATCGTTCGAGGCGGTTCGTAGGACCGTCATCAATGGTTTGAGGGACTCCAACTAGGATCTACACCGACTTGTCTACTTTCGCTGCCGGAGTCGATAACGATCGTGATCCAAAACTTTTATGCATCTTCATATTGTTCCTGGGTGTTTGTAGGGCGATTTTTTTTATTTTCTACTACATTTCCCAACAGTTCTCGATAATAAAAATGAGCTTATCCTAGAAAGAAATGTAGCTAGTTATAAGCTGGTTAGATTTTAGAAAATTAAATAAGCCTGCTAGAAAAGATCATTATCCTATTAGTTTATAGATCAAATGTTAGAAAGATTGTCTACAGGTATACATTTTTGCTTTCTAGATGATTATTCTGGTTTTCTCAAATACCTATCTCTCCTTATCAAGAGAAAACTACTTTTACTTGTTACTTGTCCTTTTGAAACTTTTGCTTATGCAATGTATCTGCTACTTTTGCTTATAGACGTATGTCATTCGGTTTATGCAATCCTCCTTGACCATGGCCACAACGACATCCTCATTTGTCTGTTTGCCAGCGATTTGTCTCTCCTCGAGCCAGTGCTCGTTGAGGAGCTAGAGATTGTAGCGTTGGTCCTCCTGCACCTGCCGAAACGCCAACACCGACGACATCAGGCTGTGTCCAATGTTCTAATGTTCCTCTCCGGCAGCTTCACTTCCCGAAGCTCTTGGCCCTTGAGCTTGCGGGGCATGGGAAAGATAGGTCGTAGAACACAAATGCCTCCAAGGCCGGTGAAGATTTAGACAAGGTTAAAAAAAGTGTCGATTGTTTTTGTTTAGTTGGAATATGTAAAAAATGCAATGAATTTGTCTGATTTAAATGAAAATCGTCCGGTTTGCATGAATTTTGTTTTATTTGTTTAAATTCTATTGGAAATGTGTCTGGACGTTTGATAGATATGGTTGGATGGCTGACTCCCGTATCACTATCGTATGACCTTAGAGCATCTCTAGCAGATCCCGCAAAACCTCACCAACTCGTAAAATTCAGGCCATTTTGCAGGTTCTTGGTTTTTCACGGTCCGAGCAGATCCTGCAAAAGCCCAACGGCCTATAAATTTTTTACAGACGACCCACATATGCGCCCCTCCGGTGCTATATGTACGGGGCCGTGACCTTTTAGGGTTAGCAAACCCTATCCCCTTTGCCGCAATCGGCCTACCCCGCGGCTAGCCCTCGTCAACTCCGGCGACAAATTCCGCCGCATCTCCTCCATTTTTTGCCTCCTAGATGGCTGGTGGTGCTGGCGGCCGTGGCGGGTCGCCTCCTCGCAAGCCCGCACGGCACGACGCGGAGGCCGGCAGCTCTAGCCAACCTGTCGTGGAGCCACGGCGCTCGAAGCAAGTGTGAGACCGCGGCAAAGCCCTTGGGCCGGCTTCCATGTGCTCCACGACCAACTCTATCCGCACTTCCAGAGGTGCTGGGAAGCCAATGTGAAGCGCATCGCCGTGAAGAAAGATTTGGCGGCCGGAGAAGAATGTGTCGCTGACCGCCAGGCCGCCGCCAAGGAGGAGCATGACCTCCCCAACACGCTCCGCAAGACGGCCGCCAAGTTCTACCTCTGTTTCGAGGAGTGAGGATGCCGTCAAACTAGGATTAAATTTCTAGCGGGAATTTCGTATCCATTTGTATGTACTATGGTGATGAACGTGTTCTAGCTGCAAAGTTCTTATTTAAATTTGCAGTAACACTTTAAGGGATCTATTTTGTCTGATCTACCACGCTCCCATAAAAGGATTTTGCGGTATACAACAAACTGTTTTTTTTTTGGGATACCCTAGAGATGCTCTTGGATTCTTATGGGCGTGTTTGCTGTTTTAGATTTCGCGATATGTGTATGCTAAAAGAAGAAACCTTATGTTTCATGCGACATGCTAAGTTAATAGGCAATTTTTTGACTAATTTAATCCATAAATAAATCACTAGCATGACATTGACAGAAGTAAGAACATGCTGATATTGAATCATGCAAGCACATGCTACGCTAATGGCAGATACATCTACGTATAACGCTAGCATAGCTATAACAAAAAATAGTAGGAGCGGGATAAACGAGTTATACCCTCCAGTAGGCCATGCAGAGGCCGCGGCGGTGGTGGCAGCAGCGGCGTCCTCAGCGGCCTTCTTGTTGGCTTCAACTTTCTCAGCAGCAAGATGGTCGGCGTCGGACTACGACATGGTGATGATGGAGATGACGCGTTTGTAGAGGAAGTAGACGAACAGCGAGTAGTCGCTTCCCAAAAACCTATTCGCCTCTCTCGTACAGGAACCGGAGAGACGTGGTTTCGGAGACCTGCTCTCCCATCGACCGTGTATGCGGCGGACGGGATGGAGTCACCGGCGGCAGCAGCAGCAAAGGAACGACGATGGGCGTGCGCGTGGAGCAGATGTGATCTGTTCGTGGCAGCTAGGGTTAGGAGACACCATACACTTATATAGGCGCAGCCGTGTGGAGAGACGTGGGCTCGACCCACGTCTGCGTTCGTGACAGCCCATGATCCGACGTCTCAGATCGTGGCCCAGCTGTCAGAAACTCTCCGTTATCGACTGGCAAAAATAAGGGCGTAGGTGTGAGCTCGGCTCGGCTCGGCTTAATCCCGCAGCGCGCGCGCGTCGTGACGAGGAGTGGCGTGGCGGGCGGCGGAGGAGGAGTGCGCGAGGGCCTCTTCTCTTCTCAAGCTCCAATAGCATATAGAAGAGAAACCCTTATAAGGAGGTCCAACTCCTCTTCCACTTCCGGGGTGGGACTAAACTTCCCACTCCAACTAGTGCCAATCAACCCACATGGGCCCTTAGAGATTTTCAGAAATTGCTATATGGGCCTAAAGCCCATCCCAAATTTCAGCAATCCCCCACCAGATCTTAAGGGCCCATTGTGTCTTCTGTTCCAATTGCTGTTTCGATATACCAGTGTTTCAGTGAAGACCTGTTAAGGTTGAGCTTCACCTAGAGCAAGTAGCTACACTCCTTCACAACTCAACAATGGACTATGCCTTGAATTGTCAGTTTGGCGTAAAGAAGTTTCACCACATGTCTTACTAGTACTAGGCTGCGAAGGCTGACCCCTCGGGTGGAGCATATAAGTCACACTCCTGGCCTATTCATGAGCTTACTAGAGATCACCCCAATCTCATAGACTGTGACCAGCAGCCGGGCTCACATAGATGTGTTCCTCCAAAGATCGCTCTGTAGGATAGCATCTTGCTCACATAAGCTTTGGAACACATGAAGACAGTAGTCATCTTACCATACAGTATCGAGAGTATTGCATCTCCAACAGGGTGGGTTAGTATAGTTACTCTCTTCAGTTCACCATTGGCTTATTTTCCCAAGTCCTACTTCACGGGATCTCCGATCACATAGGTTGGGTTACCACCATGGCAACTCATGTGGGTCTCATACCCATCTCCCTCGATGCACTATCTATCACAACACGTGATATCCCTTTTGTAAAGAGATCTGCCAGATTCTTAGCCGTATGGACATACTCCAACGCTATCACTCCGGAGTTTCTTAATTTTCTGACAGCTTTTAATCTCATTCTTATGTGTTTGTTGGACTTCATGTTGTCCTTTGAACTCTTCACCTTGGTGTGACAATCAGATTGTCACAATTCATAAGGATAGCCGGAACCGGTTTATCAACCAATGGCAAGTCCATCAAAAGATCTCGAAGCCATCCTGCTTCGACACCATATGTGTCTAATGCTGTTAATTCTGCTTCCATTGTCGATCTCTTTAAGATCGTTTGCTTGCAAGACTTCCAGGAAACAGTGCCACCTACAAGAGTAAACATATACCCAGTCGTGGCCTTAATCTCATCAGCATCAGAGATCCAATTCGCATCACTATACCCTTCAAGTACCGACGGGTATCCCGTATAGTGAAGTCCGTAGTTCATAGTACCCTTCAGATAGCGCAAAACTCTCTCAATAGCATGCCAATGCACATCACCCGGGTTGGAAACAAACTGGCTCAGTTTGCTCACAGCAAACGCGATGTCAGGCCTCGTTGCGCTCGCTAGGTACATGAGTGAACCAATGATTTGAGAGTATCTCAGTTGATCCTTAGCTGTGCCTTCGAACTTTCGAACCAACACACTAGGATCATATGGTGTTTGAGATGGTTTGCAGTCCGAGTATCCAAAACGGCTCAACACCTTCTCAACATAATGGGATTGCAGAAGTGTAATCCCACCCTCATTTTCTCTCAGTAGCTTGATGTTCAAGATAAAATCAGCCACACCAAGGTTTTTCATCTCAAAGTTCTGAGATAGAAACGGCTTGACCTCCTCAATGACTTTGAGATTGGTTCCGAATATCAGTATGTCATCAACATACAAGCACATATAACTCCTTCGCCCCCACCATGGCGATAGTATACCCATTTGTCAGCTTCATTAACAACGAAGCCAACAGATGTCAGAGTTGTATTAAACTTATCATGCCATTGCTTAGGTGCTTGCTTCAGGCCATATAAAGATTTCAGCAACCTACACACCTTTCTTTCCTGACAATCTATCACAAAGCCATCTAGCTGTTGCATGTAGATTTCCTTGTTTAGCTCTCCATTCAGAAAAGCCGTCTTAACATCCATCTGGTGAATGAGAAGACCATGCGAGGCCGCCAATGAGAGTAATACTCGAATGGTGGTCAGTCTAGCCTCCGGTGAATAAGTATCGAAGAAATCTTCCTCTTCTTTCTGGTCATAGCCCTTGGCCACAAGCCTAGCCTTGTACTTTTCAATCGTACCATCGGGCCTAAGCTTCTTTTTGAACACCCACTTACATCCCAATGGTTTGCAACCATAGGGACGCTCAGTGATCTCCCATGTCCCGTTAGCCATGATGGAATCCATCTCGCTACATACCGCATCCTTCCAGTAGCCAGCTTCTGGAGAGGCATACGCTTCTGAAATAGAAGTGGGAGTATCATACACGAGGTACACGAAGAAATCATCACCAAAGGTCTTTGCAGTCCTTTGTCTCTTGCCCCTACCAAGGGTTTCCTCGTCATCCTCCTCTGGATTTTCATCATGTGTTTGTTCATAATATTCCATAGGAATGGCAGGTTCAGGAGTCTCCTCAGATTCCTGTCTAGAAGTGCTTTGCATATCTCTCATAGGAAAAATATCCTCAAAGAATGTAGCATCCTTAGACTCCATAATTATACCGACCTTCTGGTCAGGTACCCCAGATTTCACTACTAGAAATCTATAGCCAACGCTGCTCTTAGGGTAGCCCAAATTAACACAGTCCACAGTTTTTGGTCCAAGCTTACGCTTTTTGGTGATCGGCACATTGACTTTCGCCAAACAGCCCCAAGTACGCAAGTACGAGAGTGTTGTCCTTCTCTTCGCCCATTTCTCATAGGGAGTGATCCCATTATCCTTTGTCGGAACTTTATTCAGAACATGACATGCCGTCAATATATACCTCCCTCCACCATGCCTTGGATAAACCCGATGTATCTAACATGGCGTTAACCAAATCAGTTAGAGTACGGTTTTTCCGCTCGGCAACCCCGTTTGACTGGGGTGAATATGGAGGCGCCCTCTCATGAATAATGCTGTGTTCCGCACACAAAAAATCAAACCCACTCGAGAAGTACTCTCCACCACGATCTGATCGGACTCGTTTAATTTTCTTTTCAAAGTTGATTCTCAACTTCTGCCTTATAGATTTTAAAGTAGTGTAGAGCCTCATCTTTAGTATTTAACAGATACACATAGCAATATCTAGTGGAATTTTCTATCAATGTCATGAAGTATTTCTTTCCACCTTTAGTCAACACACCATTCATCTCACAAAGATCAGAATGTATGCGTTCTAATGGTGCCAAGTGTCTCTCCTCCGCGGCCTTGTGAGGCTTGCGAGGTTGCTTAGCTTGCACACATGAAAGGCACTTAGAACCTTTGGCTAAAGTGAAACTCGGGATTAAATCCAACTTAGCTAGCCACGTCATAACACCGAAACTAATGTGACAAAGACGTGAATGCCAAACTTCAGATTCATTAACATTCGAATGAATATGGTTCACGACTTTATTACAAAAATCTGCGAGGGAAAGGCGGAACATCCCTCCGCTCTCATAACCTTTTCCAACAAAGAGTCCATATTTCGTAACAACTAATTTATTAGACTCGAAAACCAACTTAAACCCTTATCTACATAGAAGGGAGACACTAACGAGGTTCTTCTTGATGACGGGGACATGCTGCACGTTCTTCAGCTGCACGATCCTTTCCGAAGTAAACTTCACATCGACCGTGCCAACACCATGAACAGAAGCACTCGCGCCATTCCCTATCAATACGGACCCGTGGCCTGTGACCTGGTAAGAAGAAAACAATGAAATGTCAACACATACATGAACATCTGCACCTGTGTCCACCCACCAATCGGTGGACTGAAACACTGAAAAAACAGTAAATAAATTACCGTACCCAGATGCACCATTCTCATTGTTGCCCACAATCATGTTGACAGACTTGGAGTCCTGTCCTGACTTCTTGTACTTGTTTGGGCACTTGTTGGGCCAATGTTCAACCGAACCACAAGTAAAGCAACCCTCATCCTTCTTGTTCTTCTTGAAGGTCTTCTTACCCTTCTTCTTAAAGTCGGTATTGTGTTGGACACCGTTCTTTCCCTTGGGCTTGTGGGAGTTGAAGTTCCTCTGGTTCACCATGTTGGCAACAGAAGTCCCTTCGGCCCTTTTTCCGTGCGAGTCTTTTGCCCTCGAATTCTGCTCAACACTCAGACGGCCAATGACATCCTCCACAGAGAATTCACGCCTCTGATGTTTCAGAGTGGTGGCAAAGTTCCTCCAGGAATTAGGGAGCTTAGAGATTATGCAGCCCGCGACAAACTTGCCCGGTAACTCGCACTTAAGAAGCTCAGGCTCCTTAACAATGCATATTATCTAATGAGCCTGCTCCAGTACAGGACGGTTTTCAACCATCTTGTAATCGTGAAACTGCTCTATAATATACATTTCGCTCTCGGCATCGGCGGCCCCGCACTTAGGTTCGAGCGCCTCCCACAAGTCATTGGCGACATGCACATGTAAATATGCGTCGACCAATTTATCTCCGATCACACTAAGAACTGCTCCGAGAAACACAACGGTGGCCCCCATGAACGCCTTCTGAATAAGAAATTAGTTACAGGTCCATCCAATCCAAGTGGAGTCGACGACTCGAGGTTCGCCTGTGCTGCACATAGCGAATCCTGCTCCATTGCTCATTTGCTGGCCTGCTCGCGAGACGGATGCGACGAGCGTCGCGACCTCTTCCAGGCTGGTTGCACGCGCCGGGGCACCTGGAGCGCCTTGGCCGGCTGACGGCTGAGGATCCTCTCGACGTGCAATCTAGGTGGAATGTACATGATGGAATTGGCCTTGCACGTGAGGCGGTTCCGCGGTTGTGCGTTGTCGGCCACGAGCACGCTTAGGCCGTCGCTGAACGCAGGTGGAGGGAGACACCCAGCCCATCCTCATCGGAGTGCAGGTACATATATACCGTGCACAACGGCTAGCGACCGGACGTGGTGACCATCGTGGAACTGCCCTGGTGCCCTCCACAGGGCCAATAGCTCCTGTGAGACGTTTTTCATGCGAATTGGAAGGAGTGCGACGTTGTTGGAATGAATGGCTGTGATGCGATGTTTTAGAAGCAAACAATAGCTCCAATGCGACATGGCTCTGTTTAACCATGAAATGAAAAACACGAGGGGTTAGCGATTCGAGTTATGACACGCGGGCCCTAGCAGTTACTCGCATGCGGGTGGGACCCACAACTTATCCACGCAAGCATGCCCGTGCTCATCAGCGTGCCCCTACCCAAGCCAGCCACGAGCCCGAGCCAGCCCACCCCACCCCCCCGCCCTCCATTTCTTGCCCTGCCCCTTTCCTTTCCCACCTTCTTCTTCCTCTGCTCCGGCAACGAAGCGCGCCGCCGGCGAGTGATGTCTAGCTCGACTTCGGCCTCCCGCCAATCATGGACGCAGTACGGTCCACTGCCGTTGACAAGATGCCCCGATTGCCCGCGCATGGAGCCTCTGAAGCGTTTGTCTTGTGTGAGGGAAGAAAATGGCAATCGTGGGCGCGAGTTTGTGAAATGCTTGAGCAAGCCACAGCCGGGGCAGGTTAGATCTGTGTTCTTGACCAATCCTATGGTCTAATTTCTCCCGATTTCTTTCTTTTTTTTCCTCGAATTAGGGCGGTGGATCTGGGTGGTGGATCTAGGATTCATGCGCCGCCGGCCACCTGTTTTTCAGGTTCTGAAGAAATGTGGGCATTTTGAGTGGCTCGATGACTATGTTGAAAGGTTGAAATTGGAGGGATCAACCGGAACCCAAGAGCTCAATTTTGGGTGGCGGCTTGCCGTGGAACAAGCCCCCAATTTGGCGGACAGAGCCAATCCGATGATGCACAGTGCAGAACTGAAGTGTGAATTGAAGAAAATTGGCAAGCAACTAAAGCATCTGATCGATTTGAAGCAGCAAGCAAATATGATGGCTGGAGCATTTTATGGTTGTGTCATTGCTATGGGTTTATTTTACTTGATGTTCATCAATCGCTAGAATTTGTTAGAGTTTCAGTTAGTGTGTCAACTAGTTTCAGGGGTGCCCAGTAGTTTGAGTTAGCCAGGGATCATTTGTTAGATGAATTTGAATTAGTGTGAAGCAAAACTTGCTTGAATTATTGTAATGATATTCCCAGGGGCCCTATTCAGTGTTCATGCTCTGTTTCCTCTGTTTTTGTTCTTCAGTTAACAGAGTACACACCCAAATTCAGTTTCTAGTAAAAAAACAAAACTGGGCTGCCGAATAGATGTTGGGCCGTGAGAAAATGGGCCCTGAGAAAATAACCATGGCCAAGACCAGCCCACCCGCGTAGGGGCACCAGCCCACCTCTAACTTCGGCAAATAAAATGGGGCCCAATAAAATGTTACTTGTTTTTATTTTGGCCTTTTTCTTGCACTAAATTTTGTGATGGATCATTTTTTGATGCACTAAAACTAAATGTTAATTGTTTTTATGCATGTCTACGGTTCCATGAACTAAATGAGTTGCATGCTTGCATGAAGTGCCCGAAGTAAATTAGTTTGCATTTCCTAGTTGCACCCATGTCCATAGTGGATTTGCATGGGGCTCCTAGTTGCATGTCCATGGTTTGGCCAATATTTTGAAGATGGTGTGTGTGGTGATTGGGGTGTAGCAACCCGGGCCCGTAGCAACCCATAGCAATACACGAATAATAAGCAAGAACAACCCATAGCAATCCACAAATAATAGCACGAAACACACAATATATATAGTAGCATAACGATCATATAGAAGCATAACGATTGCAACGCATAGTTCCACGATAGCCTTACAACTCCATGATAGCCTTACAACTTAAAGTACTAATAAAACTTAATAATAGTAGCATAACGATTACAACTTAAAAAAACTAATACGATAGATCTATAGCAAGCTAGATAGATCGGGGGGCACCAAACGCGGGTTCTTCTTCGGCTTCTTCTTCTCCTCCTCCTCCAGGCCACCTCGCTCCTCCGGGTGCCGCCCTTCACTCCTCCCCGTTGTTGATGGGGTATGGGAGCGTGTGCATAACGCCGTTGTTGGGGAAGATGCCGTTGAAGTCAGTGAAGATATTGTAGGTTGTGAAAGCTATGAACTCACAACCAACCCAATACGCTCGCCCGAGGAGATGGAAAGCATCGTAAGGGTTAGTGAACGTGGCGAGGAGCCCAACCACAACGCCGTTGTGGTTGACCTCCTCAAGATGGTACATCCGAGGAGAGCCGCGGGGGAGGTGGCGGAAGCCGGCCGCAAGGAAGAACTCCGTTAACTCCCTTGCGCCCCTCCACCTCGAGATCGCCCAAACCCTAAGGGTTCTCTCTACCTACACTCCGGCCGGGTAGAGCCTTTCCGGCACGGTTGGGGGGAAGCGGTAGGTGGGGCCGTTGTACTGCATGGTGGCGGGGTGGCTCGAGGGCTCGATCGGGTTTGATGGAGAAGAAGGAAGAAGGAGGGCAGAGGAGGCAGAGGATGGGGTGTGGATGAGGAGGGAGAGGAAGACGATAGTGCCCGGCTTAAATAGCCCAAGTGCGACGTGGTTTCACCCCGTAGAATTAATGGGCGGGCGGCGTTTGGTGGCGCCCCATGAAAGTGTGTACACGAGCGTGGGAAACGGGCTGCGATCCTTCTGTGCAACCGGTCGCGGGTCAAGGGGGACGGGCTCACGGACGCGTCTGTGCCGTCATGAGTCAAGGGGACACGCCTGCATGAAGTTCTCTACGTGTGCCGCCCGTGCATTCATGCCGTAGCCCATTAATTTGCACATCTTGCTAGGGCCTGGCTAGAGGGCAACGTTTGGTCGATGGGAGACGTGACAATAATGGACGCCTTCATTTGCCCATCTTGTAACGGGTAGCACGCCGTTTGAACTGGGCATCGATACCCACATCGGTACCCCATGCCAGCCCTGCCAGTATTGCGTCCTCAAAGAGGAGCACGCCATGTACAGCACGCAATGCAACGTTGGCTTTTTGGTTGTCTTCATCGGGCTGCTGCGTTGTGGCCGGGCGCATGCTTTCATGCGACATGCATCAATTGTAATGGTAGGCATGCGACAGGTTGCTGCGTCGATAGGGGTGGCGGAGCAGGGCTACGTCGAGGGCATGCATGCAACGCACGGGCGCAGTTCTGCGGGTGGGCATGCATGCTGCGGGTAGGCACGGGCACGCATGCAACGATGGAAAGGGCACTGCGTAGGCTTGGTCCATGCACCGCGTCAACTCTTGCCGTTGGATTCAAATGAACGGTCCTGATGCCCCCAACGAGAGAGGCTGATCCAAACCCCACTGATTCAACCAATCAGCGCGTCTCATGCGGATCGATGCACACTGTAGCTAACCCTAGCGCCTGATCTCAACCGTCCACGCACAACGATCGACGACCTGGTAGTGTGCGGGGTTTTGAGGGGTTTTGAGAGGGGTTTTGAGGGGTTTTGACTGATTAGGGTTGAGCATAACTAATTCAAAAAAAAAATCATAAATATATAAAACTTGCGCACATAGTCTTATTATGTCGTATAGTAACGAGAAAAAATATAAATATGGTTTACATACATTTTTACGAAAAATCCTTCACAAAATTGTCATTCCTCGCACAATGTAGTATGGAGTTCAAGGGAGAGAGTAGTGGGCACCCAAGAGTAGGTGGGGTTTTAAAAATGAAAAGTGTGAAAACCTCACCAAAACTTCATTTTGGATTGACTAAGAAAGATCTTAACTTACTTTTCTCATTTTCATGTTTTAAACTTGTTATATATATAATTTTCTATTAAACCTTGTTTTTTCAAAAAAAAGGAAAATAATAGAAAATTAATTCAATAAATAGTGAGACTTTAGATTTACACTATATAGGTAGAATAGATGTGTAGAAAAATTATTTGGCTGGTTTAGACAAGGTGCCAAAAAAACTTGCTTAAATATGAGGCCGTTTATCCCACCTTTGGAGGTCATTTGAGACACACTTTTCATGACTATGAGTTCAACTTACCAAAAGGGCTCGGAATGATCAGCAAGCAAACATATTTCAGTTGAGGTACTTTAGATAGCATTAAAACATCAATACCCCATCCCTAATTCAAATTTGAGTCCAAATTTGAATTTAAATTTGAATTTTAATTTTAATTTTATTTGGCTGGTTTAGACAAGGTACCAACAAACAAGTTCGAATAGAAATACGGGGATACATAGTGACTACCAGTACGCACCAAGTTACAAATATTATTACATGCCCCAAATTTTCAAACTGTTCTCTGTTCTACCTCTTCCTACCACATCGCGTGCCCTTCTTCGCCTTAGCACTTCCTGTTTTTGGTTCTACTACACACACAAATTCACTGATCATCTTGGTTTTCTTCACTGGTCTTTTCAACACCTCGCCAACAACCTCGTGATCAGTGTCTTCAGTCTCAATGTTGACAGCAGTTTCAGTTTCTTCGGTGTGTACCCCAACATGGGTTTCTTCAGTCTGAACCTCGACACGCTCAGGTTCAGTTTCTTCGGTGTGTACCTCAACATGGTTTTCTTCAGTCTGAACCTCGACACGCTCAGGTTCAGTTTCAACCTCGAGAGCAGTTTCTTCAGTCTGAATCTTGACTGCAGCAAGATTTTCTTCAGTCTGCTCAGGCTCAGGCACACTTCTCTTCTTTCTACCGCCATTGACTCTTGCTTTTTTTGTTGGCCAACACTGTGCAACAACAAGGGGCTGACTTGCTCGCTTCCTCCTGGACATTGGGAAAATGTTATAGATATAGTAATTGGAAAAAAGCACCAAATCAAAACACACAAAAATACACAAGAACATACTTTGGCTTATCAGGAGTGTAACGGCATTTGACAGATCCCACTCTATGCCCAAGTTCCTGGCACAACTTGCATCTGTTTTTGTTACCTTTTTGGGCCCTTTTTGGCTTTCCATCTTCCTTTTCCTTCTTACTACTCCCACCTTTCTCAAACCATGCCTTGAATCTACTCTGTTTAGGCCTGCCAGCCTTTCTTTTCGTCAAGGGAGGACACATGGAAAATTCAATGTCCACTTCAGGCCACTGAGACTGATCTGTAAGTGCTGGAATTGGAGTAGCATATGCAGCTTTGAATCTTGCTACCGAATAATATTCATGCAAATATGGATGCATGTTTATCTTCGGTTGGGATGCTAAGAAGAGAATGGCATGCTCACATGGTTTACCAGTGTGTTGCCACTCGAGGCAAGTGCAATCATGCAATTCAGTGTTAACAACATGTCTCCTTCCAGTTTTGTTATCTCTAACTTCAGCACCCCAAGGTGAAGATTTTTCAACAAACAAATGTGAAAGACATCTGCTCCTATTGACCACCTGTTGTACCACTGCTGGAAGCTTATCACCTTGCAGACAATCACCTATCCTTCTTCTCAATTCCCACAACCGCATGAGCATGATCCTGATTTGGTCAACCATGTCATGCACAGGCAAATCTTTTAACTCCTTCACCTTGTTGTTGAAACTCTCTGCCAAATTGTTGTTGATGTGGGCACACTTGATGGCAGTGTTGAATGCTGACCTGTACCATAACAAAGAATGGTAGGTGTTCAGCCATGGACCAAACTCATCACATGCTGCCATTATCTTATCAAGATGATATTTGTATGTCTGTCTAGTGTAAGATCTTGCTGCTGGCCACATGCGCCCAAATTCTTCTCCTCTAAATTTTTGATCAAATTCATCCACAAATGACCGAAGCACTCCCTCTGCTCAGCATGTGGGAAAACATTTTTCACTGAATTTTCAAGCCCCTTACATGCATCTGTGTGTATAGCCAAAGGTGACACTGGCCCTAGGCATCTTTTCAACTGGATCATGAACCATGTCCATGAAGCCTTTGTTTCTGACTGAAACAAGCCAACAGCAATAGGAAACATCCAGTTGTGTCCATCTAGAGCATTGCATGCTGCCAACTGACCATTCCACTTGCCTGTCAAAAATGATGAGTCTATGCTCAAATATGGACGGCACCCTGCTTTGAACCCATCGATGCAAGGCTTCAAAGCCATAAAAAACTTGGAGAACTTGACTTCACCTTCGGCTGATACCTCTGTATCTATCTCCACAACACTGCCAGGTGATCTCTTTTCCACCTCTGCTTTGGAGTTGTAAAGCATCCTAAATGTATTTGCCCAATCACCATATAAATTTTTCATTGCCCTTTGTTTTGCCTTCCACACTGTGGTATATTTCAGTTTAATGGGGTACATCTTTTCCAAGTCTACTTTGAGTTTCTTGGCAGTAGTGTTTGGTGTTTTGGCTAAAATTGGGGTGATCTTTTCTGCAACCCAAAGTTGTGATGTCATGGTTGATACTCTCTGTGAACTTGTAATACAAGTATGTTGATTGGGGATTTGGTTAACCCTGACAGTACTTCCATCAGGTTGCAGTCTAGCAGATATGTACCACTTGCAAGGCTTCACACTACCATCAAATCCTCTGCACCTCGCATAAAACTTCTTTCTATCAGTCCAAACAGTCTTGGCATCAAACTCATGTTTCACTGCATAAGTCTTGAAACACATCCTAAACTCCTTCATGCTTGGGAACAACTTGCCTACTTCAATGACAGGGTTTTCTTTGTCATATACATGCACCAGCTCATCATCATGTGCATCATCTACTTCATCCGCAGCTTGTTCCATCAACTGTCCATCTACTTCTTCATCAGCATTAGCAGGCAAACTAGATTCGCCCCTCTCCTGCTTATCTCTGTCATCGACTGGAATGCCAAAAAGTTTGGCCATCTCAATGTCAGGCATTGGTGCAATGACCAAATCAATAGGCTCATCTAATTCAACTACATTCCAATCAACAGTTGCTGCAGTTTCAGTTTCAGTTCCAGTCACCTGTCCCTCTTTGGCTATTACTGTAAGTTCAGTACACATGGGAATCAATGGCCTCTGTGTAGCCCAATCATCATCTACCATCTGCGCAGCCAATTGTGATGGCACATATCCAACCTTCGAAAAAATGTTCAGATCAACGAGCTCAGCAAAAAAATTAGCCCGTTTGCTTGTCTAGCCGTTTTGCCGATCGATTTCTTCAACAATCTGTTCACCATCTTCTATTCTCACATACTCTCCTTTCCAATCATCAAACCGCAACAGTGATACTTCTTGCTCTGGACCCCAAACTATATTCTCCCCAATTTTTTTCACCCATTTCTTCACTGCCGTCTCTCCCATGTTCTGTAGAACTTGTGGATCAATCTCTGTAAACTCAACCTCCCATTTAACAATTGTGTCTCTCTCAATGTTCTGTATGCTACCATCAACTAATTTTGCCTTTGATGGAAAGAAATTGACTATCAATTCGAAGGTCCGAGCGGTAGCATCCCCTCTGTCAGTGGCGGACAGTGTGAGCCCGTGAGAAAGAGCAGACGAGGCTACCCCCTAATTGCATGCAAAATTGGATCAGAGAGAGGCGCATTACCTATTCGAAGTTGAATCTGGCGGCTCCATCTCAGTATGCCCACGGACTCCCCTCACAACCTATCAATTCCGCAAGTGAAAACAGAGGAAACGAGCTGAGATCTACGGGCCTGAGAGAGGAACGGGAGGGCGACTAGGGTTTGAATTCACTCACCATTTTCTTATGATGAAGGCTCCGCTGCCGTTGAGAACGAGGGCTCCGCCGCCGCCACCAAGAACGCAAGATCCGCCGCCACCGGAGAAGAAGGGGGGCAGAGTGGCGGGCCCAGCACGGTCGGGCGGCAGGGCACGGTCAGCTGTTTTGAGGAACAATTAAGTTGGACCCACATGTCCTAACATAAACGGGCGGGCTTGGTTGACGACCAATTTAACCACATTTAACACCCCATGTGGCCCTGGGCTATTTACACGCTCAAATGTGTCGCACCACAGCCATTCGCTCGAACAACGTCGCACTCTTGCCAATTCACCTCAAAAATGTCGCACAGGAGCTATTGGCCCGCCCTCCACATGGCATCCGACCTGCTCGCTTGCTTGCTTTTTTTCATCTCAGTATATGCAAGCTTTACGTGGGATTACAAGTTGTGAATTAAAAGGATTGGATTATTTCCTGAACTTGTTTGAAGGCTAGATTTAGTCTTGATGTGAGATTTAAATTAGCAACCAACCATATGATTTATAATCCTTTATCCAAAAAAATATGATTTATAATCAATAGTTGTCAAGATCGCATAGGGCCATGTAAAGGCTAATTGACAATGATGAATTGAGATTGAATACATAATCAATTTGATTGATTTGTTGTAAGAAATTAAGAACGAACGATCACCAAAGAAAGGAATATTTACTCCATGTACCATGAAAAGAAAAGAAGAAGAGTGATTTAATGGTTAAAAAAGGGTCAACAATGCGCGCATGAGAATTTTAAAAGGATATATTAGACCTGATTAGTGTTGACTCGCTAGGATATGTGTGCCCCTGTTACAACAATTACCTAGTCCAAGGAAAGAAATGACGAAAATCATAGTTATGTTACAACATCAATACATAGGCTATAACATAAGAGTCATGGATCATCGGCGCTATCTACATCAGGAGCTATCACAAAAGAATTAAATGCCGCATTAGCATATCCCTCTTGCGGAAGAATTCTTTTTCGTGAACTTGCTTTCCACACACAAATTCTTCATGGCTTGGGTGCAAAATCTTGGATTCATCTGGACAAAATGCACACGTCCTGGTAAAGCAGCACAACGGCTTTTCTGTTGACATTAAGAGAGAGATAAAGAGTTAGCCAAGTTGCATAACAATAATAAATTCCAGTTTTGCCAACAAACACAATTAGTTGGTAGGAATGTAAAGATAAATTTAGGTAGTACTTAAGATGGTGCACGTTTCAACGGCCAATTGATTGGAGTGTCTATCGAAATATAGCTCGGCAAAGAACTGCTGCTTCTCGGCGGTTGCGTCCATCGGGCGAGCCGTAAAGCCGAGGTGGTACCAGAAAGTTCCCCTAAAACCGATGCAGGCGGCATTCATCTCCGTGGTCGATCGCGCAGGATACTCGAACTCGGCATCCTGCATCGTAGCGATCGATCTCAGGCATAAGTACTAAGCACTCACACGGATGCATGTCCAAGAAAGAGAAGTTGAGAGAGAGAGAGAGCTAGAGAGAGAGAGAGAAATTTTATCGTACCGGATTGTTGGAGTTGTAATGTTCGAGGGCGAGGTCGACAAGCACAGAAATACGGGAGGCGACCATCTCTCTGTCATGAAATAAACAAGGATATATCAAATAAATAAATAAACATGATGAAAAGGTTTTACAGTTGTAAGTGTTCGTTGGTTGGTTACTCAACGCAAAGTAGTCCAGTAGCTAGGAATTACAACATACTCTTGTGTGAAGAGGGGAACGCCAGTCTTTGGTCTGTCCAGGAATTTCTGGATGCTAGCCAGCATCTCTTTTGACATAGAGCGGGCGATGTGCTCTTCTTGGACCGAGAGAGGGCGGCCGTAATCCAACTTGGTGCTGACGGCGGCAGGGGAAGAGAACAAAGATCCCATCGCCGGATCAATCCAGCACGTACACAACTGCCGTTTGCTTTGGGCTGGGAACTCGTCTCGAGCCTAGCCTTGAGATTTCTTCGTTGCTTTCACGACGTACGGTGGTGGGCTTATACATGTATATATAGCACCAAACCCAATCCTTGAGTCAAGGGGGCTTTCACGACGTAAAAACTAATCCGTGACTAAAACTAATCCGACTCGGTCACGTATGCCGTGTTTAACTTTTCGGAAACACTAACGCCCACACATGTGGGCGTTACCCAACTCGCTCACACGCCTCGATCGTCGTCCAGTGCCTTTTGCACGAATCTTGGCACGAAAAAGTTGATTTTGTGTGTCACGTAGGACGGGGCTGGTGTGTGGGCGTTGGAGAGTTTGCCCACACGCCCTGCCAGCTGCGCTGTGTGGGCGAACTGCTTTTCGCCCACACAGCCACCACCTAGGTCATGCGCGTGTGGGCGAACTGCTTTGCGCCCACACGACACTCCTACCTTGTGGATGACAACTGCAGTTACGCGAATGTGGCAACTCGGTACACACACATGGCAACTGTGATTCTTTGCTACACGGCAACTCCAGTTACGCGAACGTGGCAACTCGGTGCACACACATGGCAACTGTGGTTCTTTGCTACACGGCAACTGCAGTTGCGCGTATGTGGCAACCAGATAAACACAGATGACAACTGTGATTAACAATACATGACAACTATTGTTGGACCACATGTGGCAACTAGGTAAACACACATGGCAACTACTGTTTTGACCATATGTGGCAAGTAGTTAATCACGCACGGCAACTACGGTTTGATTACACGCGGCAACTACCATAAATTAGACATGGCAACTATAGTTAACCAAAACAGATAGAGTTGCCATGCTTTTACAACTACACTTGCCATCCCGGATAACTACATCTGCCAACCAGGATGGCAACTAAATAGTCATCCCGCGGGGTACCTAACATAGCTGCGCCAGGACGTGTGGGCATTTTTGCTTCGTGCCACACGCACGGGGTGGAGATGAGTAGTACTTGTTGGGTGTGTGGCACGAAGTAGCCACGCCCACACTCGTGGGCAATTCTAATGTCCGCCCACACACAGCCCATATGGGCTGCCTCCTGCTCACACCACACACGGTGTGTGGGCGCATGCCGAATATACCACACGTGTGGCAGTTATCGTCGTCCTTAACTTTTAACATGGCATTGGCAGTTTTGGCACCCCAAGATCAACAAACCCGCGCCGGTGCACGTTGCACCATGCCGAGAAAGGAGACTGCCCTCCCTTCGTCCCAGCCTCCCTCCTGGCGACCTAGTGCCCGACCTAGTCATGACCCCTGGATAAAGAGAGATAAAGCTAGACCTACCACCACAACCAAAACATAACCAGTCTCGTGCATCATTACAAACATTAACCCACAAGTGCCAGTTCAGAAACTGCAAATAAAGCTAGGAAGACAGCAAAAGGAAACTTCCGGAGCGCACTACATAAGCTCCAATCTTCCCCAGCAACAGCAAAAAGGATGTAGAAGAGCACCAATCCATTAAAGATCTTCAATATCAGCCACCGTTGATCCCAACTTCCTAAGTACTCTAGGGCGCCATCCTTTCGAGGCATAGAAGACTTCACTTGTTCCTCCCTCTTAGAAGTTTTACCGCCCACTTCATTTCCTTTAGGTTTTCCTTTTTTTCTGCAAAATAGACCAAGACTCAATCAGGTGACAAGATTTATGAAGAATACTCGTGGGTTCGGAGGTGGTGACATTCTCCGGCGGCAGGTGCAGCCCGCCAACCCCCTTCCATCATGGTGGCTCCGACCAACGTTGACTTCCTCATCCTCGTTTCTAGATTCAGCGGCTATCAGTTTGCTCAGCCTCAGGCCGGGGAGAAACCCCTGCTCGGTTTACCGATGTTGGCAGCGACGGCGTCTGCAGATGTCGTGTCCCCCTAGGAGGCATTGCCATGGCCCTCGGCTGAGCCCCTCTTCGAGCTCAGGGGAAACCCTAGGTCCAGTCGCTCTGGACTGGATGGCGACGGCATCGTCTTCCTTCTTGAAGGCGCCATCTTGCTCGCTCGCGGTGTCCTCGGTCTTGGCTCCGGTGATGTTGGTGTTCTTGTTGGTTTGGGATTGCCGCTCTTTGTTTGGGCTTGGTTGGTTTAGCTGTGTTGTATCCTCTGTTTAGGCCGAGCATTCCTTGTCTCTCTGCTTCGGGCACCATGTTCACGCCTGCATGGGCTGCTCCTTCTATCAATTCAATGATACTCAAGCTTTGCATATTCGCAAAAGTAAGATTTATGAAGAATCACAAAAGGGTCAAATCCAAATTTGCTCTTACATGGTCAATCTGGTCTTGTAGAAATTTGGACTTGTGTTCAAAGCAAACATCATTTCTACAAGTCCAAATTGACCATAGAAGAGCAAAATTCCAACACACAATTTCTTTCTGTTCTTCTCCTTGCCAAATCTGGAAATCCAGTTAGTTAGCAAGGTTTTCAGGTCATCAGGTAGCACCCCGGACCAAAAGAATTCTGAAGTATACACCACGAAAACTTTGCAACTGAGCATTTTAGAAACAGGTGGTCAATTGTTTCCTCTTGCCCACCGAACACACACTCGGAGTCTCCAGACCATGTACCACCCCTCCTCAGGTGGTTATGTTTGGTGAGAATGCTACTTCTCATTATCAGCCAAACAAAGATTTTAATTTTTAGAGGAACTTTTATCTTCCACATATATTTGAAAGGAAAGTTTAGATTATTAACAATCAGCTGGCTATAGAAGGATTTGACATAGTATTTACCACTAGCACTAAGGGACCATATTAATTCATCTTTAGAATCACTTAAGGACACATCAGCACATTCCTGCTTGATTTCTTCCCATTGTGCTAAAGTATCTCCCCACAAAGTCCTCCTAAAACAGGACTGGTCCCACCCTTTTGTAATTGCATATGTCAGTTTAATGTTCTTTGTAAACAAAGATTATATAATCTGGGATGAGATTGATTAAGTGGTTTGTCACCTACCCACCACCACCCAGTCCTCCCAAAATTCCCTTCCAGAACTAGGAGTCTCCTGGTTTTGGTCTACTTCCAGAGATACACTCTCCCTTCACATATTTCTCCCTTAACATGTTTTTTCATAAACCCTCCTCATTATCTAACTTCCACAAACATTTTGCCAGTAAAGCTTTATTCTTCATATCAAAGTTTAGGATACCCAAACCTCCTTACAACCCCCCCTGTTGGGGAACATAGTATTTCAAAAAAAATTCCCACAATCACGCAAGATCTATCTAGGAGAAGCATAGCAACGAGCGGGGAGAGTGTGTCCACGTACCCTCGTAAACCGAAAGCGGAAGCGTTAAGTAACGCGGTTGATGTAGTCGAACGTCTTCACGATCCAACCGATCAAGTACCAAACGCACGGCACCTCCGTGATCTGCACACGTTCAGCTCGGTGACGTCCCTCGAACTCTAGATCCAGCTGAGGCCGAGGGAGAGTTTCGTCAGCACGACGGCGTGGTGACGGTGATGATGAAGTTACCGACGCAGGTGTCGTGGAATCGTCACGGCAGATGTCCTAGTGTGAGGACTTAGTCGTGAGGCCAACGCATCAATGCGGTAGCTTGAGAGGGGTTGATCGGGACGAGAGACGCAACACGCAAGACAAGAATTTAGACAGCTTGGGCCCCAGGAAACATCATCCGGTAATAACTCTACATATTGTTTGTGGCTAGGTCTCATTATGATCATGAGTGAGTCGCCGGCTCGGCCGGCTCTTTGTGTCTAGCCCTAGAGATTGTTTCTTGTTCCTTGTCCCTCTTGGGGTGCCCTGCCCCTCCTTATATAAGTTAGAGGGGCGGGTTACATATGGAGTCCTAGTAGGATTAGGACTAGTCTATCTTGCTTTACAAGTTGAATACAAGTCCGGGTCTTGCTTCCTTGTAAAGGAAATAATCCTCACGCCTATCATCTTAAGCCGGCCCACCAGAGTATAAGCCAGCCTGCCGGGCCTTGGGCCTTGTCGTCCGTCTGATCCGCCCGCCGGGTCTCCAGTGAGTCACAATGTCCAGGCGGGTTACTCTGTGAACCGCTATGTTCGGGCGGATCGCCAGTGAGTCGCCAAGTCCGGTCGGGTCATACCGCGGGGTATATCCCCGACATTAGCCCCCAGTTTAATTTGGATTTATCCATGTTAAACTGATCCTGCAAAATAAACACCAGAACAACTTTGACAGGTTGTGCTCCGGGTTAAAAATTCTTGTAAGCCGGCCCCTGATTATCTTTAAGTCCTTGTCATTTCCTTCTTGATACACGCCCATGTATTCATAAGAAATCTCCTCAACAGGTATGTTTCAACTTTGTCAATGCAAAAAATCCAGATACTTCCTTTGAAAAACCCGGATCAATAGGCTAGCTTCATAACCAATTTGCTGACATTGGCTCTTGTAGAGAAATATTATAAGAAATAATCCATTTGAGTCGGCCTTCAATGCTCTGACTTGACAAAAATATTGGTCTTGAAATATTCAACTGATATTCAGCCGGCTTAAAGATGTAGATCTTGCCGATTTATGATTGCCAAAATTGCCGGGTTATAAATAAATGATGTCGGGTCATGATTGTTGCAGACACCGGGTTAATCTGGTCTGCTCCAAACTGAGAATTTGAATATATATATATATATATATATATATATATATATATATATATATATATATATATATATATATATATATATATATTTTTCCTTATATGCCTATCACCTGTAGGCCCCAAGTCTTAAGAGGAGAACATAGTGATAACTTAAGACTTGCTTCAATATAAGTGTTGCAACCTTGAAGAAATCTGGGTTATTCATCTCAATCATTAGTCATAAACTGAATATTCCATATATGTAGCCCCCAAGTGCCGGGTTGTCATGCTTGCAGCAACCTGGGACTTGTAATTGCCTTATGCTCATAAAAACATCAACCAGTGTAGCCCCCAAGGGCCGGGTCATTATGCAATAATGAGCAGGGACTTTGTAAATATGATCATGTAAACTTGACCAGTAACGTGTAGCCCCCAAGGGCCGGGTCAGTAAGATATTACCGAGCTGGGACTTTGTATATGATTCATTGATAAGAACAACATATGATGTAATCTCCACCATGGGGCTTGAACCCACATCCACAAGGTTAAGAGTTTTGTACTCTACCAACTGAGTAGTGGATCTTTCAATATAATGGATTAAGGCTTGTGTACCTTAAATTTTCGACAGGAGCAATTGGTAGCCCCCAAGGGCCGGCTCATTTAGAATGTGATGAGTCGGGTCTTCAATAAATTGAGCAAAAAATGACTTTGCATTAGCCCCCAAGTGCCATGGTACATGCTGGCAGTAACATGGGACTTGCATATTCGATGTAATATTAATTTGAATAATGTGGCCCCCAAGTGCCGAGTCGTAAGCCTGCAGCGACTCGGGACTATTCCTTCTAGTGTAGAATAAATCATATCCAAAAATAATCGCCATTGCGCCGAAGCGACTTTGAATACCTTATCTGTTGACAAGTAAATCCGGAGTTTTAAATAACCGGTGGCTCTTGGCCGATGGCGATTTAATACGCCTCCATTCTAAGACGGAATTTTTATAACCCGGCGGCTTATAGCCTTTGAGAAAATCCAGAACGGATAATCATTTTGAAGCATCAATTTTAATGATGAGCTTGGACTTAAATATTTATGTAAGTCATAGTTCTGCAAATCATGCACAGAGTTTAAACAACATACGCCCTGGCGACTTAATGTCAAAAGCCAGGGCGGGTAACCATCCAAATGTAGTCTTATCCTGCACACAAGTAGATCACAAGAACCCTTGGCAGTTTACCGCAGGGCGGGTCATAATATCTTACATATGACCACTGATGTGTAAAAAAGGAGTCACAGATAAGCCTGTTATGAATCATAACTTTGAAACATAACTATAATATCATACCTGTGATATTGAATTTGCATTGTCGGTTTATGTGACCTGCACAGTAAGGGTGATAACCCAATCTTTGATACGCGCATGATTCCAATGGCGCAATTCAAAACATACCGGCGGCTTAAAGTCCATAGCCAGGGCCGGCTCATTACATAATCATGTATAAACAATATCATACCTGTGATATTGAATTGTACTGCCGGCTTATGATACCTGTGCAGTAAGGGTGATAACCCAAAACTTAGAAGTCAAACCTTCCAAATATTAATATTGTCATATGCTGGCTACTTATTCATCGAGAGCCAGGGCGGGTTAATAGAAACCACATATATATATGCTTCAGATATGAGCAAAAAGTCTCAAAACCCAAAAGATTGCATTCAAAAAACTTAATCCAGACAAAAAGAAAATCAAGGCTTCTGATTCGAATACGATCAGTAAACCGTTCCAAAGGGGTTAAGCTAGGATTCGAATACGATCATGTAGCCCCCAGTGGCTTTGGCGTTGCCGATCAAGAGGGTACCGACAGCTATGTTCTCTTTGGTTCGAATACGACCTATGTTTGAACAGGAAGCCCCCAGATGACCTTGAGAGTTGTTTAACGACGCTGATTCGAATACGATCCACGTCGGACCCAAAAGGGGTTGAGCTATGATTCGAATACGATCAAGAAGCCCCCTAGTGAGTTTGGCAGTGTGCCGATCAAAAGGGTACTGACAGCTATGTCCTCTTTGGTTCGAATACGACCTATGTCTGAACTGGAAGCCCCCAAATGACCATATAAGTTTTGGCATTGCGCCGATCAAAAGGGTACTGACAGCTATACTCGATGAGCAGGAAGCCCCCAAGTGACCATAATAAGATAAGCGGTAAAGCGGGATACCCATGTTTGAACCGTGCATCATGGCAGCAAGCCCTTTTTGGCACCCTTTAATCTTTCTGAGAACTCGAACTTGCGAGAGATTGATTCTTTTTGAACCGGAATTTTAAACCAGATTTGAAAGTTTAAAACTTTGTGAGGGATAAATTTACCTTGAGCCGGATTTTGAACCGGATATTAAGAGCTTCAGTGCTTTGTGGGAGACAAATTGTCCTTAATTTTGAACCATAACCCTTATTTTGAGCCGGAAATCTTCTGACGGCCCTTAAATTTTTATCGATCTAGCAGTAATCCCTGGGGTCGGGTTATTTTTCCCTTCAATGACCCGGGGTTCTTGAATGCATTGAAACCGACCAATGTTGTCGAGTCATATCATTGTAACCCCCGAGTCTCAATACGACTCGAGGAGTTGGCTTTGAGATTCTCCATATTGACCATAGCATAAAGTGTATATCATTGGTGTTGATAGCGCGATGTGAATCCACAGAATGTTGAGGTGACTGTGGCGGGTTATAAATGATCCCGTATGAGCCGTGTCAGCAACTCGGCCAATGGTTCCTTCCAACTGGATGTTTTGAATTTAACCAAACTGTAGTGGCGGCGACTTGTGCGCCTGCCCATTGAGCCTCCCAGTGCAGACGGCGGTTGATAGTATATGATAATTTGCCTCCAATTTTGTTGGAAGAAAAACCGGGCTTCCCAAGCAGTGACTTGCTCATACTCAATAAACAGCTCATGCAAACAGGTGCGGCCCTGGTGTGTCGATGTAGACCAGGCCGCAATAGACGGACTGTAAGACGTCCACAGTATTAAAGGTGGCACGGACAGATGAGTCGGATGCGGCATTGTAAGCCGGTGCGGACGGGCAAGTTAATCGCGGCGTTGTAAACCAGTGCGGTCGAGAGAGCCGGCCACGGCGTTGTAAACCGGCGCGGACAGGTGAGTTGGCCGTATGTTGATGTAGACCAGGCCGTGAGAGACGGATGGAAAAGACGACCGCCGCATCAGAGGCGGCTCAAACAGATGAATCGGCCGCGGTGCTGTAAACCGGCGCGAGCGAGTCAGCCATGTTTGTTTTGATGTAGTGAACAATTGTCCTGCATCAACAATAGTGCAGACCAAGGCAAAGATAAACTGCTATTTGACAAAAATAATATGTGCCAATAAAATATATCTTAGATGGATATCACCTGATGTGCCAGGCCGGAAATAACCCGCCATGAATTTGATGATCACTAGGTGATGTTGAAATCACTCACGGGTGAGTCGGCCGCAGGTGCAGGTAGATGAGTCGGTCATGGCGTTGTAAGCCGGCGTGGACGGGCGAGTCAATCGCAAATGTGGCAAGCCGCGTGGACGGGCAAATTGTCCTTCGCGTTACAGGCCGGCGCGGAGGCGTGAAACGGCCGCAAGGGCGGACGGGCGAGTTGTCCGTGGCGTTGTAAGGCAGCGCGGATGGGCGAGTCAGCCGGCGCGTTGTAAGCCGGTGCGGGAGTCCGTTGAGTAAGGACGACCACCTGTGCCGAATGATGTTGGCACGCCTCCTCTCCGCAGTATAATGCCACTTTGTAATGAATAATTCTCCTGCATATAAAACACAGCAGGGCAAAGTAGTTTTGCTCGGATGAATTAATATGTGCTTAAAAAATAGGGCAAACATCACCTGGTATTTTTCTGATGTTGATAGCAGCTCATCTGAACATCTCCAGCAGCTACCCTTCCCTAATAATAGCCCACTGGTAGAAAATGGGCCTTTAGTCCCGGTTCGCAAAGGCCTTTAGTCCCGGCTGTGCAACCGGGACTAAATATGCGCGACTAAAGACCCCCCCTTTAGTCGCGCCTCTTAAGTACCGCGACTAAAGGCTTTAGTCCCGGTTCTCGTGGCTAACCGGGACTAAAGGCCCGTCCACGTGGGCGCCAGGGGTCCGTCGGGGTGGAGGACCTTTAGTCCCGGTTCTCGTGGCTAACCGGGACTAAAGGCCTCCTCCGCAGGTTTAGGGTTTTAGCCCCCCTAAACCTGGTTTCTTTTTAATTTGTAGTGTTTTATTTCTTTTATATTTTATTTTGTGTTTTATTTTAATTTTGATGAAGTTTCAGTACACATATTCTACGCTACTATATACATGCATATGAAATTTCAAACAAGAAGAATTCAAGAGGAATATATAATATATGTTCAATCTCGGGTGACCATATACAACTTCGAACAAGTTTCCATACACAATTAGGATGGATGACCATATACAACTTCGAACAAGTTTCAATCTCGGGTATGCATATAAATTTCTTCGTCCTCGGTATAGTGTTCTCCTTTAGGATTGATGACTTCCCTCATGAAAAATCCTGCTAATTCATCTTGAATTGGTCGGAAGCGAGCTTCTGGACTAAGCCTCCTCCGCAAGTTATCCGTCGCCTTCCGCACGCTATCCGATGCCTTCCGCTCAGAGGTGTGTCTCCGGATGTTCTCACAAACATAGTATCCACATAGATTGGTCCCCGGTGGCTGCTTATCCACATTAACTAACCTTCTAAAATCTAGCTCATGTTTGAATTCACCGACAATTTCTTCTGAGAACCGTCTCCAAACCCTACAGGGCAAAGAAAATTAAATGAACAAGGGAGTTATTAGTTACTTGATATTAGGAAATGAACGAAAGAGACCGATCGATATAGAGCTCAAATGATTGAAAATAATTACTTTTGCAGCATTTTTCTCATGTCGGCCCAACGCTTTGGATCCGAATCCATAGAGTCCATGATTAGAACTCTGGAGGTGTGAAGTTCAATATTTAGCAGAATCCAGTGGAACCTGCGGACACGTTACATGCACAGTCATGCATAACTCATCGATTAGACATACCATGCATGGAGTAAACAAAAGAGAATGGGCACAAGAGAGAAACACTCACCCAAAATGGTAAGGAAATAGAATATGACTTTTGAGTTGATGCTTTCTAAGAAACTTGTACAAGTCTTTCTCCACGTCTTCGGGGTGATTTTGTAACACATGTCCATTAACGATATGTGGGTCAATGAACCCAACATCATGGATGTTTCTTATTTTGCATTCCCAAATCTTCAATCTGCATAATAGCGTACGCAACAATATAGTTAGGACAATATATATATATATATATATATATATATATATATATATATATATATATAGTGCAGGCAATGAAGAACGAGATGAGGTAGAAATAAATCACTTACAGAACGTAGCAACTCAGCATAGATTTGTCGAGGTCGCGCAGATTGAACAGCTGGAACAATTCACTCATATGAACTTGTACAGAGTACCGTTTGGTGTGATGCTCCTCTGTAACATCCGCATAAACATATTCTTTGTCGGCCCATGTTATGAATTGCTTGTACCAACGTAGCAGATTTCGCATTTGTGGTGGTAGACTCTTTTCCCGCGCAGGCTCGACGAGAGGCCCATTCCGCACATATTGTAATGCTATCTCACATACTGGCGCATCCTCAAGGCCTAAGAAGGCACGAAGAGTCAAACCCATCTCGGACGCTTGTTTCATGGCACTCGCTACAGTCAATCCAAGTGCTGCCGCAGCTGCTATGATCTCGGGGTCCTCTTCCGGACCGGCTTTCACTATGAGCGGGGGGATCGATTGTTTATTCTGCATCCCGAGCTGGTCAACTTGTTTCCCGCTTTTTTTACTTTCTTCTTTCTCCTCCTTCAATATTTTTGCTTGCCTACGAAGTTCATGTCCATAGTCGTCAGGCATATTCAGCTCGGCTTGGGACGGTGTCGTCAAAAAATCCTTAGCCCACTTCTTTTGCTTCTCAGTGAATACTTGCTTGGGCTCAGGCTCTTTTATCGCCTTCATATCCGCCTTCCATTTCTCATAATGAGCAGACGCGGCCAATTTGGTTTCAGCTTCACTAAGTTCCCAAGGCCTTGGGAGGAGAGGCTTCAGTGATGGCTCCGGTACCCTTGTGGTCTTAGGTACATAAGGGTCCGGGTTAATAGTCCAGGAGCGGGTTTCCTTGCTGTCCGCCTGCTTCTGCTTCTTCGCCGGAGGTGGATTGGGGGGCGTCGTACCCGCCGGAGGAGGATTGGGGGGCGTCGTACCCGCCGGAGGTTGTGGATCGGGGGACGGCGTCGAATGGCGTGAAGGAGGTGTAGGTGAACCACCACGACCACCACCACCGCCACCACCACCACCACCACCATCGGAGGGGGGTGGACTTGTTAGCCTTGGCGCCTCGCCTGGAAACACTATGTACTTCTTTTTCCATAGAATGATCTGGCGCTTGACATCTCCAAGTCTTCTCTCCCCTTCGGGTGTAGCTTTGTCAATCTCCAGGTCCTCAAACCCTTGGACTATGTCTTCCACCGTGACACGAGCATAGCCATATGCAATGGGGTTGTTGTGGTGGAGTGCTCCAGGTGTACAGGGTAAAGCACTGCCGCTAGCTACCTTCGTGGAAACGTTCCCCACGGGATAATGCAGATCACATTCTTTCATCTCCTTTACATCATCCACGGGGTAGTGAGGCTCCGGTGCACGAATCTCGATCATCGGTGCACTAGCACCAGGCGGGGCATCCGTGGAAGCCACGCTGCTTCTCCGCTGCTGGCTTCCGCGATCCGCTTCATGATCTTCATGCGGCCCTGCAGCCGATTTTTCTTTTACTAGTTCATGCACGGTCTGCTTCAACTCATGGAGTTCCGATGCAAACTTCGCCATAAGATCTGCATCCCGGTCCGTCTTTCTCTTACGGCTTCTGTAACAGTACGGGTCATTGTCCTGGGAAAACCCTACTTTCCACGGAACTTTGCCTTTGCCTCGTACACGTCCTCCGTGTTCATCATTCCCGAGGGCTGTTGTCAGTGCGTCTTTCTCTCTGTTGAACTTGATCAAGCCCTCTTGAGCTTGGGTCATTGCGTCAATAAGGGCTTGGGTGGGAGCAAACTTTTTCTTCCGGTGAACACACACCCCTGTCTCCGGGTCTAGCGATCCCCCATGCCCGTACCACCAGCTTTTGGCCCTTGGGTCCCATCCCTCTGTACCTAGAGGGATTCCTCGCACCCTCAGGTCCTCCTCCATCTTCTGCCACCTAGGCTCCGAAAGGCGGTATCCTCCTGGCCCCATAATATGATGGAACTTTTTCTTACTCGCATTATCCTTATTTTTTTCGATATTTCCTTGAAATGCTCCGATTGCTTTTGCCTCACAAATTCTGGCCAATCATCTTTCAGTTTCTCATGTTGTCCATTGAAATCCGGAGTCTTGCCCTTGTTGACATAGTCACGGGTTAAATTTTTCTTGAAGTTCCGGAATGCTTCGCCCATCTTCTGAAGAGCGAACTCTTTAACTAGCCTCCTCCTCTCACGTCCACCCGGAACCTCGTTACCGAATTCATCGACTTTGTTGTATTCCGGAGGTAGAATGAAATGTTCCATAAGCTTTCTCCAGCAATCCTTTTTCGTTCTCTTGTCGACAAAACTGAAACCAAGACGTGCCTTCTTTGGCTCCTTCCATTCCTGGACGGTGATCGGGACGTTGTCTCTAACAACGACTCCGCATTGGTTGATAAACTTTGAGGTGTGCTGTAGGGGCTTGCCGGTTTCACTGACAAACTCAATGGCATATGTTTCTCCTGTTTTCATCGCCTTGGATTTGCCACGCTTTGTCGTACTCGATCCGGCCGAGGGCTAAAAAAAGAAAGAGAGTCGCGCGCGTTAATACATATGTATTCACATTTCAGTAAGTTTGTATCACGAGAGGCTCAATGTATATATATACCTCGCCGGAGGTGGTTGCTACTTGCAATTCGAGATCGTCGTTTGTTGACGGTTGACCTCCGTCGACAATGTCCGTTCCTTCACCTTCTTGATCATCGACAATGTCTGTTCCACCGTCAAGGTTCAGAAAAGAAGAGACTACATCCTCTTCTTGCTCATATTCTGAGCCCGGCACATAAGGAATCTCGTTGTTGATGATGCCCATTAAATAACGTTCAGCCTCCGGATCCCTAAGCGGCTCGGCTCTATCGTCCGCCATATGTCACTCCTGCATGTAGTAAAAATTCTTTAAGTATAAAGGAATTAAAAAATAAGATTAAGGGGACATAGAGGAGGAGGAATTAAAAAATAAGATTATTGAGCACTGCCAAGTATTTTGTTTTTCCTTTTCTTTTTCCTTTTCTTCTTCCTTTTCTTTTTCCTTTTCTTCTTCCTTTTCTTCTTCCTTTTCTTTTTCCTTTTCTTCTTCCTTTTCTTCTTCCTTTTCTTTTTCTTTTTCCTTTTCTTCTTCCTTTTCTTTTCCTTTTCTTCTTCCTTTTCTTTTCCTTTTCTTCTTCCTTTTCTTCTTCCTTTTCTTCTTCCTTTTCTTCTTCCTTTTCTTTTCCTTTTCTTCTTCTTTCTTCTTCCTTTTCTTCTTCCTTTTCTTCTTCCTTTTCTTCTTCCTTTTCTTTTCCTTTTCTTCTTCTTCCTTTTCTTTTCCTTTCTTCTTCCTTTTCTTCTTCCTTTTCTTCTTCCTTTTCTTCTTCCTTTTCTTATTTTGTTTTTCCTTTTCTTCTGTTTTGGTTTCTTTTGCATTGGTTTCTTTTGTTTTGTTTTCTTTGTTTTTCTTTTTGGTTTTCATTTGGTTTCTTTCTTCTTCCTTTTTTTGAAACACATTTAACATTTAACATTTAACATTTTCATTTGGTTTCTTTCTTCTTCTTCCTTTTTCTTTCTTCTTCTTCCTTTTTCTTTTTGGTTTCTTTCTTCTTCTTCCTTTTTCTTTTTGGTTTTCATTTGGTTTCTTTCTTCTTCCATTCCTGGACGGCAGGCGGCGGCGGGAGGCGGAGGACGGCAGGCCGGGGCAGCGGGCGGCGGGCGGCGGGCAGGGGCAGGGCCAGGGGCGGCGGGCAGGGGCAGCGGGCGGCGGGCAGGGACAGAGCCAGGGGCGGCGGGCGGCGGGCGACGGGCAGGGCAGGGCAGGGGCGGCGGCGGCGTGCTAGGGCAGGGCAGGGCAGGGGCGGCGGCGCTCACTAGGGGCGGGGGCGGCGGCGCGCAGGGCAGGGGAAGTGGGGGCGGCGGAGCTCACTGGGGGTAGGGCGTCGGCGTCGGGGCAGGGCGTCAGCGTCGAGCGGCGTCGGGGCAGCAGCCTGGCGGCGTCGGCGTCGATCGGCGTCGGGGCAGGGCTTCGGCGTCGAGAGGAGAATGGGAGGTGGCGGAAAATGGTAAGTGCTGTATATATAGACAGAGCTTTAGTCCCGGTTGGGGAGGCGGACCGCGACTAAAGGTACCCTTTAGTCCCGGTTGGGGACACCAACCGCGACTAAAGGGTACCTTTAGTCGCGGTCCGCCTCCCCAACCGGGACTAAAGGTTTTTGGCGCCGCTTTCGTTCCCGCGCAGAAAGAGCCTTTAGTCGCGGTTCGTATCACGAACCGCGAGTAAAGGTCCTTTTTCATATAAAATAAAACTAATTCATTTTAAAATCTTAAAAATACAATTATATATATCAAAAAAATCAGAAAAATAAAACTAATTCATTTTAAAATCTTAAAAATACAATTATATATCAAAAAAATCAGAAAAATAAAACTAATTCATTTTAAAATCTTGAAAATACAAATAATATATCAAAAAATTCAGAAAAATAAAACTAATTCATTTTAAAATCTTAAAAATACAATTATATATCAGAAAAATCAGAAAAATAAAACTAATTCATTTTAAAATCTTAAAAATACAATTATATATCAAAAAAATCGGAAAAATAAAACTAATTCATTTTAAAATCTTAAAAATACAAATAATATATCAAAAAAATTAGAAAAATAAAACTAATTCATTTTAAAATCTTGAAAATACAAATAATATATCAAAAAAATGAGAAAAATAAAACTAATTCATTTTAAAATTTTAAAAATACAATTATATATCAAAAAATCAGAAAAATAAAACTAATTCATTTTAAAATCTTAAAAATACAAATAATATATCAAAAAATTCAAAAAAATAAAACTAATTCATTTTAAAATCTTAAAAATACAAATAATATATCAAAAAATTCAGTTCATCGATCCCTTGAAGGTTTGACAAAAGGTTTGATACATCATTCAGTTCATCGACCAAATACAAATCATCCGGATTCTCCATCATACGTTTTAATTCACATGATCCATTCAACAAAGTTTGGTACAATAAATTATTACACATCAATTCTTCCCTTGTGTCCCTGCTTGCTTACGATTGTGCCGTATCCATGGAGCATCCTCATCATTTAACTTAATGCTTGGGTCAGTGTTCACTTTGAAGGGCGGAATTTCACCAAACATATTATAATCTTCTGACATGTCTGTCTTGTCCTCCACTCCCACGATGTTTCTTTTCCCTGAAAGAACAATGTGGCGCTTTGGATCATCGCATGATGTACTGATCGTTTTCTTATCTTTCCGTTTCCTCGGTTTGCTACTCATGTCCTTCAAATAAAAAACCTGAGCGACATCTTTGGCAAGGACGAATGGTTCGTCAAGGTAACCAAGATTGTTGAAATCCACCATTGTCATTCCGTATTGCTCGTCCACCTTTACCCCACCTCCTGTAACCATAATATGTGACCTTTTGCCCATTCTCGGTTGCTGCATCAAATCGGACACCACTGTTTTGGTTGGTGCTCTTTTTATCTTGGGCGATGGTGTAAAATGTATTCCCATTTATCTCGTACCCTTGGAAAATCGTTATAGTCGAAGATGGTTTCTTGGCCAACATGTACATCTGATCTCCAACATCATTGTCATTCATTAAATGTTTTCGCAACCAACTGCCGAAAGTCTCCATGTGGGCCTTTCTAATCCAGGATTCAGGCTTCCCCGGGTTGTCCGAGCATAAAATATTCTTGTGTTGCTCGAAGTACGGAGCCACCAAGCTGGAATTTTGCAGAACTGTGTGGTGTGCTTCAGTCATAGAATGACCGTCCATACATATCGTTGATTTCCTTCCGATCGTGCCTTTTCCACTTAGTCTCCCCTCGTGCCGTGATTGAGGAATACCAATCGGCTTAAGGTCAGGAACATAGTCAATACAGAACTCAATTACCTCCTCATTTCCATAGCCCTTGACGATGCTTCCTTCTGGCCTAGCACGATTACGAACATATTTCTTTAATACTCCCATGAACCTCTCAAAGGGGAACATATTGTGTAGAAATACAGGACCGAGAATGGAAATCTCTTCGACTAGGTGGAGCAGGAGGTGCGTCATAATATCGAAGAAGGATGGTGGGAACACCAACTCGAAACTGACAAGGCATTGGACCACATCGTTCTGTAACCGTGGTAGATCTTCTGGATTGATTACCTTCTGAGAGATTGCATTGAGGAATGCACATAGCTTCACAATGGCTACTCGAACATTTTCCGGTAGGAGCCCCCTCAAAGCAATCGGAAGCAATTGTGTCATAATCACGTGGCAGTCGTGAGACTTCAGGTTTTGGAACTTTTTCTCCTCCATGTTTATTATTCCCTTTATATTCGACGAGAAGCCAGACGGGACCTTCATACTGCTCAGGCATTCAAAAAAATGACCTTCTCTTCTTTTGTAAGAGCGTAGCTGGCACGACCTTGAAACCATTCCGGATGCCGGTCATCTGGGTCTTTCAAAAGTTGCTGGTCCTGCCGTGCTTCCTTTGTATCATTTGTCTTCCCATACACGCCCAAGAAGCTTAGCAGGTTCACGCAAATATTCTTCGTAACATGCATCACGTCGATTGCAGAGCGGACATCTAGGACTTCCCAATATTCTAGCTCCCAAAATATAGATTTCTTCTTCCACATGGGTGCGTGCCCGTCAACTCCCCGCGGAACTGATTGTCCGCCAGGACCCTTTCCAAAGATGACTTTCAAATCCTTGACCATATCTAATATCTCAGCACCAGTACGTTCCGCAAGCTTCGGCCGGTGATCTGCCTTGCCGTTGAAATGCTTGCCTTTCTTTCTTACGTTATGATTTCGGGGAAGAAATCGACGATGACCCAGGTACACGTTCTTCTTACAATTAACCAAACGTACACTTTCAGTCTCATGTAAGCAGTGCGTGCATGCATTGTATCCCTTATTTGTCTGTCCCGAAAGGTTACTGAGAGCAGGCCAATCGTTGATGGTTACAAAAAGCAACGCTCGTAGGTCAAATTCCTCTCCTTTGTGCTCATCCCAGACACGTACACCAGGTCTGGCCCACAACTGTAAAAGTTCATCAACTAATGGCCTTAGGTACACATCGATGTCGTTCCCGGGTTGCTTTGGACCTTGGATGAGCACTGGCATCATAATGAACTTCCGCTTCATGCACAACCAAGGAGGAAGGTTGTAGATGCATAGAGTCACGGGCTAGGTGCTATGGCTGGAGCTCTGCTCGCCAAAAGGATTCATGCCATCAGTACTTAGACCAAATCTTATGTTCCTTGCGTCAGCTGCAAAATCTTTGAACACTCTGTCGATCTTTCTCCATTGCGTTCCATCAGCGGGGTGTCTCAACTCCCCGTCGAACTTACGGTCCTCTTTGTGCCATCGCAACGACTTGGCATGCTTTTTGTTCATGAACAGACGTTTCAACCGTGGTATTATAGGAGCATACCACATCACCTTGGCGGGAACCCTCTTCCGGGGTTTCTCGCCCTCAACATCGTCACCAGGGTCATCGCCTCTGATCTTATAACGCAATGCAGTGCATACAGGGCATTCATTCAAATTCTCGTATTCACCGCGGTAGAGGATACAGTCGTTAATGCATGCATGTATCTTCAGAACCTCTAAACCTAGAGGGCAGACAACCTTCTTTGCTTCGTACGTACTGGCGGGCAACTCGTTATTCTTCGGAAACATATTCTTCAACATTTTCAGCAAATTTTCAAATGATGAGTCACCTACACCTTCCTGTGCCTTCCATTTTAGCAAATCCAGTGTGCAGCCCAGCTTTTTCAGACTATTATCGCATCCTGGATACAACGACTTTTTGTGATCCTCTACCATGCGATCCAAATTCTCCCTATCCTTGTCAGTTTCGCAGCGTCTCCGTGCATCAGCAATGGTCCGACCAAGATCATCAGCGGGCTCATCATGTGCCTCTTCTTCACCTTCACCTAACCCTTCCCCACCTTCAGCATCATCCTCCATGAAAGTATCACCGAAATGATCATGATAGTTGTCATCGATATCATCCCCTTCTTCATCTTCTTCCATTCTAACCCCTCTTTCTCCATGCTTGGTCCAACAATTATAGCTTCGCATGAAACCGTGCCGAAGCAGGTGCATGTGAACGTCTCTTGAGGAGGAGTAACCCTTCTGATTCTTACAGACAGCACATGGACAGATAATAAAACCTTGCTGCTTGTTCGCATTTGCCACTACGAGGAAATCTTTCAAACCCGTAGTGAACTCGCCGGAGAGTCGGGGACCGTACATCCATTGCCGATTCATCTGCATTATTATTATATAAAGTATATATTAACCATCATGCATTTGTTAAACTAACTAGCTAGAAATAATACCAATTAAACAATGAACTACACACATGCATATTTTATCAATGACACATGAAAGGTTCAATTTGCTAACCGCGATCGCGGAGGAAAAATAAATGAGAAAGCTCAAGTGTGGCTCGGACACTTCATATCATGTTTGTTTCAGGCTCTCGGGCATTTCATCGAACACCTTGTGTACATAGGAGGAACCAAAAGCAAACCCACCACCCCCTTCTGAATATTGTGAAGTGAGCTGTGTGAAGTGAAGTGAGCTGAGTCCTATATATAGGGATGGGCCTTTAGTCCCGGTTGGCCTGGCCAACCGCGACTAGGATGGGCCTTTATTCCTGGTTGGCCTGGCCAACCGCGACTAAAGGCCGTCGGGGACCTTTAGTCCCGGTTGGCCAGGCCAACCGGGACTAAAGCCCCTCCCGTCCGCCAGCTGTCGACCAAGCGCGCTGGGCCCAGATAGTTGGTCGCGGGTCTCCTCCCGAACCGCGACTAAAGACCCCTTTTGTCGCGGTTCGATTATTTTGGGGACTAATGGGGGCGTATGGAAGCCTCTTTTTCTACTAGTGGCCATACATATGACCATACCATCAAGTACTGCCAACGCATATGGCACAGTAAGCCGTGCGGATGGGCGAGTTAATCGCAGGCGCGGTAAGCCGCGCGAACAATCAAGTCAATCGCAGGCGTGGTCAGCCTCGCAGACGGGTAAAGTTGATGTAGACCGGGCCACAGGGACGGTGACTCATGTATGTCCGTTCTTATGGCAGCGTGGCACAGACGAAAGACCGGTGCAGAACATTGCCGGCGCACGTTCCGTATAATGTCTTATTTATAATGAATAATTGTCCTGCGAAACAATATTACATGCCCGAGTAGTTGTTCTCACACGGATTAACACGTTGATAAAATACAAAAGAAAGATATCACCTGATTTTTTTTGTCAGATGAACACGGATGCGGGCACTGGGTAATGCATCCACTTCAGGTGCCTCATGATGCATAGTGCTGCTTTTGTTTTTGACAAAAGAATTGATTAGTTCTCTTGTCTTCAACTCCACGTGACCTTCTCCTTCCCCCTTTTTTTAAACAAGTACAAAACAGTGCACACACGGCCCCTCGAGCAGAGTTTCTCTTTTAACGGCGGGCAGGCCACGGTGCTCAGCAGCGACGGCTCTCCCTCTGCAACGGCGTCTCTCCCGGGCAGAGGAACAGCGCGCCGGCAGATCAACAGCAATAGGACGGCTCGACGTGCGACAGGAGTGGCTCAACGCGGCCACGGCGGTTCCAACACAGAGTCAACGACAACTTCAAGTGAGGCCGTGGCGGGCGAAGCCACACAGGCATTTTTGAGACGGAGGTGTACAGGCGACTTGGCGCGGAAGGCGTGATGCGACGGCGCGCGGGAGCCTGGTGCGACGACTCACAGCAGAGCGACAGCATGAGACCGAACGAAGGCAGCCATGGAGGAGCGACGGCGCAACGGTCGCGGTGGCGGATGAGTCCGGGGCGGCTCAACAGCGGTGGATGAGGCCGGCCGCAGAGACAGTGGCGGAGCGCTGGCGAGGGGAGGTCGACCCGAGGCAGGCAGCTCGGAGGTGACTCGACGCAGAGGCAAAATTAGCAAGGCGCAGGCGGCCCGTGGTGGAGACGATCGAACCGGGGCGGTTGACCCCGAGTCCACGGCCATCACCTCCGGATCGTGGCTTCTCTCTCTCTCTTTTTTTAATTCCTTCCTGAGTCGTGGAGTGGTTCACTCATAGACAGTCGAATACAGACGAACGATGCCTAGCCTCCGGGCAATCCTGGATGCAGTATAGAAAACCTTCTAGATTTTTGTCTTATATGCTTTGGTTTCCATCACGTGAAGGACCCATGATGGATTTGAGGTGTTGCTTGGCCTAGATGCGGGACGTCAGTTTTTCCTTGGAATTGTCTCCTCTGCCACCTGACCTGACGCGTGGTGTGACCAAGTAGCAGCGGCCGAAGATGATTTTTTTTTCTTTTTTCTTTTTACCCTTGATCTGATCCATGTCGTATTGGGACTTGATCCTCTTTGTCTGATTTCTGGATGAACAGTATTATTTCCCCGGCGTAGGTCGCGACGCAAGGCTATGACCGGGTATCATATTGATTTCCTTTTGATGCGTGTCCTGATGACTCTCATGGATCTCACTGATGAACTCGGATTCGGCGTAATTTCTTCGGTGCCGGCTCCTCTTCATCCAATCGCGGTTTTCTCGATCCCTGAGAAAATTCCCTCTAAGAACTCAACACCACCCTGCGCCTGGCCCCACGGTGGGCGCCAACTGTCGTGGAATCGTCACGGCAGATGTCCTAGTGTGAGGACTTAGTCGTGAGGCCAACGCATCTATGCGGTAGCTTGAGAGGGGTTGATCGGGACGAGAGACGCAACACGCAAGAAAAGAATTTAGATAGCTTCGGGCCCCGGGAAACATCATCCGGTAATAACCCTACATACTGTTTGTGGCTAGGTCTCATTATGATCATGAGTGAGTCGTCGGCTCGGCCGGCTCTTTGTGTCTAGCCCTAGAGATTGTTTCTTGTTCCTTGTCCCTCTTGGCGTGCCCGGCCCCTCCTTATATAAGTTAGAGGGGCGGGTTACATATGGAGTCATAGTAGGATTAGGACTAGTCTATCTTTCTTTACAAGTTGAATACAAGTCCGGGTCTTGCTTCCTTGTAAAGGAAATAATCCTCACGCCTTTCATCTTAAGCCGGCCCACCAGAGTATAAGCCAGCCTGCCGGGCCTTGGGCCTTGTCGTCCGTCTGATCCGCCCGCCGGGTCTCCAGTGAGTCACAATGTCCAGGCGGGTTACTCTGTGAACCGCTATGTTCGGGCGGATCGCCAGTGAGTCGCCAAGTCCGGCCGGGTCATACCGCGGGGTATATCCCCGACAGCAGGGCTTCGCCTAAGCACTACGACAATATCACCGAGGTGGAAAACTGTGGAGGGGGCACCGCACACGGCTAAAGATCAAGTTGTGTGTCTATGGGGTGCCCCCTCCCCCGTATATAAAGGAGGGGAGGAGGAGGGTCGGCCACAAGGGGTGCACCCAAGGGGGGGGATTCCTACTCCTAGTAGGAGTAGGTTTCCCCCTTTCCTAGTCCAAGTAGGAGAAGAAGGAAGGAGAAGGAGAGGGAGAAGGAAAGAGGGGGGCCCTGCCCCCTTCCTAGTCCAATTTGGACCAGCCCATGGGGGCGCACGGCCTCCCCTTGTGGCCCTTCTCTCCTTTCCACTAAGGCCCATGAAGGCCCAATACTTCCCCCGGCGAATTCCCGTAACTCTTCGCTACTCCAAAAAATACCCGAACCACTCAGAACCTTTCCGATGTCCGAATATAGCCTTCCAATATATCGATCTTTACCTCTCGACCATTTCGAGACTCCTCGTCATGTCCGTGATCACATCTGGGACTCCGAACTATCTTCGGTACATCAAATCACATAACTCATAAAACATATCGTCATCAAACGTTAAGCGTGCGGACCCTATGGGTTCGAGAACTATGTAGACATGACCGAGACACGTCTCCGGTCAATAACCAATAGCGGAACCTGGATGCTCATATTGGTTCCTACATATTCTACGAAGATCTTTATCGGTCAAACCGCACAACAACATATGTTGTTCCCTTTGTCATCGGTATGTTACTTGCCCGAGATTCGATCGTTGGTATCTTCATACCTAGTTCAATCTCGTTACCGGCAAGTCTCTTTACTCGTTCCATAATGCATCATCCCGCAACTAACTCATTAGTCACATTGCTTGCAAGGCTTATAGTGATGTGCATTACTGAGAGGGCCCAGAGATACCTCTCCGACACACGGAGTGACAAATCCTAATCTCGATCTATGCCAACTCAACAAACACCATCGGAGACACCTGTAGAGCATCTTTATAATCACCCAGTTACGTTGTGACGTTTGATAACACACTAAGTGTTCCTCCAGTATTCGGGAGTTGCATAATCTCATAGTCAGAGGAACATGTATAAGTCATGAAGAAAGCAATAGCAATAAAACTTAACGATCATTTGTGCTAAGCTAACGGATGGGTCTTGTCCATCACATCATTCTCCTAATGATGTGATCCCGTTCATCAAATGACAGCACATATCTATGGTCAGAAAACTTAACCATCTTTGAATAACGAGCTAGTCAAGTAGAGGCATACTAGGGACACTCTGTTTTGTCTATGTATTCACACAACTAAGTTTCCGATTAATACAATTCTAGTATGAATAATAAATATTTATCATGATATAAGGAAATATAAATAACAACTTTATTATTGCCTCTAGGGCATATTTCCTTCAGCCTCCCACTTGCACTAGAGTCAATAATCTAGTTCACATCGTCATGTGATTTAACATTAATGGCTCACGTCTTTATGTGATTAGTTCACATCTCCATGTGACTAATATCCAAAGGGTTTACTAGAGTCAATAATCTAGTTCACATCGCTATGTGATTAACACCCAAAGAGTGATCATGTATTGCTTGTGAGAGAAATTTTAGTCTGCGGGTCTGCAACATTCAGATCCGTATGTATTTTGCAATTTTCTATGTCTAAAATACTCTGCACTAGCTAATTGCTCCCACTTTCAATATGTATCTAGATCGAGACTTAGAGTCATCCAGATCGATGTCAAAGCTTGCATCGACGTAACTCTTTACGATGAACTCTTTGTCACCTCCATAACCGAGAAACATTTCCTTATTCCACTAAGGATAATTTTGACCGCTGTTCAGTGATCCACTCCTGGATCACTACTGTACCCTCTCGCCAAGCTCATGGTGAGGTACATAATAGGTCTGGTACACATCATAGCATACTTTATAGAACCTATGACTGAGGCATAGGGAATGAATTTTCATTCTCTTTTTATTTTATGCCGTGGTCGGGTTTTGAGTCTTTACTCAACTTCACACCTTGCAACACAGGCAAGAACTCCTTCTTTGACTGTTCCATTTTGAACTACTTCAAAAAACATGTCAAGGTATGTACTCATTGAAAAAAACTATCAAGCGTCTTGATCTATCTTTATAGATCTTGATGCTCAATATGTAAGCAGCTTCACCGAGGTCTTTCTTTGAAAAAATCCTTTCCAACACTCCTTTATGCTTTCTAGAAAATTCTACATTATTTCTGATCAACAATATGTCATTCACATATACTTATCAGAAATGATGTAGTGCTCCCACTCACTTTCTTGTAAATATAGGCTTCACTGCAAGTCTGTATAAAACTATATGCTTTGATCAACTCATCAAAGCGTATATTCCAACTCCGAGATGCTTGCACTAGTCCATAGATGGATCGCTAGAGCTTGCACACTTTGTTAGCACCTTTAGGATTGACAAAACCTTCTTGTTGTATCATATACAACTCTTCTTTAAGAAATCCATTAAGGAATGCAGTTTTGACATCCATTTGCCAGATTTCATAAAATGTGGCAATTGCTAACATGATTCGGACAGACTTAAGCATCGCTATGAGTGAGAAAATCTCATCGTAGTCAACACCTTGAACTTGTCGAAAACTTTTTGCGACAATTCGAGCTTTGTAGATAGTAACACTACTATCAGCGTCCGTCTTCCTCTTGAAGATCCATTTATTCTCAATGGCTCGCCGATCATCGGGCAAGTCCACCAAAGTCCACACTTTGTTCTCATACATGGATCCTATCTCAGATTTCATGGCCTCAAGACATTTCGCGGAATCTGGGCTCATCATCGCTTCCTCATAGGTCGTAGGTTCGTCATGGTCAAGTAGCATGACCTCCAGAACAGGATTACCGTACCACTCTGGTGCGGATCTTACTCTGGCTGACCTACGAGGTTCGGTAGTAACTTGATCAGAAGTTTTCATGATCATCATCATTAGCTTCCTCGCTAATTGGTGTAGGAATCACTGGAACTGATTTCTGTGGTGGACTACTTTCCAATAAGGGAGCAGGTACAATTACCTCATCAAGTTCTACTTTCCTCCCACTCACTTCTTTCGAGAGAAACTACTTCTCTAAAAGGGATCCACTCTTAGCAACAAATATCTTGCCTTTCGGATCTGTGATAGAAGGTGTACCCAACAGTTTCTTTTGGGTATCCGATGAAGACACACTTCTCCGATTTGGGTTTGAGCTTATCAGGTTGAAAGTTTTTCACATAAGCATCGCAACCCCAAACTTTAAGAAACGACAACTTAGGTTTTTGCTAAACCACAGTTCATACGCTGTCGTCTCAGCAGATTTTTAGACGGTGCCCTATTTAACGTGAATGCAGCTGTCTCTAATGCATAACCCCAAAACGATAGTGGTAATTCGATAAGAGACATCATAGATTGCACCATATCTAATAAAGTACGGTTATGATGTTCAGACACACCATTACGGTGTGGTGTTCTAGGTGACGTGAGTTGCGAAACTATTCCACATTGTTTCAAATGAAGACCAAACTCGTAACTCAAATATTCGTCTCCACGATCAGATCGTAGAAACTTTATTTTCTTGTTATGATGATTTTCCACTTCACTCTGAAATTCTTTGAACTTTTCAAATGTTTCAGACTTATGTTTCATCAAGTAGATATACCCATATCTGCTCAAATCATCTGTGAAGGTCAGAAAATAACGATACCCGCCGCGAGCCTCAACACTCATTGGACCGCACACATCAGTATGTATTATTTCCAACAAGTCTGTTGCTCGCTCCATTGTTCTGGAGAACAGAGTCTTAGTCATCTTGCCCATGAGGCATGGTTCGCAAGCATCAAGTGATTCATATTCAAGTGATTCCAAAAGCCCATTAGCATGGAGTTTCTTCATGCGCTTTACACCAATCTGACCTAAACGGCAGTGCCACAAATAAGTTGCACTATTATTATTAACTTTGCATCTTTTGGCATCAATATTATGTGTATCACTGTGACCAAGATTCAGTAAACCATTTACATTGGATGTAAGACCATAAAAGGTTTTATTCATGTAAATAGAATAACAATTATTCTCTGATTTAAATGAATAACGTATCGCAATAAACATGATCCAATCATATTTATGCTTAACGCAAACACCAAATAACATTTATTTGTTCTAATACTAATCCTAAAGGAAAAGGGAGTGTGCGATGGTGACCTTATCAACCTTGGAATCACTTCCAACACACATCATCACCTCGCCCTTAACTAGTCTCTGTTTATTTTGCAACTCCCATTTCGAGTTATGATACGTCTCCAACGTATCTATAATTTTTGATTGTTCCATGCTATATTATATTTTGTTTTGGACGTTAATGGGCTTTATTATACACTTTTATATTATTTTTGGGACTAACCTATTAACCGGAGGCCCAGCCCAGAATTGCTGTTTTTTGCCTATTTTAGAGTTTCGCAAAAAAAGAATATAAAACGGAGTCCAAACGGAATGAAACCTTCGGGGACGTGATTTTCGGAACGAACGTGGCCACGAGGTAGGGGGGCGCGCCCTCCACCCTCGTGGGCCCCACGTTGCTCCATCGACGTACTTCTTCCTCCTATATATACCTACGTACCCCCAAACTACCAGATATGGAGCTAAAAACCTAATTCCACCGCCGCAACCTTCTGTACCCGTGAGATCCCATCTTGGGGCCTTTTCCGGAGCTCCGCCGGAGGGGGCATCGATCACGGAGGGCTTCTACATCAACACCATAGCCTCTCCGATGATGTGTGAGTAGTTTACCTCAGACCTTCGGGTCCATAGTTATTAGCTAGATGGCTTCTTCTCTCTTTTTGGATCTCAATACAATGTTCTCCCCCTCTCTTGTGGAGATCTATTCGATGTAATCTTGTTTTGCGGTGTTTTTGTTGAGATCGATGAATTGTGGGTTTATGATCAAGTATATCTATGAACAATATTTGAATCTTCTCTGAATTCTTTTATGTATGATTGGTTATCTTTGCAAGTCTCTTCGAATTATCAGTTTGGTTTGGCCTACTAGATTGGTCTTTCTTGCAATGGAAGAAGTGCTTAGCTTTGGGTTCAATCTTGCGGTGTCCTTTCCCAGTGACAGTAGGGGCAGCAAGGAACGTATTGTATTGTTGCCATCGAGGATAACAAGATGGGGTTTCTATCATATTGCATGAGTTTATCCCTCTACATCATGTCATCTTACTTAAAGCGTTACTCTGTTCTTATGAACTTAATACTCTAGATGCATGCTGGATAGCGGTCGATGTGTGGAGTAATAGTAGTAGATGCAGGCAGGAGTCGGTCTACTTGTCTCGGACGTGATGCCTATATACATGATCATACCTAGATATTCTCATAACTATGCTCAATTATGTCAATTGCTCAACAGTAATTTGTTCACCCACCGTAATACTTATGCTCTCGAGAGAAGCCACTAGTGAAACCTATGGCCCCCGGGTCTATTTTCCATCATATTAATCTTCCAACACTTAGCTATTTTTATTGCCTTTTATTTTACTTTGCATCTTTATCATAAAAATACCAAGAATATTATCTTATCATATCTATCAGATCTCACTCTCGTAAGTGACCGTGAAGGGATTGACAACCCCTTTATTGAGTTGGTTGCGAGGATTTATTTGTTTGTGCAGGTGCGAGGGACTCATGCGTGGCCTCCTACTGGATTGATACCTTGGTTCTCAAAAACTGAGGGAAATACTTACGCTGCTTTACTGCATCACCCTTTCCTCTTCAAGGGAAAACCAACGCAGTGCTCAAGAGGTAGCAAGTTACTACTCTTAGCAACTGAACCAGTATCAAATACCGAGCGGTTGCTATAAACACTAGTAAAGTACACATCAATAACATGTATATCAAATATACCTTTGTTCACTTTGCCATCCTTCTTATCCGCCAAGTATCTAGGGCAGTTCCACTTTCAGTGACCATTTCCTTTGCAGTAGAAGCACTCAGTTTCAGGCTTGGGTGTAGCTTTGGGCTTCTTCATGGGAGTGGCAACTTGCTTTCCATTCTTCTTGAAGTTCCCTTTCTTTTCCTTGCCCTTTTACTTGAAACTAGTGGTCTTGCCAACCATCAACACTTGATGCTTTTCTTGATTTCTACCTTCGCCGATTTCAGCATCGCAAAGTGCTCGGGGAATCATTTTCGTCATCCCTTGCATATTATAGTTCATCGCGAAGTTCCAGTAACTTGGTGATAGTGACTAGAGAACTCTGTCAATCACTATCTTATCTGGAAGATTAACTCCCACTTAATTCAAACGATTGTAGTACTCAGATATTCTGAGCATATGCTCAGTGGTTGATCTATTCTCCTCCATCTTGTAGGCAAAATACTTGCCAGAGGTCTCATACCTCTCGACTCGGGAATGAGTCTGAAATACCAATTTCAGTTCTTGGAGCATCTCATATGCTCCATGGCGTTCAAAACATTTTTGAAGTCCCGGTTCTAAGCCGTAAAGCATGATGCACTAAACTATCAAGTAGTCATCATAGCGAGCTTTGGAAAACATTCATAACGTGCGCATCTGCTCCTGCAACAGGTTCGTCACCTAGTGGTGCATCAAGGACATAATACTTCTGTGCAGCAATGAGGATAATCCTCGAATTACAGACCTAGTCCGCATCATTGCTACTATCATCTTTCAACTTAGTTTTCTCTAGGAACATATCAAAAATAAAATAGGGGAGCTATACGCGAGCTATTGATCTACAACATAGATATGCAAATACTATCAGGACTAAGTTCATGATAAATTAAAGTTCAGTTAATCATATTACTTAAGAACTCCCACTTAGATAGACATCCCTCTAATCATCTAAGTGATCGCGTGATCCATATCTACTAAACCATGTCCGATCATCACGTGAGATGGAGTTTTTTTCAATGGTGAACATCACTATGTTGATCATATCTACTATATGATTCACGCTCGACCTTTTGGTCTCAGTGTTCCGAGGTCATATCTGCATATGCTAGGCTCGTCAAGTTTAACCCGAGTATTCTACGTATACAAAACTGGCTTGCACCCGTTGTATGTGAATGTAGAGCTTATCACACCCGATCATCACGTGGTGTCTCGGCACGACGAATAGTAGCAATTGTGCATACTCAGGGAGAACACTTGTACCTTGAAATTTAGTGAGAGATCATCTTATAATGCTACCGCCGTACCAAGCAAAATAAGATGCATACAGGATAAACATCACATGCAATCAATGTAAGTGATATGATATGGCCATCATCATCTTGTGCCTTTGATCTCCATCTCCAAAGCACCATCATGATCACCATCGTCACCGGCTTGACACCTTGATCTCCATCGAAGTATCATTGTCGTCTCGCCAACTATTGCTTCTACGACTATTGCTACCGCTTAGTGATAAAGTAAAGCAATTACATGGCAATTGCATTTCATACAATAAAGCGACAACCATATGGCTCCTGCCAGTTGCCGATAACTGTTACAAAACATGATCATCTCATACAACAAATTATATATCATCACGTCTTGACCATATCACATCATAACATGCCTTGCAAAAACAAGTTAGATGTCCTCTACTTTGTTGTTGCAAGTTTTACATGGCTGCTACGGGCTTAGCAAGAACTGTTCTTACCTACGGCATAAAAACCACACGTGGTATAGTGATTGCTTTTTGATCTTTAGAAAGAACCCTGTTCATTGAATGCGATTCAACTAAAGATGGAGAAATAGACACCCGCCAGCCACCTGTGTGCAAAGCACGTCAGTAGAACCAGTCTCATGAACGCGGTCATGTAATGTCGGTCCGGGCCGCTTCATCCAACAATACCGCCGAATCAAGAAACAACTAGTGACGGCAAGCAATATGTATATACCCACGCCCACAACTCCTATGTGTTCTACTCATGCATATAACATCAACGCATAGACCTGGCTCTGATGCCACTGTTGGGGAACGTAGTATTTCAAAAAAATAAAATCCTATGATCACGCAAGATCTATCTAGGAGAAGCATAGCAACGAGCGGGGAGAGTGTGTCCACATACCCTCATAGACCGAAAGCGGAAGCGTTGAGTAACGCGGTTGATGTAGTCAAACGTCTTCGCGATCCAACCGATCAAGTACCGAACACACGGCACCTCCGCGATCTGCACACGTTCAGCTCGGTGACGTACCTCGAACTTTAGATCCAGCTGAGGCCGAGGGAGAGTTTTGTCAGCACGACGGCATGGTGATGCTGATGATGAAGTTAACGACACAGGGCTTCGCCTAAGCACTACGACAATATGACCGAGGTGGAAAACTGTGGAGGGGGACACCGCACATGGCTAAAGATCAACTTGTGTGTCTATGGGGTGCCCCCTCCCCCGTATATAAAGAAGGGGAGGAGGAGGAGGGCCGGCCACAAGGGGTGTGCCAAAGGGGGGATTCCTACTCCTAGTAGGAGTAGGTTTCCCCCTTTCCTAGTCCAAGTAGGAGAAGAAGGAAGGAGAAGGAAAGAGGGGGCACCGACCCTTCCTAGTCCAATTCGGACCAGCCCATGGGGGGCGCGTGGCCTCCCCTTGTGGCCCTTCTCTCCTTTCCACTAAGGCCCATGAAGGCCCAATACTTCCCCCGGCGAATTCCCGTAACTCTCCGGTACTCCAAAAAATACCCGAACCACTCAGAATCTTTATGTCTCGACCATTTCGAGACTCCTCGTCATGTCTGTGATCACATCCGGGACTCGTAACTACCTTCGTTACATCAAATCACATAGCTCATAATACATATAATCATCCACTACAAGAAATATGTCAACTTATGACCACCACTATTGGTCACTGAATAGTCATAATTTTCCTTTTGTGACCTTTTTGTGACCAAAAACAGATGGTCAGAAGCTGGCCATCGTAAACTAGAATTAACGACCTTTCTTCTGGAATGGTCGTAGACGTTTATGACCAAAAAGAAGGTCGTAGATTTAACGACTAGTTATTTTGGTCACTAGCAATCCGCCCACACCACGTCAGATCCACCGTGGCAAGCTGACATGGCAGAATTACGACCAAATGAAAAGGTCGTAAAATAGAATCAGACCGGTCCATTTCGGCCATCTACATGGGCCAAGCCCAATAATTCAGCCCATTTAATATTTTTTCTCTTTGTTTTGCTCATCTGCATGGGCCTGGCCCAATAATTTGGCCTTTTATTTTCTGGGAATGGAGCCTTTTTCTGATGATTTTTTTAAAGTCCACTATTGTTTTGGGCCACAGCCTTTTTAGTCTAGTTCTAATTTGGGCCTTGGCCTTTTTATTTTCTTGGATGCAGCCTTTTACCAATTTTTTTTTACAGTCAACTCTTTTTTTAGGCCCAAGCCTTTTTAGTCAAATTCTTGTTTGGGCCCCGGCCTTTTTGCAGTCCAACTCAATTTAGAGCCCAATTAATCCAAATAATATTCTGTGATCCAAACAAAACTCAAATAATTCAGAAAATGCATAACTACACATAGCATCCAAAATGAGCCATCACAAGTTCACTGGTTCCATAATGAGCCATCACAAGTTCACTGGTTCCAAAATGAGCCATCATAAGTTCACTGGTTCAACAACAAGTGCTCCCAGGTTCACAAGTGCTCCCAGGTTCACTTGCAAAGTGCAAAATGCAACAAACTGCATAAGTTCACGACCTACTACGACATAACTTCCCAGCCTTCAAACTACGACAAACTGCATCAGATCACAGGTTCAAAGACAAACTGCATAGCCATCAAACTACCTTAGCTCCAAAGAGAGCCATCAAGTGGGCTAACTTCTCTTCTTGCTCTTGTGACTTCTTGTGCAGCAGCTCAAGTTCCATGTCGCGTGCAGCTTCAGCTTCTTCCGCCTTCATCTTGATTGCGGCCTATTCTTCTTGCATCACTTCAGCTTGAAGCTCCGACCTCTCCAGCTTCTGCTCAAGATCACGAACATGAGCAGGCACTTCAGCAGTTGCTTTGCCAGAGTTGTTCCTAGATGATTGGAGCCCAGCATTCCTGAGGAATGTGCTTTCCTTGACTTTGGTCTTGAGCACTTCTTCAACAATTTGAGCAGCAGACTTTGGCTCTTCACCTTCTGGTACCGGCGCGTCCTTCATTTTTTCCATCTCAAGCTAGCATATGGAGGAAAATGATAGGCATTAGTGGGAGATCTATTTCACATTTTGCAAACCAAACCAAGCACACAAAATCTATACATTATTTTACTCAAACTCAAACAGAAGAAGATGATGACTAGTAACTTGATGTCATTATTTGACTAGTAACTTATGTGACCTGGAGACATGCAATTGGAACAATATGATCGCTTCATTAAGCCTAGAATGGTGGTTCTATATAAGATGCCTTCCCGAGTGAGCCGATCATCAAACTAACATTCAGATCAAATTTCATCATATCATAAAAAATGCAACAAATAGCTACAGCAAGTTCTGATATCTTTGTTGAACTATCAAACAACATCAAAGCATGGAACATAGCGTGTGTTCTTGACTGGCTCCGAATCAAACAACATCAAATCATCAAAGCATCAAACAGCATCAAACAACATCAAAGCTGGCTGTGAATCAAACAGAGCATGGACAAAGCATGGAGTGACTTACTATAGCAGTCTTGACTGGCTCTGAAAACCCGTGCTTCTTGCTATTGTGGATGGCCTTAAACAAGTCAATCGCAGACAGCTCCTCACCCTTACGCTCTTCTTTCTGAAATGTTTTTCAACAAAAATCCAAATGTTATTCAACAAGAATTAGAAATGTTATTCAAGGAGGATCAAACGGTAAGGTCTCTAGAGAAAAGTTCTCACAGTGGCAAAAATGTGTGCTGTGTAGTGCCTGGAACCAGTTCTCTGATTGTACCCGACTTTTTCTCGATTCATCTTGTTCGACACGCGGGTTTCCTACAAAAAAGCATATTGTCAGCATGATCTAGCACTAGCATATCATGTGTAGAACATAAAGCATCAAACAAAGCAGAGACAAACCTTGTGTCTTGGGGTAGACCACATCTCCACTAGAGCTTGCCATTCACCGTCCGTCAGATCTGGCACCGGAGACTTGATGCTGACTTTGTTTGCGGCTACGGTGTCAAAATACTTCTTCTTGATCTGATGGCGTCTGTTCTTTGAATATTTCTGCAGAATATCTTTGCACGCGGTCTTGATGGTCTCCGAGTCCGTTTTCATCTCAAAATTGGCCTACCAAGACAGCTAACAAGGTAGGAACAATATTAGTGATCATGCATAGGTGTAACAGAAAATAGATAGCACATTAACTATGAAACAAGTAGCTTACAGCAACTTTCCCAATGTAGTTCTCCAATAGACTAGCATTTTTTTGTATAGCTTGAAGTGAGGAAGAACCGGAAGATGGCTTCTTGCAACGAGTCCACACTCAGAAGCAAGCTTTGCTGCCTGCAGAGGTTTCACTGGACGCTTCATCCCTTCGGCAATTTGGATAGGCACCTTGCTACCAAGCGCCTTGGTGATTCTCTCTAGCCCTTTGCCCTTTCTAAGTCTAGTCTTGGTAGTCATTGCATCTGAAAATGAAATTGAACTCATAAATTAGAATAGAAATCGACAAATGCAGGAATCGACAAAAGCATACATGATCATTCCATTTGGAAAATGCACTAGTAAAAGATAGCATTGCAAAGGTCAACTTGCCTGATTGAAGCACAAGCTGCTGTTCTTCTTCATTGATGATAGCATTCCCGTCAATAGAAGGTGCAACAGGGCTGAGGTCTGTGTGGACAGTGCCTGCTTCATCAATGCAGATAGTTCCTCCTTCATCTAGGCAGACAGTGCCACTTCCATCCATGCTGAGAGTGGTTCCTTCATCCATGGGCGGCAACTCATCACCCATTTGCACCGAGGTCTCAGAGTCCATGCGCCGCAGACTTTCCTGATGGTCCGTCGTAGTCGCCATCTTTGCTTTCTGCCTTGTGACTCTATCATGGGCAGGTTCATCAGGTTCCAGGATCCTCTTTTTTTGTCCTGGAGCTGGGGCCATCACCCTTCCTGGAGGCATTGCAGCAGATGTTTCTGAGCTCTTCTTCTTCTTGTTGACTGTCTTCTTAACACCAGGCCTCTTCGTCCTAGATTCCTTCAGTGCCTCGTATAAACAGCACAGAAAAAAGCATTAGAATCAGAGGGAGAAATATGTGAGCACAAGGAAACACATAGCATAAAAGAACCCCAACCCTCCAAGCAAGACAGAGTTTGCACCTTAACAGTCTTGTTCACTACAACATCATCCACTTCCTCTTCGTCAATAACTTCATCCTCCTTAGGATTGTACTCTGGGTCATCACTGATAACTCCACTACCTTCTTGAACCTCATCACTTCTACCTTCTTGTACACCATTTGTTTTCCTAATCATCAACGCGATTGCACCGATGCCAAGGGACTGGAACATCCGATTGTTCCTCATGATATTTCTAGCCCTAACCTTCTCGTACTCGGTGAGAGGTTCCTCTTTACATGATAAAGGAAACGTAACTATTAGGTGAATATTTGGAATGCATGGACAGACAGCCAAACATATCTTATGATGTTTTATTATCATTTAATCCTAGTTATTCAGGTAAGGAAGACTAACAGCACACAGGCACAATTAAGCCAGCTTATTCAGATTGCAGCAATACATTTCACTTAGCATATTAAGACACGGATTTTATGAAACTGACGGTATAACCACAAGGAGCAAGCTGCATACCAACGGTTGGCCTCATGTTTGACCTTGTCCTCCTTGCCATGGATGATCTTGAGGTGGTTGGAACGTTTCTATAATAGCTTGCAAAATAAAATAAACAAGAATGAGATATAACAGGGACAAAGTAGAATGATGCACTTGTATCAATAAAGGAAAGCACTTGAACCAGCATGCACACACAGGTGTAGCAATGCATCGGTAATAATACATGTGAAGCAAACTTGCTGGATCAACAATATAGTGATGTAGTTAAATTAATTAAGCAACCATGTAATTGCACTAAACAAGCATGCATGTACACAGGAAGGATATGAAGCATGCCTTAAAATCTTGACTACATAAAGCAGGGGGTAGCAATGTACATAACTCAACTAAGTTAATTGGTGTCATTACATAAAAGTAGCACAAAGTAACAAACTAACACAGCCAGACAATTAATAGAATAAAGCTCAGAGAAATGGAAGATGGACTTAATCATTTAGTAATGAACACCATGAATTAACTAGACCAACCCAGAGAGCATATATCACACCTACATTAACTACTCTAGTAGTGCAGTGAGCAGGAAGCTTTATATATGAACAACAGAGTCCCATAGGAAGCAATGAGAAATCAGCACTGCCACTAACCAATTTAGCAAACCTAGGAACATAGCTATGGAACTAGATCATCCATATGTAAACCAAAGCATGGCAGGAGCTCACAGGATAGAAAACAAACATGAATGGGAACCTGCAAGCCCTAGATAGCATGGGAACAACTACTACAGAGCTTTAGCTTTAGTGGTGACCATAATCAAGAACAAATAACAGGATTGGCAGAAGAGGGAGAGGGAGATGGAGATGGACAATAACCTGCTTTTGTGGTGGTGCGTCGTGGTAGCCGTGCTTGAGCTCCTCCTCCTGATGCTGCTCAATGACCTGCAGAACAAACAAGGCCATGGATGAGCTGCCACAGGGCATCCACATGACAACGCAAAACATCAAGCAACAATCTAGAATAATATCAAGCCACAGTCCATGTCAGAGTCATTGACAGGGATGCAAAATCAAATAGAGCACACAAAATCAAGAATAAATAACCACCTCCCCACAAAACCCTAACCCCATTTTTGCATCAAGCAACAATCATTTAGTATTTTTGAAAACATCAAGCAACAATCATTTAGTATTTTTGCTAGTTGGTAGGCCACATTTGATGATGTGACACGGAGGTCTCCCATTTTTTGATTTTTTGTGAAATTTTTACGATGTTTTCAAAAAACAGCCGATTTCGTCGCGGCGGCCGTCCGTGGCTAGGGTTTGAGTCGTGCCAATCTGTTGTCGATTCTTTGATGAAATGCCTACCTGTGAAGCTAAAAATGATTTTTGGCAAAAATAACGGGCAAGCTATGGAGGACCCGCAGTTCAAATTCCAGCCGGTTCCAGCTGAATCGGCCGAAGGTGGTCTGAATGGCCGGGAGTAGCTACGAGGGTCGGAAATGCATGCTTTTTGGCGACCGTCTGTAAAACAGGGTCTACTTTGAGATAGACATGGAATGGCGCCATTTGGGGTGACCCTCCTTGTAGCCGCTTCACGAAAAACGCATGTCTTTAGCATTCAAAAAATGAAAAATGGTTTTTGAATTTTTTACGGTGTTTTCAAAAACCGGCCGATTTCGTCACGGCGGTCGTCCGTGGCTGGGGTTTGAGTCATGTTTTTAGCATTCAAAAAATGAAACTTATATTGTTTCATACATGAGCATGCACAAAAACCCATAATTTTATCTTTCATCCATGAGCATGCATAAAAAATTTCAATTCCCATCAATTACCAAACTGAATATTCATAATTAAGAAATTGACATGTTTAGATGACACTGTCATACAGCATCCATGAGCATGCACAAAACTAAACCTGACATACTTAACATTGACATGTTCAGATTATACTAACAAGCTTAAACCTAACATGCTTAACATTGCCACTTCATTTCTTAACATCTTCACTCCTTCTTCTCCTTCATCAACCTGATGCGCTCAGAGTGGCGAATCCCAACACGGATGTACTCCTCTACCACAATTGGCATGGTCCTGTCGCCAAGCTGTGGGATTGCACGCACCACCATCATCACGAGGTCATTGTCAGGCACCACCATTGCGACGTCATCATTAGGCACCACAATCGTGAGGTCGTCGTCAGCCACCAACATAGTAGGGTCGTCGTCCGCCACCACCATAGCAGGGGCGTCGTCAGCCACCACCATAGCAAGGTCGTCATCCGCCACCACCATAGCAGGGTCGTCGTCAGCCAGAATAGGTTGCTCCTCGTCATCCTCGCTCTGCTCCTCGTCATCCCTGCTCTGCTCCTCGTCATCCCCGCTGCTGCTCCCATTGCCTGGCCAAATGCAACAAAGTGTGAACATGGTGTTGTCGTCGTGCAGGTAGAGGAAGCCAAAAGGACAGGAAGAAGAGAGGCAGAGAGCTTACTGGCATCGTCGTCGTGCTGGTAGTACATGCGGCACATGGTGTTGTCAAACATCTTCACGGTGAACATGGCGTCGCCGTCGTAGCGGAAGACAAGGAAGTGCCCGAGCTGTAGCTCATGCGCGCGGGCGAACTGCTCCCAGTCGGGCCCTAGGTACGTGTGGCCTTCACCATCGAACACCACCAACACGTCCTACAGCCTGCGAAGCCCGCTGCCGGCCTCCCGTAGCTTCACTTTGTGGGGCTCATGGCCGGCGAGCATCTTCGCAAACTTGTCAGGAAGCCTCTGCAGCGAGGGTCAAGCAGTGGTTAATTGTGCCAATCAAGCACTAGACAGCAGAGTGATGATAATTAAAGAGATGAGTGATGATAAATATACCTGCCTACTGCAAGATTTCTCAATTACGATCTCGAAGAACTCGAAACCTTCCAAGCCAGCCATCTCACTTCTCTAAAAACATCAACAACACCCTTCAGGTAACCACAACAAGAATAACAACATCATGTGCACCCATCAACATCAACATCATGTGCACCCATCAACATCAACAACACCCATCAGGTAACCACAAGAAGAATAACAACAGCAACATCATCAGGTGACCACCAACAGCAACAACCCTAAAATCTACTATAAATGGACCAGAACACAGCTAGAACCATATCTCCTATAAATGGACCAAAAGCTATAAACAGGACACAGCTATAAACAGGACACAGCTATAAACATGACATAGCTATAAACAGGACTGGACATTGTTCCATATCTATAAATGAACATATCAGAACATTGGCATAAATGACAGAAAATATACCTATCTAAACCCAATCATATCTGAACATTGGCATAAACATATCTGAACATATCTATAAATCTACTATGAATGAGATTTGTACCAAATTGAATCCTTACTACCCCCCAACTGAAAAAGGTAATGAGATTGGCATCTATATTACTGAAAGTACAGTACAGTATATATACTTTTAGTTTTGCTACTCTACGCAAAGTGATGGCATATGTTTTGAATTTTGAGTTCTAATGTTTAGCCCAACAAAGCAGTGGATGCCCAGATTTGCAAACAAATTTCAGAACATAAATATGACAACCAGCAATGCTCTGCTATCAAATTATCAAATCCATCAAGCACTATAACTGAGGAATAACCAATTAAAGCAATGACAGGCAAGCAAATCTTTTCAGAAGGACAAAACTATCTTTCAAGCATTCATTTCAGAAGATTCAGAACACACGCGTTCGGTTCACAGCTTCAGAGTGATTTCGGCTAGTTAGAGAGGAAACTAACGGAACGAAAAGGCAAAGCCATGGCTACTGCGGAGTACGGGCACGAGCGAGCAGTGGTGGCAGCAGGGACGCGCACGAGCGCGCGAGTAGCAATAGTCGCCGCGCACGAGTATTGGTCTTGATTCATATCCCACTAATCAAACCCTAATCTAATCCAACCCTAATCTAATCGAATGTAGTCCGAATCAAACCCTAACCAAATCAAACCCTAATCTAATCCAATCCCTATCTAATCTAATCCAATCTAGGCGGCGGCAAGAACCCTAATCTAACCAGTAGCAGAAAACTAAGTTAAGAGGAAGGAGAGAGAGACAGAGGAAGGATTCATACCTCAGGAGAGAGAGGAAGGAGTCGGCGACGGAGGGAGTCGGCGACGGAGGAGTCGGCGGCGGTGGGAGGCCGTCGCCGTGGATGGAGGAGAAGGGGATGCGGCAGACAGAAGGAGTGGGTCGAGTGGAGAATGGAGAGGAGGAGCGGTTCGAGTGGAGAGGAGGAGTGGGTCCACTTTTCAGTGAGTTTTGTGTTTGCTACGTGACTGGTTTGATATGTTGAAAAGGGTGGGCATAGATTACAAAACGAACAGCCTCTTCCTAGTCCAGTGGTAGAAACACAGCGAAATAAGCGCCAGGTCGTGGGTTCGAGCCCCCGCTCGCGCATATTTATTGGCCGCGCACATATATTTTGGTAGCTTGGGTAGAGTAGCAAAATGGCCCACTTGTCAGCGAGTGGGTCGAGTGGCCCACTTGTCAGCGAGATGTGTGTTTGATACTTGACTAGTTTGATGATTTTAAAAGAGATGGCATAGAGGAGAAGACCAGTAGCCTCTTTCTAGCCCAGTGGTAGAAACACAGTGAAACGAGCGCACGGTCGTGGGTTCGAGTCCCCGCTCGCGCATATTTTTTTGCTCACAGTGAAACGGTTGTCTGATGGAGCGCGCCCATGTAGTGAAAAATTCAGTTAAAACAGCTCTGAAAACATCTTCAGTTCACCAAAAACAACATCTTCAGTTCACCAAAAACAACATCTTCAGTTCAAAAAACATCTTCAGTCCAAAAACAACATCATTTTGCAATCTTTTACATCACAACCAAAACTACATGATCACCAAAACTAAGAAAAACAGCTCTAAAAACAACATCTTCAGTTCATCATTTTGCATCTTCATTCAAAACAACATCTTCATTGTGCATTGTATCTTCCATCACCAAAACTACATCATTTTGCATTGTATCTTCAACCATCATTTGTCTCATGCATTTTGGTACCTGGAGAGATTTGTAGTACAAAAACTACATCAGGATCACATCAACAACAACTACCAAGGAGACAAAATAGCATTAGATCACCAAGGAGACCAAATTTACCTTCGCTACTCATCGTCGTCGATACGAAAACAAGGAACTCTATGCCCACTCCTGTTTTCCTCATCATCACTACAATATTGCAGCATAGTATGATCAGTCCAATTTTCCTCATCCTCGCTCTCATGTCCATCCGCTACCACCTTTCTTCTTTTCTTGATGCCTTCAACTATTGCAGCATCAACGATCACACGTTCCCGGTCCCTTCGCACTCTGCTTTGCACCGGAACTTCCATAGAGTCATCATCAGCTTGCAACGGAACTTCCATAGAGTCATCATCTTGGTATGTTAGTCCACCATCACCGGGGCCCTTTTCCAATTCAGTTTCAGTCACACTCCACAAGTGTCTGTGCTCAAAGGTTTGCACAACTCGCCATTTTCCGTGCAAAAGAGTGTCTGGCAGATAAAACACCATTGTTGCTTGTGTTATTAGAATAAAGGGATCACTCTTATACCAGCACCTTGCAGTGTTGATGCTTTTGAAGTGGCCATCATATTTGACAAAAGAGTCTCTCTTCTTCTTGCTACCAAGCTCAAACCAGTCACAGCGAAATAAGACAACCGAGCGATGGATGCCTCCACTAGAGTTGTACTGCAACTCTACGATGCTTCTCAACTGACCATAGAAGTCAATGATCTCACGATCATGTGACCCCTCAATGACGATTCCAATATTTTGTGTCTTCCTTTTTTCCTCGCGGTCAATGGTGTGGTACCGGACAACGTCGGCAATGCATGCTGAATACACTCTCACTCGCTTATCCGGTAAGCATGCCAAAGCAAATAGATCATCACTAACCTTCTTCTCCTCATGCAACTTTCCAATCTGCACAAATAAACCATTTAGCAAACAATGGTATTTAACAATTGGTGAATAACACAGAAAACATCAAACATGTGGCTAAAGATCTCACATGATTATTAAACCAATTAGCAAACCCCTTGGCAGCCCTTTTATCAACATTGATCTTGATTTCTTCCTGATTTAACTCTTCCTTGCATTTCCTGCAATGCAAACAAAACATGTGAATTAAAACATTAGGCTGGTGCCAACCCAAGCAAATATATATATATATATATATATATATATATATATATATATATATAATGAGTGCACAAGATATAACGTACTTGATATATGGTAGAACCTCGGCGCAATTGCTGAGCACATACCAAACCATCTTGTCATACTCATCACCAGCCTCCAAGTATTGTGAGGCTCCAAGAAAGTTCACACCATGGTTGAAAACAGAGACATCACCACTTTGCGAATCAGACCGCTCTCTATTTCTTCCCGGCCGGTTCCATCTTGTTTCCACATCGCCAAAGTATCTAGAGCAAAAAGTCAAGCACTCGTCAACGACATATGCTTCAGCAATAGAACCTTCAGGTCTTGTCGTGTTTCGCACATACCGCTTACAAGTAAGCAGCCTTCTTTCGATTGGGTACATCCAACCGTATTGCACAGGGCCTCTAAGCATTGCCTCTTTTAGTAAGTGCACCGCCAAATGGACCATCACGGTGAAGAAAGGTGGAGGGAAAATCTTCTCGAGCTTGCAAAGAATAATTGGGATTTCTTTTTCAAGTCTTTCCAGGACAGTTAACTTGAGTGTTTTGCAGCACAGTTCTCTAAAGAAATTTCCCAGCTCAGCAACCGCTTCATATATATCCTTGTCCATGATTCCTCGGAGGCCCGCCAGTAAAATCCTTTGGAGGAGGATGTGACAATCATGGGTTTTCAGTACTGAAAGCTTGAATCCATCAGAAGTAACACACTTTGCTAGGTTAGCAGCATAACCATCTGGAAATTTCACCGCTCTTAGGAATTCAGAGAATGCAAGCTTTTGTTCTTTACTCATTGTATACCATGCTCGTGGCATTTCAAATGAATCTTCATCTTCATTGTGCTGTAGATGCAAATCTTCTCTTATGCCCATGTCCTCCAAATCAAGCCTAGAACTAACTGTGTCCTTTGTCTTCCCTTCAATGTTCAGAAATGTCCCTAGCAGATTCTCGCATATGTTTTTCTCAATGTGCATTACATCGAGATTATGCCTTAATTTCAGATCAGCCCAGTATGGCAGGTCCCACAAACAAGACCTCTGGTCCCAACATTGACCTTCCTCACGCTTTCTTTTCTTCGCAAGCTTTCCTGGTCTCACATCTTTCACCTTTTCAAGTTGCTGCTCCAGCTCTTCTTTAGTGAATTCAGCTGGCTTGTCACGGGTTTCATTCTCACCATTAAAATCTTTGCTTCTTCGCCAGCGATGGTTTCGGGGAAGAAAGCAGCGGTGCCCAATATAGCAGATCTTGCTCCTTATTCTCTTTCAGCAAGGGTCTTTGTTACAATGGACACATGCCTTATAACCCGCTGTGATCCTCCCAGACAGAGTGTGCAGAGCCGGGAAATCATGGATGGACCAATGATTGCAGCACGTAGATTGAACTTTTCTTTCGGACTCAAGGCATCGTATGTAGGTACACCAGTCCAGAGCTGGAGCAGTACTTCTACGAGGGGCTCCATAAAGACATCAAAATCCTGTCCTGGAGACTCTGGACCCGGGATAAGCAATGACATCATGAAGTTGGACTTATCCATGCATGCCCATGGTGGCAGGTTGTACGGCACCACAAAAACTGGCCACATGCTATAAGACGTGCTCATGTTCCCAAACGGATTAAACCCATATGTGGCAATGCCAAGTTTTATGTTCCTTGGATCTGCAGCAAAATCTAAATGTGTACGGTCAAACTCTTTCCATGCCTCTCCGTCCGCTGGATGGCTCAGCTCATTGTCCACAGGTTGCGGCTTCAGCTTGTTCCACTGTACCTCACGCGATGATTTCTTCGAGAAGAACATCCGCTGCAGCCTTGGTATCAACGTAAAGTGCCTCAGTACCTTCTCCGGTATTGACTTCTTCCCATCAGCATCTTTCCACCTAGAGGCATTGCATTTTGGACAGTTGTCATGCTTTGCTAAATCCTTCCGAAACAAGACACAGTTATTTGGGCACACATGTATTGACACATAACCTAACCCTAGCCTGCGGATTATGCTCAATGCTTCATCATAAGATCTGGGACCACAACTATCAGGGAATTGCAAGCTCAAAAGGCGGAGTATTGCGTTGAATGCAGCAATGCTAATCCGGTAGAAAGACTTGATGTGGAGTAACTTCACGGTGAAGGTAAATCTTGAAAATTTACCCCCTTCATGAGCTGCGCGCTTCGCCTCCTCTAACACCTCAGCAAACAATGACTTCTGTCCATCAGCACGATCCTCAGCATCGTACAAATCCTTCAATAGGTCAGGAATCCTATCATCTTCGTGCCCACCCTCTTCCTCCAAACCAGCATTATCTCGCAAAACCTTTTCCATGAAATCAATGCCAACATCACCACCACCCATCATATGAGGGGCCTCTGTATTAGCTTCAAAATGTTGAGGTTGTCTGTCTAAAGGTTCTCCATGATATATCCACCTATCATATGTGCTGGACATCCCATTAAGAAGCAGATGATCTTCCACTCTTCCTTGAGCCATTCTTGAACAGTTGAGGCATTCGCAGCATGGGCAAAGAATGTGAGCATCGTTGGCAAAATTTGCTTGAACAAATGCCATGAAATCATCAACTCCTTTCATATGTTCTTTCGAAAACTTTCTAACTCCTTTTCTAATCCAGCTTCTGTCCATCTGCCAATGACAACAAATTGTTGCAACTTAGCAAATCAATCTAAGTGCATCAACATTAATTAATGAAAATGGATGGAAGTAATGGCACCCAACTTTATATGCTAACTCCCTAACCACAACATTCAGCTATTTCCAATTTCTCACTACTTTAGTCCAGTTCACATGGTTTAGTGATTTCACATGGGAGCAATAAAAAGCAGTTCGTAGGAATTACAGATTTCACATGGGAGAAAAGAAAAGCTAACAAAAACCTGCTGGTTCACAAAAAAAACAAAGGTGGTTTACAAAGAACTACTGTGGTTAAACCACCAACAATAACAACATATGCTGCCACAAAGAACTATTGTGGTTAAACCACCAACAATAACAACACTGCAAATTTACATGAATGACATTTCCAAGATTGCATCAAATCTACATCAATGAGATTTTTCCTAGTTTCCATCAAGTCTACATCAATATTGATGTTCTTTAACAGATTTGAGGCTGAAATTTCAGAGGTGTAACATCAAATCTACATCAACTCCCTTCATATTTTCCAAGTTTACATCAAATCTACATAAACCTTAGGCTGGGAATTCAGAGGTGCAGATTGATTATTCATACAACTACACACACACACATTATGACATCCACAAAACTAGTTACATTGCCCAATGCTCAAAAATTCAGATCAGACAAATTCAGTTTAGGAGCAAAGTTCAAAGTTCTGGACAGTCCAAAGTTCTCTACATACCTATGATCATATCAGACAAATTAAGTCCTATCAGTTCTCCACACAAACATTTCCTAGGATTCAAACAAAGTTCTCCCCTGCCCCTCAGCTAGTGTTGTAACAAGATCAGCATGAGAGGAGAGGGGTGCATACTGGGAGGTGTGTTCATCCCATGCCCCTCAGCTAGTAAGATAATAAAACTCAAATTATCTCTCTCTTTCTCCCCTGCCCCTCAGCAGCAGGCGCAACACAGGCTAGTGTTCATCAGCAGGCGCAACACAGGCAAATCTGAGGCGTGGGGAAGAGGAGAGGGGGGAAGGAGAGGGGTGCATACGTGGGCGAGGTCTGCTTGCGGCGGCGGTGACTCCCCCATGCTCGGCGGCGGCGAGTCCCCCATGCATGGGCGAGGCAAGCGGCGAGGTCATCGTTCATGTCATGGGCGAGGCGAGCGGCGAGGTCGCCGTTCCTGTTGTGGTCGACGCGAGCGGCCCCGGCAACACCACCGCCGGTCGCCGCCCCCGCCCCTACCGGTTGCTTCCGCTGCCGGCCCACGCCCCCACCCCCGTGCCCGCCGTCGCCTCCGCCGTCGCCCGCCACCACCTGGTCGGAAGACCTAGAAAAACACCCGCCGCCACCTGGTCGGAAGACCTAGAAAAACGCTAAGTGTTGCTCTGTTCGATGCCACCTGGTCGGAAGGTCCCACTTGTCAATGATACGAGAGAGCCGTAGTTTTATATAATGTATAGGCAAATTCCCATACATGAGCAACTATCCCTCTCTAGCCCAGCGGTAGCGAGCGAGCGAATCAAGCACGAGGTCGTGGGTTCGAGTCCCGCCTCGCGCATCTTTTTTGGGAGAATTAAGCTCTCGGGCGCCTGTCAAATGGGTCCCGCCTGTCTGTTGAATATTAACATTTAAGCAAAAATGACACCTAGACAATGACACATAAGCGAGGTTGCTGAGGTGGCTGCCTAATCATCCTAATGCATTCAAAATAAAGGGTAGTGACCATTTATATTGGTCGTTATCAGCTAGGCATGAGGCAGTGGACAATGCTACTAGCTTTACGACCATTTCCTCTAATGAAATTATGACCTTTCTGACCAAAATGGTCGTTATGGTTTAGGGTTTAGAGCCCCCCAGACAGCTTTTGACCAATTGGTCTAAAATGGTCATAAATTTATGAGCAATTCTTCCAGGGTCACTGACAGAAGGTCATAAGTTGACATATTTCTTGTAGTGATCGAACGTTAAGCGTGCGGACCCTACGGGTTCGAGAACTATGTAGACATGACCGAGACACGTCTCTGGTCAATAACCAATAGCGGAACCTGGATGCTCATATAGGTTCCTACATATTCTACGAAGATCTTTATCGGTCAAACCGCATAACAACATACGTTGTTTCCTTTGTCATCGGTATGTTACTTGCCCGAGATTCGATCGTCGGTATCTGCATACCTAGTTCAATCTCGTTACCGGCAAGTCTCTTTACTCGTTCCGTAATGCATCATCCCGCAACTAACTCATTAGTCACATTGCTTGCAGGGCTATAGTGCTGTGCATTACCGAGAGGGCCCAGGATACCTCTCCGATACACGGAGTGACAAATCCTAATCTTGATCTATGCCAACGCAACAAACACCATCGGAGACACCTGTAGAGCATCTTTAAAGTCACCCAGTTACGTTGTGACGTTTGATAGCACACTAAATGTTCGTCCGGTATTCGGGAGTTGCATAATCTCATAGTCAGAGGATCATGTATAAGTCATGAAGAAAGCAATAGCAATAAAACTTAACAATCATTTGTGCTAAGCTAACGGATGGGTCTTCTTCATCACATCATTCTCCTAATGATGTGATCTCGTTCATCAAATGACAGCAATGTCTATTGTCAGGAAACTTAACCATCTTTGAATAACGAGCTAGTCAAGTAGAGGCATACTAGGGACACTTTATTTTGTCTATGTATTCACACATGTACTAAGTTTCCGATTAATACAATTCTAGCATCAATAATAAATATTTATCATGATATAAGGAAATATAAATAACAACTTTATTATTGCCTCTAGGGCATATTTCCTTCACCCCCCCCACACACACACTAAACGTATAAAGGGTAGTTTGGACCATTCATATCTCATACCCACTGAAGGAACTGGGCAGGCCCATTGCCGCCCAGTACACCCCCCCCCCCCCCCCGCGCGCTACTCATGGGCTCGGCCCACTTTCTTTTTTTATATTTTTATTTTAAACAACTCATGCGGGCTGTGGGAATCAAACTCCCTACTAGCAGTTCGAGCAGACCAGCCAATAGGTACACCTTGCTAGCTATGCCCACTTCCTTCCTTTTTCCGCTTCTTATGTGATTTATATAACTATTAAAAAGAACATATTCTTTGGTTATTTTTTTATTTTGGCTGGTTTTTCTCCCAGTTTTTACGTTTTCTCTTTCTTCTTTTTTCCTTTTTATTTTTTCTATTCTTTCATTATTTGCAAAAAATTTGTGAACTTTTTTCAAATTTCCATGAAAATTTCCAAATTCATGATTTTTTCCAAATATACGTTTTTTCCAAATTTGTGAATTTCTTAGCCGTGACCTTTTTCATGAATGCATGATTTTTTTTCTTTTTCAAATTCTTGAACTTCTAGCTCGTGAACTTTATTCAAATTCATGAATTTTCCAAATTTCGTAAAAAATTCATATTGCTAACTTGTTTTCCAATTTTGTGGACCTTTTTAAATTTTCACGAAATTTTTATTTCAAATTCGTGAATTTTTTTTAGATCCGTGAACTTTCTTCCAAATTCGTGAATTTTTTTGTTGTCAACTTTTTCTAAAATGTATGACTTTTAGCTCGTGAACTTTCTATCATATTTTTTGAACTTTTTTTCTCCAATTTTCATAAAAAAAATTCCGAATTTGTGAACTTTTTTGACATGCGTGAACTTTTTGGAATTTGTTAGTTTTTTAATCATGAACTTTTTTGACATCCTGGAAATGACCCGAAATTTTTTACATCCATCAAATGGATCATAATTTTTTTTATGGCCTTGTATGACTCATTCAGAGCACCATGTCAAGTTTTTTTGGGTTTTCGACAACTTTTGCATTTCTGGAGTTTTCTCGTTGAAAAATGATGATAAATGGTCGGACGTTACGCAACGTGTATATTGTGTCTAAATTCATTCAAAATAGGTATGCATGCCTATCATGGGCATGCCCACCTGAAGCCAAAAGTTGGGGTCATTTCATGCATGCCCAAAAATAAACTATGTCAACGGAGGGTGTTCAGATAGGGTAGAAGGGTCCATCTTAGAGCATGTTATTTTGACATCCGTCAAATGGCGCTAATTTTTTCCCATGACCTTGTATGACCAATTCAAGTCACCATGATAGGTTGTTTTGGTGTTTAACAAAATTTTCATTTTCTGAAGTTTCTCGGTAAAAAAGGTCGATAAATGGCCGAACGTGTCGCAACTTGCACACGATGTAGAAATCATTCAAACCTGACGTGGATGCCTACCACGAGCATGCCCACTTGCTCCCAAAATTTGGCATTATTTGAAAGATGTCCAAAAATAGATCATGTTCAACAGATGGTGTTTGGGTAGGCAAGTAGGCTCCGTTTGAGAGCACGTTGTTTTTCTACATCCTTGAAATGGCCCCAATTTTTTCATGTCCTTTTATGTCAAATTTAAGGCATCATGCTAATTGTTTTGTGTTTTCAATAAATTTTGCATTTTCTGGAGTTTTCTCGGTGAAAAAAGGCAATAAATGGTTGGACGTGACGCTACGTGCATACGATGTCAGAATTCGTTCAATCTAGGCATCAATCCCTACCATGGGCATGCCCACCTGGTGACAAAAGTTGGGGTCATTTCATGTATGTATGGCCCCAATTTTTCCCATACTCTTGCATGACCAATTCAAGGCACCTTGCCAAGTTGTTTTAGTTTTTGGCAATTTTTGCATTTTCTGAAGTTCTCTCGGTAAAAAGGGCCGATAAATGGTCGGACATGTCACAACTTGAATACAGTTTCGGAAATCGTTCAAATCTGACATGGATGCATACCATGGGCATGCCCACCTTCTTGCAAAAGTTGAGGTCATTTGAAAGATGTCCAAAAATAGACCATGTTCAACGGAGGGTGTTTGGGTAGGCTAGTAGGCTTCGCGTGAGAGCACGTTGTTTCTCTACATGCTTGAAAAGGCCCCAGTTTTTTGCCATGGCCTTTTATGACCAACTAAAGGCACTATGCCAACCTGTTTCGGTTTTCGATGAATTTTACATTTTCGGGAGTTTTCTCGGTCAAAAAAAACCGATAAATGGTCGGATGTCTCGCAACTTGTAAACAGTGTTGGAAGTCATTTAAACCTGGCATGGATGCATCATATGTCCGTGCCAGATTGTTGCAAGAAGTTGCGTCATTTATCCATAGTCCAAAAAAACACCAGTTGAGAGGAGTATGCTAGACTACTCCATATGGATGAGCATGTATTTTTTTCTAATTTGAATTCTTCTGTTATTTTTCTAACATTATCAATTAATAGTAACATTTTCTCATGTCCTAAGCATTTCTTGAATTATTTTTAATTGTGTATGTAAATTTTACAAACTTGAAAACCTTTGTGTATGTCAATTTTACAAACTTGAAAACCTTTGTAAAAATTGCCAACAAATTCCAACAATTGATGAAAATTTGAACACAAATTGCAAACTGAGTACTTTTTCCCGATTTATTAAATTTTCTAGATATATATATTACTTAAATTGTGGAAACAAAATACGAAAACGGGAATATATTTTGAAATTTATTAAAAATGTAGACAATGGAAACAAGAACATTTTTTGGTATTATAAACAATATTTCTAATTTTTAAACAGGGTTTAAAATTAATAATAAAGTTCAAAAAGAGAAGAAAAAGGAAAAAATTAGAAAAGAAAGAAAAACGGTTAGGCCTTGACCCAAGTAGGAAACAGCATTCGGTCCCTTCGGGTGCCTATTGTGTCGGCCCTAGCATTTTTCTGTTTCTTACTTGTTTTACTTTTTTCATGCTTCTTTTTTCTCCTTTCTCCTTTTTTCCATTTTGTTTCCATTTCCATTTTTTCATTTTTCAATTTCATTTTACTTTTCTCAACAATTTTTAGAAATTTACAAACAAATCACACTTTCACGAATTTGTTCGATTTTTAAAAGAATGTCCCTATCTTGAACTTTTGTTTAGAAACTCCAAAACAAATTAGAATTTAAAAAAAATATTAACTTGTTTTCCAAAAAATAAAAAACTAGACTTTAAAATTTGTTCGCTTCTTTTCATAACATGTTCAAAAATTCCAAAAAGTTTATAAGTCCAAATTTATTAAATCTTCGAATATTTTTAATTTTTATTTATAAATACATAAAATGTTTAAGAATTTCAAAAAAAATACTATCTTAAAAAGAAGAAAATTTTAAAAATCATGTTCTGCAAAAAAAAATCATAAAATCCAGAAATGTTCTAAGAATTTCAAAAAATGTTATTGTTTTAGGAAAAAATTCATAATTTTAAAAAAAATGCTTTTTCATTTTTCATTTGTTTTACAAAATTTCTTAATTTTAAAAAATTATTTGTGTTTTCAATTTTGTTCTATTTTTTGAAAAATGTTTTGAGATCCCAAAAAATGTTCGCATTTGCAAGAAAAATACTTTGGAATTTTGAAAACTTTTCATAAATTGATTTTTGAAATCAGATATGCCACTTGTTCTTATAAAATCACGTAGCTAATTATTCACTTGGACTTGCTGGTTCCACTGGCTTTGAACTGCTTATAATATGCTGAGGCCTTGGGTTCAATTCCCTGTCGATACGTACAGGCCATGGCAAGTATTTTAAAAAAGACTATCCTATGCTAAGGTATTGGGTTCAATTCCCTGTCGGTACGTACAGGCCATGGCCAAGTATTTAAAAAACTATTATATCCTTTATTAAGAAGGGGTATGGAGAGATCTCCACAAAAGGTAGGGGAACACGACATGTAGTCACATTTCCTATTGTTATGTCACATCTAAATAAATTGTCAAAAAATGTCACATCTGATCCCTCTTGTCATTATTTGTTTGTGAGGTAATAAACCAGTTGTGCTTGAACTTGTCATTCATTTTAGTGACTAAACTTAAAAAATGTGTTGAATTGGTCCTAAAACTTGCATAAACATGCAAATACGATGTTAATCCCATTAGTAGACGTAAGTGTGCTGACATGGCATGGGTCAACATGTAGAGACGAAATGGGGTTTTATTTGAATACTATGTCTCTATGACAAATGGGCCCTGTCTGTCGGTACACGGAATATTATGTCACGACAGGATTTGAACCGGTGAACTAAAGAGTATGGGCGAGTTGTGCTAGCCAATCCACCGGGCAGCTTGATGTGCAAAGTTCAACCCTTTAGTATTAAGGTGAAATAAAATTTTCGGCAGCAAGGTGAGCACACACCAGCGTAGCAAGCTGGAGATTGAACTAACTAGGTAGGAAGTGTGGCTTGCCGCAACCGGCAGCACCGCTGCCGGGTACAAGTCATATCCAATCACATAATAGCGTCATTGAAGTATTGGTTCAGTACACTACCATACACCAAATCATTATCTATGAAGTGATCCAAGAAAAATTTAGACAACTAAGATGCCTCGATTCTGATGGAGCCTCAACATAAAAAGTGTATATAGCTACGATGTCTTAATTCTGATGGCGCCTCAAGATAAGAAGTGCGGCCTGCCGCACCCCACCTCATCACATTTAGCTAACCCTGTAATAGACAATGTATGGATCAAAAGCTGGAAATGCAGGACAACCATAACATTCAAATTTAACATCAATAAAGTGAAAGGTTCATGCCAATAAGAACATGTGAAACTGTCAGACATCAACAAATCATGAGTGTCAATTGTTTTTAAAGCTCTTCCAAAACAAAATGAGTTAAGCTTTCTGAAAAAATCACATACAAGTTTGTTTATCTTAAATAATTGTGACTTCACAAATAACCCTGGTAAAAGAACATTAAGTGATTCATATAGATGATAAATAATAAATCAACGAAATCATGTTGGTACAAAATGAGGGAAACCACAATCACCAGCTGACCAATTGCCATGTTTTGGTTTGCTGACCAGTCTCGGAAATTAAATGATTTAGGTGGATGATAAACAATCAAATCAACGAAAATCACATTGTCACAAAATAAGGGAAACTACAATCACCAGCTCAACAATGGTCATGTTTTGGTTTGCTGACCAGTCTCAAAAAACTAAATGTCGTATCCTTGTTGCGAGCATGCATCCATGCTTATTCTAAAAATAACATCACGGTGGAACCCATAAATCAGACTTGCACCTGCAATCTCGACCCCAGCACAACTATATGTACAGAAATAGCATGTTCTCCATAAATATTCTTCAGTTATAAGATGGATCATCGTGTAATTTTGCTGGTAATCAGAATCTTCACTGCCTGTCTTTTACTTTTCCGGACTTCTTCCATCATTTCACATGTTGACCAAAATCAAATTGCTCCCACAAAAATCCTAACCCAAGAAGACAATTTGGATTGTTGACAACTATGCCAATTTCCACCACAGATCCAGTAGCAGTTGCAGATATAACAACTAATGGAGCTCAGTAAATGACACGTCGCATAGCAACCTGTGCAAAAGAATTAAAAGAACCCAACACTACATTACATATAATAATCTCTATCTAGTTCACAAATACGCCACTGGAAGATGCTATGCAATCAAATATTATGAAAACAAATTAAACTGTCATATTTCTCAAATATTGATTCATCTGATGAACTCAAAGTTTTAACCATTTTTAATCTACTGCCTGATATATGCAATGCTAGTGTCTGGTGTCTAACTTTGCGATTCTTAGTTGTTCATTTCCTACTCTTTTATAAAGAAAACATGGAATGCAGGCAACGTTTACTTCTCGTATTAAATGAATGCACCTAGGAAATAGATAAAGTCATGCAAGTCTTTATCTAAAAATATTCCAAAACTAACTCGTTTTTTGACATTGACTGAGCACAACAACATGTTAGAATACAAATCTGTCCTCTATTTCAGCTTACTTTGAAGTTCATGTTATCGTTCCTCAGTATTACCAATTGATCACAAACATATCCCCTGCTTCTACATTGGAAGCCAGTGTGGACATGGTATATGTTAAAGAGAAACGAGAGAGAGGGGGAGACAGAGAAGTAAAAGTGAATCCTTGTTCTCATTGATGATGGGTTACACATACATATAGCCCCTGAAGGGGTGTCTCTGAAGGGACACGAGACAACCGCCTCCTTTAGAAAAAGTAGGGATTAATAGGATTAATTAAATCCTAACACTCCCCCTAATCCATGCTTGTTAGTGTAAGTATCATCATCTTGAGAAGCTCCTCCAAAAACCCTGTGGGGAAAATATGAGGAGATAGGTGTTCCATATGTTGCTAAAACTCGTTCAAACCCAGTGGGAAAAATAAGGAGAAAATGATGCAACATATAATGGTTATTGTCTCTTTTAACTCAATACGAGAAAACCTATAGAGTTTAGAGGACAATAAATATGTCGTATATACTTTCCTAAAAAAACCCGGTGGGGAAAACAGAAAGTATGACATATGATCTCATGTTGATATTACCTCATTAAAAACCTTTATGAGAACCTGTAAAGTAAACTCATGAAGGGAAAAAGAGTATAATATGATGCATTGAACAGGAACAATTCAGGAAGATACTCCCCCTGATTCTTGCAAAAATTCGAAGCCGTCACATACCAAAACATAGAAGTTGGTAGAGACCCGCTGAACAAATCAGTCACATGATTTGACTTGCAAGATATGCAATATAGTGATATTGCTTATTATGTAACATGTTTGCATCCGGGCAACACAAGAAACATTATCGTTGAGATAATGGTTGGTGAATGTAGCCATGAGGTCTGATTTGAAGACTCTTCATGAGAGGGCTACCACACCTAGTAGGAACACTAAACTTGTCTATGATCTGATAGTGGGGATCTGATCGATGTATCCAATGATATTGGTGTCCAGATTTCTCCGAAACTGAAAAACCAGGACAAGATGTTTCATGCCTTGAAGATATCGAAAGATATTCTTGAGTACCAACCAATTGTGTTTGGTGGATCCAATGGCATTATGGAACGTTGAGTCCCAATATCTCATTTCCATCATCTCTTGGTCTAATAGATCTTTCTCTACGTCTAGAGAATGAACTACCATGAGAGTTATGGATATATAAGATTTGTCCACAATGAATTTCTCCAATATATTTTGGATATAGACAACATAGTATACCATAATGTATGAATGAAGCTGCTCAAGTTGTAGTAACGAGCGGTATTTTGGTTTACCCAAATCCTTCATTTTAAAGTCTGTCACTTAGATGATTACATGTGTCATCATTGCAGACACACAACACATGGATAATCATCATTGTAAGAGTAATCCTTGTGCATAAGGATCTCACTACGTCGGTTGTACCATATGTACCGACCACAATAAGCCGTATGGTGGCTTACCGATTTTACACAATGTATGTTGCATTTTGTATTTCGATTCAGAATTGAGATTCCATCGGAAATCAATCATATATTTCTAAATCTAGTGATACACATGGATATGTAATCACTACATCTATCAACTACAGAGATAGATGATTTTGAACTGTTAATGATATGAGTTATCGGAAAGAGATTCCACCTCTGGAGAATAGTTGGGTATCTGCGTGAACCCTTGTGCTACAATACTTGCTCTTTGTTTCACCACCTCATTGTTCTCAATTCTGTTTCCAGAAGAAAACTGGTGTAGGTATTGCTTATGAATACCTTCCCATTATTGAGCAAGATCATTTTTGCCTAGATTATACCCTTTGCTTGAGTTCAGTCCGAGTGTTGGTCACACTTTGCCATGGCCATGGTCTTTGGATCTGAATCATTTGTAAGGTTTTGAAATCTAGTTGAGAAATGTATGTCGACAATTGTAGACTTCCGGTTATATGATTCTCCAGAATCTATATATCAATATATAGTTGATGAAAATATCGTTACCCGTAGTGACTTCTCGCGATTTCCCAATGCGATTGAGTCGGGTATTCCGATATCCCGGTCATTGTGTGCACTATGACCTGGGTTGGTGGAGGTTTCCCGTCCACTGGGTGTATACTACCCATTAGGTGTCTGCCAACGTGAAGTTGACTTGCATTTACTGATTCACAGGCCTTGATATCCTTGCTTGCGAGAAGCTAAATCCTGATGTACTTCTGCCATACATCTCCTCCTGTTGCTTTGAACGAGGAGTGGGGTGGATTTTGCTGGCACCTCCACTCTTTCAGGCGTACTTTTGCAGGATTGTAGGATTGTGTGACACCTTTATAGTCAGTAAATGAATCTGGCAGATTATTTGCAATGTGTTGCAAATCTTCTGAACGCATGGTTCAGATCTTTGAGTACGTGGATTTGAGGCAGAAATGTGTTGAACATTCCACTAATTTCCTGGCATTTTTATGGTACTTGAAATCTCCCCGTAATGCCTGGAAACGTTCCTCATTGAATCAGCATACTGGCCTTGAATAACTCCCCATGCGAGGGGCTTGAGGTATTGACGAAAATACAGTTATTCCTCACATAGATCCCAACTATATGTTGAGGGGTCAATGATGTATGCCTGGTGGTGATATCGGTATGCAACCGAATTACCGCAGATAGGAAATACTTGATAGATTTCCACGTATCAAAGACAGAGGAGAATAATATTATGCAGTTTGGTCATGAGCATGTAAAACTACATGACTCCAACGTAAAGTTGGTAATTTGCAATTTCAAAGTAAAGATCATGCAATGAGCTCAATTCTTTGGATGGGATTCTACCAAACCATTTTGAGTCTAGACATTAGGACAAATTGCTAAACTTCAATCCGAGGTCCATAGAGAAGGCACTCAAGGAGAATTCTGCAATGTTATCCATTTGATTTACTTGAAATCGATGTCAGGATAATGATCCAATGGTTTTGTGTGAATAAAACACATACTTAAGACTATCATGTAGATATGTCTTTTAGAACCATGGAATACCTGAATAGTCTAGTCAATGGATGGGAAGAACCACTTACCTCAACTTGATGCATTCAAGGAGTCTGAGTGGTTCAGCGTAGACTTTAAGGTGTGCGAGCCTTAAAATTAGCTTCCCTGTGTCACTTGGGATGCGCATAAAATCCAAATGTTATTAGAATTTAGCATCATAATAATCATAAACTATTGGAATTGCTGATAGTTTCAGTTTCAACCCAATGTCTCGATGACCAAGGCGGGAATGCCAAGGTTGTCATGCAAAAGACACTTTGGAAACTATCTCGTACGCAACATATGCTACGGGTTTTGTAGTATGTGTAGTACAACCATGATGATACATAGAGAATGTGCTTGCCATATCCGTTGCGTATGGTAAAGAGAAGATATCCCTCTTTGTTGTCATCATAAGTTTCACTATGGAAACTATTTGGGCGGATACCTCTATAATTTAGTAGGGTACGAGTTAAACCCGGGAGCAATAAAGCATCCTGACGTTACTCGAGTACCCACAGGGACAGTAAATATGACTCGAGTTGAGCCAACAAATACCTCATCGCGTCTAGCGATTTTAAAATATATCCTTTCTCTCAACGAGAGTGGAAACATTTCACTTCCCCGAGTATAGAGTTCGTGATGCATATGTCCACAAGGCTCAAATCATCTTTCATCAGATTGACCCCCTTAGAAATCTATATATAGACATGAAGATTCTTAAGAAAATCACTGTCAGATATATAGAATACATACAAATGTATTTGTACCAAAGTGCTGATACAATATATTGTGACATACAATATATGATGACAACAATAATCATGTTCTTATTAGAAAATCATAAATGGACATAAATAAATAGATCACTAAGGAGACTAAGGGACTGAATCTATAGTCTCCAAACATGTCGGTTGATGCATATTCAACCATCATGCTCTCCATGCGCATAGGGTCTCGCGACAGCTTGATGGTGTCAGGTTGAGGGTTTGAAGTGAGTTTCAAACCATTACCCTTGAGGTCCTTTGCGTCCCGGTGGCGTGGCTTGGATTGCACGCGCTATCCCATGGGATGCAAGACTGATCTTGATGTCCATGACCCGCTTAAGTAAGTTGTGGCCATTGAGGGCAAGAGCCTCAAATTGTTAGCCATCGATTACTTATAGGGGCAAGCCAGAGATAATTAGTTTACAAGAAGTAAATTAAAAACCATCATGGTTTTGTAATAAGAATGCAAAAGTTTGACTCAAGTGTATAACTTGAAAATGCTCAACCTCAATTATGGAAACATAACACATTGAAGATCATACAGATCTGACAGTAATAGAGATAATCTGCACATGGGCAGTAGATCCAACTCATTACCTTGTGTTTTTCTAATATAATGAGGGAGATGTTATTGTCAAAAATTTACAAGTTTGTTGTGCGGGAGAAAACAATCTCGACCGCTATGACATGTTCATGAAGAATGGCAATGTGGTAAACACATAGAACATATCATCTCCGGTGAAAAACCGGTAATTTATTTATATTACATATTGCGTAATATAAATACATCTTAATGTTTTAAAATTAATAGATTACAAGAAGGTGGCTCGAAATCATTAGTGCGAATCTCAAATTGCTAAGGATGACACCTCAAATTTTACATATGTATTTGCAAGAAATTGAAAATATCAATTGCAAATAGATGTATTATTCTCAACATATAGTGAACATGGAGATACATACATCATAGAAACATCTCGAAATACATCGTACTCAACGGAGAAAGAGTACTATGAAAGTACTGAGTTTACTTTGCAAGAGATTAAAAATCTCAATTGCAAATAGTGAAGATAAATAATTTGAACATGTTGTGAACACGGAAATTATTTAGATCACAATCTCATGGAGTACACATTAATCAACAGAGAGTACAGTATTTGAAGGCACAAATACTGAAAAGGGTCTAAAACAGATAAATGCTAGTAAATAGCACTGTTAACAGAACCAATTTGCAAAATCTTTGAAATTGAAGGTTGTGCAAATATTGGTCTGGACCATTGATTCAGCCTGGGGCCACCATGCGCGCTGGCGCTAGCTGTGCCTCCAGTGGGTCAGTGGCGCGTCGTTCGCTCGGGAGCGTCGCCGGCCTCGGTCTTCCATGCCGCATCGTGGTTGGAGGCAGTCCTCACGGTCGCCGAGGCGACCATCTGCGGCGTGTGCAGTGGGACAGTGGGAGGGCCAGGCCGACGGCCATGCTCGCGCGACGCCGGTCGGGAGGACCAGTGCGCCGCGGATGCCCCCGCTCCGTCGCCTCGGTCTGGGAGGACGAGTTTGCGTCTCGCCGTGCGCTGGACGCTGAGGCCGCCGCTTCCACGACCTGCTTACGGTAGCGCTCCATCGCAATGGGTCGCCGTCCCGATCAGCAACAACCAAGACTAGTATACGCAATGGTTAGTTCATCCGTTCAAAACTAGTACGTGGTCAAAACCAATCAATTCATGCATTAATTTAGTGAGTGGATATGCAAACCGGGATAACCATCGATCCATTTGACGGATCTGATTCCGCATCTCTGTGAGGAGATCGGCCGTGTTTGCCGCCATCGTCGATGAAAAATTTCTCCTGAATCCTACTTGGAGTAGCAATCGGTGTCTCCATGCTCACATGCTCGATCCGGGCGAGTAGTACATGCATAAGATGAGTAGAAGATATATACTCCCTTCGTTCGGAATTATTTGTCGCAGAAATGGATATATCTAGTTGTATTTTAGTTTTAGATATATCCATTTCTGAGACAAGTAATTTCGAACGGAGCGAGTACATGATTAAATCTGTGATAATAATCATAAAAGACAACGAAGTTGATTCTTCCAAATCAATTTCTTCTACGGATGCATGCAAACTGATGTTGTCTGTCTTTTTGGTGAATGGCCTGAGGCGCCGTTCCAAGTCTTGCCGTGAAGAGGGCAGTTACTAATCAATTGATCGTGGATGCCAACGCCCGTGTCCTGCTCTGTGCGTCTTCCTTGTTCAAGGATTTCTTCCTGTTTCTGTCTGAGTAGCGATCGATCCATCTCGCCATCTCGTGGACGGGGTTGTGGTAGATCGAATCACCAGCGATAGGAATTCTCCTGTGCGGAAGCCGTGCGCGCTGGATGGAGTCGTCATCGCGAGTACAGATGCGGGCCCTGCCGTGACTGATGTCGCCATCCGCGCAAGACTTGATGCTGCAGTCCGCCACGCCGGAGAGCGCCGGTACCGCTGGGAATCACGCGAGGCGTTGAGGAGGTTTGTGCGTGCACGCCTCGTTGTTGTGCCCGAGCGCCGGACTAATCGCCGATAGAATTGCTCCGCCGGGAGGCACGGCTCCGCTGCAGAGTTCATCCTTTTCGCTTTTCTTTTCCAGCGAGCCATCGGCGGCCTTGTGTGTTCGTGGCCTTCTCGCTCCGCCTTAGAGCATCTGCAGCTGTTGGCCCCCAGGGCACCTAAAATCATCGCCTGGGGTGAGCCGGTGCAAAAAAAGGGCCTGGAGCGAGTTGGTCCCTAGTCGCCGGCCCAGGACCGCCCCAGATGCTCATAATTAAAAAAAAAACGTTCGGCGAATTCATTCAAACATGGCTAAATTTTGACAAACTTTGGCATATATTGACATGTTCGGCGGTACATAGCAAATATAATTAAAAAAAGAAATCACTGAACGCCGAGTAGTCGCCGTCGCCGCCGCCATCCTCGCCACCGTCGTCGTCGTCGGCCTTCTCCTCCTTAACGCGGCCGTCCCTGGTGGACCCCTGACCGGCGTCGCCAACGCGGACTGGTGGCGGCGGCGCGTCGTCGTCGTCGTTGTCCTCGATGACGACGAATCCTTCTTCGTCGCGGCCCCGGCGGCGCTGCTCGAACCACCGCAGGGCGGCGCACTGGCGCTCCCTCGCCATCTTCAGGGAGTCCTTGCGCGCCCATTCCAGGGCCGCGTCGTCGTCGAGCTCCACGTTGCCTTGCTCCTTCTTCACGGTGTGGAGGCCCGGCTCCGTCTTCACCGGCGCGAGCCCTGGCTCCGTCTTTGGCTTGACGAAGCGCAGAGGAGCCGACGAGGAGGCGCGCCGGCTGCCCTCGTTGATGACGATGCCGACGCTGCGAGTGCGCCGGCCGAGCGGCGTCTCCGCCGCGGGCTCGGCCTTGATGCCGAGCAGCGCCGGAGAGCCGGAGGAGTGGGAAGAAGAGTGCGAGGAGGAAGAAGAGGAGGCGCCGAACCTCCTGGGCATCCAACGCGGGTTGTTGCCGCCCTCAAGGTGCGTCAGCACGCCCTCGAGTGTGCGGCCGGGGACGCCCCACCACAGGTGGCGCCCCTCGCTGTTCTTCAGGCCGCCCACCACCGGCGCGCCGTTGGTGGACGCCAGCCTCTGCTGCTGACGGCGCTCGAAGTACGCCGCCCAAGCCGCGTGGTTGTCGGCGGCGTACTGGGGGAGGGCGAGCTGGGCGTCGGTGAGGGACGCGCGCACGACCTCTACCTCATCGGCGAAGTAGGAGGGGCGCGCCACGGCATCGGGCAACGGGGGAATGGGCACTCCCCCGTTGCTGAGCCTCCACCCCGTCGACCCGGCGCACATGTCCGGCGGCGCCGGGATGTTCGCCTCGAACCGGAGCCACGACTCCTGTTCGCGGAGCGAGCGGCGGCCGAAGCCGTTGGCCGCCGCCTCGTCTCCGGGGAAACGTTCGGCCACCGAGAGAGGGAGAGGGAGGGCTCGGCGGCGGCGCTCGGGAGAGGTAGAGCTCGGCGGCTAGGGCTGGTGTGGCCAGAGGCGAGGGAGGCCACCGGCTTATATAGCCGCGCCGCGCCCATGTGTACGCGTGCGAGGGAGGGGAGGCGTCGGCCCGCTGCCCCGTGACGCGCCGCCCGTGAGGAATCAATGGCAAGGCTGACCGGCGACAGCCTTGCCATTGATTCCCCACGGGAAACCAAGGCGCTGGGGGAAGACGAGGCGCGGTGTCGCTCACGCGGCTGGCCTGCGGCTCTTTCGCGCCAAAACTGCTCGCCCCGGCGCCCCCGGGCGCCCCCAGCGCCCCGAGTTCAGCCTGGGTCCGCCGACGCTGATTTCGGCCTAGGCCGGCGAAAATCGGGCTCCTGGGGGCGCGACTGGGCCCTTTTTTCGCGCCGGCGCGAAAAAATCGCCTGAGGAGGCTTTTCCGGGGGGCGCTGCTGGAGATGCTCTTAGAATCTAGCGTGGCTGATAACGTGTTAAAGAGAAACGAGAGAGAGGGGGAGACAGAGAAATAAAAGTGAATCCTTATTCTCATTGATGATGGTTTACACATACATATAGCCTCCGAAGGGTGTCTCTGAAGGGCCACGAGACAATCGAATCCTTTAGAAAAAGTAGGGATTAATAGCATTAATTAAATCCTAACAGTATAGAGAGGTATCTAAACAATGGATTATTAAAGTATTCATAAACTATTTATGCAAGCAGACTGATGATAATCCTCGTTTTAACCTACTCCAGCTCAACTATCACCTACTATGAACCAAAAATGGACATAATCTGGGTTCTTTTTGGCATCAAGTAGCCACTGCTATCTAACTAAGGCAAGGCATTCCTCAAATCCAAAAACAGAATGTGACTTCATCCAATTGTACCTAATACACACATTGCCGCAAGTCCTTGACAAATTAGAGCATCATTGACCAACTAAATCCTCATCAGACCACAGCCATACCTTGGTTTGGACCCATCAACTGCGCTAACCCAGTCATCGTGTGGCAATGGTGGCTCCTGCTTCCCCGGCGCCACAGCTCTCTTATGTTCTCGAGCTCAAGCGCGCGCTCCTGCAGAAACAATCACACCAAATCCCCACATAATTTTCAGAACCACGTCCATCGCACAGAAATACCTCCCAAAACCCAACTCTCCAAACACGAATTCATACCCACCGAGATGCCCTTGGCGACTAGGAACTGATGGAGCGGCATCCGCATGAGCTCGCCATCCACGATGAAGTCGAAGGGCTGTGCCGGTGGTCCGGCTCGGCTGCGAAACGGAGCGACCAGTTTAGAAAAGGAAAAAATTCGCGTCACACTGAGGTCAGGGTCAGGGTGAGGATGCCGCGCTCACCAGAGAAGAGGAGGCTGTTGACTATCTCGGAGAGGCCCATGTGGGAGAGCTCGGCGAGGACCGCGATGGCGGTGGACGGAGGGCGGAGCAGAGGCAGCAGCTTCGTGACGAAGCGCACGTGCACCTGGCGCGGCGTGTCACAGCGACGCGAACCCGTGGAGGCACGCACAGACCGGCAGGCTGTTGGTGTCGCACGGGTTCACGGCGCTGGCGGCGCCCTACCTCTCTGCTCGCTTCCTTCACAGCGTCGTCGGGTAGGTGGCGAAGGTGGCTCGTGCTCCTCCTAGTCGCGTCTCCTCCGCCTGCGGCGCCGGCATCTCCTCCGCCTGTGGCGCCGGCGGACTGCGGCCGCATCTGGGTCAGATGGCGATAGGAGAGTGGAGGCGGCCAACGGGGAGAAGGAGATGGGCGGGGAAGGAGGCGGCCAGCGGGGAGAAGGAGATGGGCGAGGAAGGAGGCGGCCAACGGGGAGAACGAGATGGGCGAGGCGCGGACACGGACGACGCCGTCAGCGAGAGGGGGGATCGAGTGCGAGAGGACGCGGGGATGGGGCGGCTAGGGTTCTTGCCCAAAACGTCGCTCTCCTCGTCTTTAGACGCAGACCACCCACCCACGGTGCGCCATGCAAGGACGACCACATGAAATACTGAAAGTGCCCTCGGTGGCTACCCAAAATTACAACGCGGTGGCACGACCCCCTCGCCTATCCACGGCAGCACCGGCCACACCAGCGTTGAGAGGCAATGACAGCACGGGCCCACGGACCATAGACCCCACATGTCAGCCAGGTAACGCATAAATTTGGAAGTAAGAAATGAGAAACACTATTCATTGTAGTAGTGTTTGCTTTGATCCGACGACTAGGATCATCCCATCTCAAGATCCAACGGCTGAAAGTCTTTTCGACACACAGTCGGACGGCTCAGATTTCAAACGTCCTTAGAAGGCTCCATTTTGTGCCCTAATCCAAAATAATAAGCTGTACATCAAGAGTGATACCTCGCGATAGCCACGTCCTCAGCGCTACTGGTCAGGTAAATCGAGAGATATTTGCGGCCACCCAATCGGAAGCGTCGCCGGAGGAAGCCGCTGATTGGTTCGCGTCGCATGCTGCGAGGCGCTGGGTTGGCTCGCGTCGCGTGGTGGGCACGCGAGGTGGGTGGGACCTGCTTCTGTCTCGTCCTGGGCGCTGTCAGCGTGCTTCGAGTTGCGATGAATCATGCGGTGTCCACATAACACCTCCCATAGACTGCTTTTCCTTCTTTGCTAAGCAAACCCCACCTCTGCCTCTTCAGCTCTCCCGCATCCTTTCGCCGCCGCCGCCTCCGCCGCTTCTCCTCCCCGTTCCTCTCTCCTAGCCAAGCTCCAGCCCTCCTTCCTTGACCGCCTCTCTACTCCTCTAAAGAAGTAGCACGGGCCGGCCGCTATGCCTGAGCCGCCACAAGGTCATCGGGTGGAGGATCCGGTGCCGGCGAGCCACTCACGCCGGTGTCCGAGGTCTCGGGGCAGCTAGAGTTGCCGTCGCCGTATGGAGATTGGTCGGCGGGGATGATGGTGGGGTCTTTGAGGGGAAAGGCACCGCCGACGAGGACGACGGCACGGCAAGGTAACCTCCTCTCCCTTTCTCCAGTGTTGTTTACAGATTTTCTCAAGCGAATGCGCTCCTATGTGTCCAGGCCAACCCAGCACGGCCACGGCATGCCACTGCCGCTTGTCCTTGTCGCGCGCCGGCGCCGCGGACGACCATCTCCATGCCCCGCAGTTGAGCAAGAGTCGCGCAAGCATGACGAGGAGAGGAGCCGAAGGAGATGTGGAGCACAGCAGCGGGAGCAGAGGGGATTGGTGTGCAAAGAAAATTCTGAGATTTTGGGTCATTGGGGATCGGTTACATATTCAGGGTTCAGACTTCAGACATCAGCTCCTAAAATGTGCTTACAATTTTTCACTTCTATCGGTCCCTACAAATTACAATATGGATCAGCTAGGTGTTCCCTCGAGTGAATTGCTAATCAAATAAGTAAAGCTGGGGTAGTTCCCTTACAAATCGCTAATTCCCAATGCATCTTGTTGTTTCAGGTGCTTGGACGATGAGCTAACTGACAATGCGACGAGATCTTCTAAGTGGTCTACCTGCTGCAAGTGATCAATTTCGTCTGGATTGGATTTCCATTTTATCTTTGTGATTGTTTTTCTGAAAATCAATCGAATAATAATGCATGAGGAGTAAATCATGCATTTGTTGCTTTATACTAAGCTTTCTCCACTGTTAACCTAAAAGATTAGAGTTCATGCCTAACTTGTGAGGCCTAGATGTTTAATTAGACTATAGAACTCAGTATTATTCTTTGAAAGTTCCAACTTTCAACTACTTATATCATCGTTTCTATATTTGATTGTTTTCTTATGAAAACACAGTTGTGATATTTGTAGTCTGAAAACAATGCATCCAGTTCAAGTATTCTTAGACATTAATGCATAGAACAGTTATGCAACAAGCCTTTCTCTATAAAGTTCGAATTATATACTCCCTCTGTCCCAAAATATAAGAACGTTTTTAACACTACACTAGTGTCAAAAACGTTCTTATATTATGGGATGGAGGGAGTACATTGTAGATTCCAAAGGGGGTCAGGTTTTATATCATTTTGCTAATATAGACCGGCTTCAGTATTTTGCATGGTTTATCTGTAATTTACAACGAAAAAATAGCGCGCTACAAAATATAGCGAGGCCCTTCTCGAAATGCTACACAAGTTATAGCGCGCTAATAGCGTGCTATATTTCAAAATAGAGTTTGCAAAAAATGCCAGATATATCCATAAATAAAGTATTTCAGTAGCTTAAGACACCATCATAGAGAGACATAATCTTGCTAGATAGGAAGCACAAATTTTAAACTGAATGTCAAACTGTAGTCAATCTATGTGCATCCTTTAGGTGAATTGGAGGATGTTTTGACAGGTTAAAATGTTGCATCCTGTGCTAGCTGAGCATTTAAGTGCTGTGAATTAGATGAATTTTCATTTTCATGTGACCTATTGAGATACTTTCAGTGCTAAGCCTGTGAAAAGGGTGCTCAATGTTGCTTGCTCTTTGGATGTAAACTGAAATGTTTAAATATGAACATAGTCAATAATTCAACTTTCTTGTAGTTCACGAGTCATGACCCTATAAGTTGCACTTTACTGTTAAACTGTGTTGAGCACAATGAGATGAGATGCATGAAAGGTGAAAAAAGATGATTGCTAGCATTTATAGAATATACTACTGAATATTTGGCCTTCCATTGATGTTTTCCCCTTTGCGTTTGTTGCCTTCCCTATGATATTTTCGTTGGTTTATCGCCTCCTTTTGGATTGATCAGTTCATGTCGGATCAATCTGGTCCAAGAATTTTGTATTTGACGAGAACAATTCATATCAATGGTTGGATTAAACAGTATGTATCTCATGTGTGGCTGAACACTAATTTTAAGCATGTTGTAGTCTCTTCCGCCATTTGACCTTATTGGTTCTATATTCAGGAAACCGAACAATGGCTATCTGATGGTTTCCTGCAATGGTGGTCTCAACCAGATGTGTGCCTTTGTAAGTATAGCTTGTGACAATCTCGATGCATCTATTGTGTTGTCTACATTTTTGAGCCATTGCTGCTGTTAAAATACTAAAACTGAACGTACACGTTGCACTGTTAAATCAGATATGCGATATGGTGACGGTTGCAAGATACTTGAATGTCACATGCATTGTGCCGGAGTTGGATAAAACTTCATTTTGGGCTGATCCTAGGTCAGCATTTCTTTCTGCAGTGACTGCAATTCTTAACAATTCAGTCTCTTATTTGAATAAAACAGATGCTTGACTTGCAAATAATGGCCTACCCATGAAGATTCAGAAACAGAGGTACCATGTAAATTTTGATGGGTTGAGATTTACCCCTTGGAAGAGTTGGGCAGGCGTGTGGTTCAAATTCTTCGTCAGAATGGACCCTTTGTGGTTCTCCATTTGTGATATGAGATGGACATGCTTGCCTTCTCTAACTGTACACATGGTCGGCGCAACGGCTGAGAAGCTCAAAAGGATGAGGTATTGCATCCCATCTAAAATTTCTCAAGATGTTTTAGACCTAATTTGGAAGATACGCTTACCCAAGTAGCAGGTGGATCAAGGGTACGCTGGTCTCGTTGGGCCTCAAGTAGCAGATGGATCAAGGGACTGAAGGTGACCTTCTCATCCCAATCTCTTTTTTTATCGCTTGCTCCTATGAGTCATATCCCAGTCCTCCTCAATGTCTTAATCTTCTTCAGAAGAGAATGTTGCCGCTGCTCCGCTCGGAGAAGAGAGGCGTCGCGCCATCGACGGCAGGAGGCCAGGCTGAGCGCGCCGTCGCCACCGGCGGTGCCCTTGAAGATCTGCTAATGTCTCGGTTCTTGCTATTGCAGGTTGTTCACATGCCCATGCTGGTAGCCTTGTCATAGGTGTCCGGTGGGCCGAATCGATCGTGTGCCCGCCTTTTCTTATTTGGAAAGAATACAAATTTTGTGATGCAGTTGCTGGAGATTAAATGTTTGGGCTGATGCTTCATTCTGTGCGTGAATCGTTTGGGTTGCTACTGATTTCAATGTACTAAGGGAATCCCAAATGATTACTGCCGTTGTGCAAGTAGCATTCAGCAGTGTTTTTAGGAATCCTGTAAGATTTGCGTAAGAGACATGCATAAGGGAGATTTATTTTCTTATAGATGTTGATGTATTTTGTCTTGAACTGCATTTTGGGGCCTGACGAATGAGCCCGAAATGCTTTTCCTCCTTGCATTCTTTTTTAATGCTTGGCGTTCATCGGTAGTGTACAAACACGTTCTCAACTCGAACAGCTGGATTGGTACGCACACTCACGCCTCAGGAGGCGCGCCAAGGGCGCGCCCCAGCCACTAGTCTAACAATGGTATGCGTTGCTGCCAGTCGTTGCCGACGAGCGAGCACTAGCACGGGCTTTTTTTGTGTGCATTTTGGGTGTTGCGTGCAGTATATATAAATATATTGCTATTCGTTCAAACGAAAATGTAATATCCGGTGGCCTATTTTTTATATGTTGTTTCACTATTTCTTTCTCTTGTTGATGAGTGGGTCCCACAAACATGTGCTGCATAACCCACCTATCCCAGCCTTTTCCGAGCCATGTAGGAATCCCCCTGTTTGGGTATCGATTTCAGTGATTTAGACGTTAGGTTTCATTTGCCTCGCGCTTTATTATCTTAAGATTTAAACATCCTTCGCTCCGTCACGTAAAACAAGCCAGCACCGGAGACCATGCCCGCTCGTAAACAACAACGCTATTATCCAGAAAAGGAAAACGACAAATCTTAAAGGCTCTCATCCAACGGTTGTACAGTTAGATATACAATAGCTATCACGTCAAAGAAAAAGAAGATATACAATAGCTAAGAGAATTAGCAAATCTATGGAATATCCATTTCTGAGCCCAGACTCATCTGTAGCTGGTAAAAAAATTCATAAAAATAGAAAAATTAAAAAAACTCTTGTCTTGCCCTGCAAATATATACATGATTCAGTCTATTTTCAGAAATTAGGATTTCTATTTTCTATGCGATCCACATAGAACATGAGGAATCACCTAAGCTTAGCTGCTGTATCAGACCCAGAACATTCACTAATGCAGTTAAATATCTGTACAAATATAAAGAACATGAACTTACAACTTAATGGTTCAGTATATGGACAAAAAGACCCACGTCTAGAGATCTAGAGAGAGAGGAACTAAAGGCAAACCATGAACCACGTGCAGCTCCTTGCTCTTGCTATGGTTCGTGTTCGACCCACTCCTTGCGTGCACCAACGACCTCATCCATGAGACAAGGGGGAAAAGAGAGGGGGGAGGAAGATAGAGACAAACCTGAACCGCCTCAATCTTCTTGCTCCTGCTGCTCCGACCAGCAAGTCTCCCTCCACGGCCGACCCGCCCACATTCGCCACTGCACCAACTCCGCTGCTTTCCCCATCAAGGCAGAGCTCCCGTGAGCGTCTTGTTCGGAGGGGCTCTCCGAGGCCTCGAGGTTCTCATCAAGATATCATCCTCCGAGTACTTCACCCCATACTTATCGCCTACTGTTCTGTACACCTGAATTAACATTCAAAACACAAGCCATATTAATCAAACCACCGTATGCATATCCAATTAACAGAGGAAAGGGAGATTTTATCAGTAATTCGTTATGCATGGAGAAACAAATCCACACAACCCAGAAATGAACAGCAGAGTTATATCTGCCCAGGTTCTCACAACCCGAATCTACGAACATACACGAATGGAACGGGCTACGGGAGCACGGATCAGGTCGTTCCAAACGCCACGCATTGTCTCAGCGTGTGCACCGCATAGAAAACATGTCGGCCTCCGTCAACCATGGGAACGGCCAGCAGAATCGAGCGAAACAAACAGAGGAACATGAATTGGAGCTGCGGTATATGGGGGAAGGGCGTAGGCCGACCTGGGCCATGGGCTCGGTGGGGGCGAGGAGGGTGCCGGCGGCGTCGACGAGGATGGCCTTGTGCGTGATGTCGCCGTAGATGGCCCGCCGGTAGTCGTAGTACTCCCGCGTGCCCATCGGCTCCCACCTCGCGCCGCCCGCCCCGACGACCGCCTCCGGGGCCTCCGTCGCGGCCGCCGGCGCGCTGGAGCCGGACCGCGGCCACCGCCGCCGCCGCTGTGGCCGAGCGCAGGGGTGGGTGTGCTGCGCAGGGGTCGGCAGGTGTGGCGGCGTGGGTGTGCTGCGCAGGGGCCGGCAGGTGTGGCGGCGGCTGCGACTGGAGACGGGAGACGAGGTAGGGCTAGCGAGGGATTGACAGGGGGAGTCCACGGGTTCTGTCGCGACGGTAAAACCAACGGAAGGGAGGTGGTGGACGGAACGTAAAAAAAATCATGGGGTGTTTTTTTTGGTTGCGTGGGATGGGGTGGGGGGAGGGGACGAAAATAAACCGGTTGAAAGTTGTGGGACTATTCAACCAACTCGTCCATTAGGAGTAGAGATGATAGGATGTGGAATGCTTTCTGTGATCTTTAATCGGCTTAATTGCTCTTCCTGTAAAATGTCACACTAGTGTGGAATGCTGGTTCCTCTTTTTCATATCATTAAGTGTGAACTGTGCTGCAAGTCATGTAAATTCAGTCATCAGGGTACGGGAAATTACAAGAGAAAATGTGCGTGGGACACATCGCTCTATATGTTTAGTAGACATAGCATCGGCAACATAACACAAACTGCACCCACATAAGCAACAGACTTGACAATTTACACTTCAACTTGCGCCACAAATGCTCAACAGTTTGACCCAGCATTTCCAAGCTCCAATCTAGTCATCATTTGAAGCTCCCACTCGCTGCTCTATGTATGAGTACGAAAGCTTTTCTCCAACTTTCCAAGCAGGTTTCAGTAACTAAACTGGTACAAATTACGAAAAAGGGTTTTTCCCTGCTTTGTATTATAAAGCAACCACCGATACATCCAACGATAGGTGTTGGGGCCGCAGCACAAACAAGCCCAAAGAAAAAACAAAGAAGAAAGGAAGAGAAACAAATGCCAACAACGCCAGATCGACGAAACGAAGATGACCAGCGACCGCTGCATCCTCCGGAGAAGTACCACCACGTTCCCAGCACCCGAAGCGTCGCGTGCCAAGCAACACCTTCAAGAAGGAGGCGACGACGACGCCGCCGCTGCCCGGACTAGTCCTAGGGTTTCCCCCGGTACGCGGGGGGGCAATGAGGGGAGGGGTGTACCCGATGCCCTTCAGGAAGGTCCGGCGGCACCCACAGGCGTCGCCGTGTCGGGGCCGGACGAGCCGCCAGAGATTTCTCCCAACCCAAACCCCCACCACCACCCCAGACGAATCATAGTGCACCGCCCATCGCGAAGTTGGCTACTGAGAAGATGAAAAAGAAAAGGGGGGGGGGGGGGTTCCAACGAGTATGAGCAATTCACCCTGTCAAAAAAGAGTATGAGCAGTTGACCCAAGAAGAAGCTATTATCCCCTGCTCCTCCGAAATGGTGAAGCGGATTTTCCGAGGGGATTCTGTTTCACTAAGAATATTCCACCCAGGGCAATTCTTCCCTGGGAACATCTCCCCTTGAGGCCAAACAAGGCCTAATTGTTTACAAAATCTACACTTCCAGATGCCCAAAGTGAGTGTTGCATTGGGATGGAGGGCTCTGAAGAAGTTGCGGCCGTGTGCAGCAGAAGTAAAACGAAGACACGTGCAGGGACTAGGCAATTGTTCACTTTGTGGCCATGATATGGAGACGTTTGTTTCATACTCTGCAGGGATGTGATCATGGAAAAGTCTCACTGGAGTGTGGCTTTTGAATTTTTGTCAAATCTGAAAAAGTGCCGAAACTGAACCCAGCGACTTGCAAGTTGTGGCGAATCTCACCGTGTTCCTTCCATTGGATCCGCCATGGTGGCTTCGGGGACCTCCCGCGCGAGGGCGAGGCCCCTGCTCCCGGAGGACCGCCGCCTTGTCAAACGCAGCAGCAGTGGAAGGCCGTCTCGCGCATGACAGCCGCCACACACTCGAGGCAGTGCGCCATGGAGTCGTACCAGAGCGCCGGCGGGTCGTCGACGTTCACGAGGTGCCGACGCCGCGAGCAAATCTGCCGCCCTCTTCCTCTCCACCACCAACATCAGGCCGCAACCGCACCACTCCGCTCCCTTTCTACCACAACCTCCACTCCCCTACCTCCCGTGGCCGTGGGTGAGGCGAACCCTTGGCGACTGAGAGGGTTTTTTTGTTTTTTTGGAACCGCGACGGAGAGGGATTTGAGTTAATTGCACAGAAGTACCACAATTGGGGCATCACATGCAGATTGATAGCACGATTACTAATTTTTGCGTGTCAGTACCAACATTGGTCCAGGTTTTTGCAAAAAAGGCTAAAAAGCTGATTTATACGTATTGACAGTGTATCTGGCTGTTGGGGCCCGTCTGTCAGGTGCCGACGTGGCATTTTTTTTACAGAAAACCCCCTTGCTTTATACGTAATCACATAAATACCCGTTATTTTTGCGGGAAAAATGTTAACGTGAGTTTTTTTACAGAAAACCCCCTTGCTTTATACGTATTAACAGTGTATCTGACTGTTGGGGCCCGTCTGTCAGGTGCCGACATGGCCTTTTTTTACAGAAAACCCCCTTGTTTTATACGTAATACCATAGATACCCGTTATTTTTGCGGGAAAAATGTTAACGTTACACGAAAAATCAGGCGCGCCAGGTTTCGAACCCGCAACCTGCAGCAGGTTGGCCGAGCGCGCTAGCCACCAGGCCAAGGGGCTGGTCGTGTAAGTGTCTAGGCAGGAGTTTCTTTATACAACAAACGAAGGCTGGCCGGTGGTTGGGCCAGCCAAAGCCTGTAATTGTTTTTTCGTTTCGCGTTTTACTGACGCGCGTGCTGGCCTCGTTCGCCCAGATTTCTTTTCTATTTATTTATCTTATTATGCTTTATTTTTGTTTCTGGTTTTCGCTTATTTTTAGGTTTTACGCAATAAGTTTTTAAAACATGCTGAACATTTTCTCAAATACACATTGTCAAAAAAGTTCATCATGTATTAAGAAAATGTTCAACCTATATTACAAAAATGATCATCGTATATATTAAAAAGTGTTCAACCTAAATTACAAAAATGTTCATCGTATATATTAAAAAAATGTTCAACCTAAATTACAAAAAGTTCAACCCAAAAGTTCAATATATTAAAAAATGCTCACTGTTTGCAAAGTAAAGTTCATCAAGCATTGAAAAATGATCACTATACGCAGAAAAGGTGCTCAGCGTACATTAAGATAATGTTCATGCAAATTCGAAAACATGTTCATCATGTATTTGAAAACATCATGTATTGAAGCCTATCTAAAAAAATGTTTAGTAAGTATTAATAAAAGTTGCACTGTTTTAGTGCACTAATATGTAATCGCAAAAAAATGTATTAATATTATGATTAAAAAAATAAGTAATTCAGGGCACGAAGCCGCGCTGAGCTCGGCCGCCGGCCCAGCGTGTCTACTATAATATAAAGGACGACTCGCCTGTAACGTAACGCAAGCTTTGCTGTAGCCTGGTGGCTAGCTTGCTCTGCCTGTGTGCTGCAGGTCGCAGGTTCAAAACTTGGCACGGGCGATTTTTTGTTTAGTTTATTTATTTGTCCAGTTCGTTGGAAACTTTCAAACAAGTCCGAACAAAAAAATGTCTCTCACATTAACATTTTTCCCGGAAAAATAACGGGTATTTATGTGATTACGTATAAAGCAAGGGGGTTTTCTGCAAAAAATATGTCACGTCGGCACCTGACAGACGTAACCTAACGCAAGCTTCGCTGTGGCCTGGTGGCTAGTGCGCTCCCCGCTTGTCGGTCCCTGTGCGCCCATCCAACGGTTCATGATCGGCCGTTCACGAACGAGGATCGCGCACGCCCTTTATTTAGCACCTAGGCCTCTGTTTAGTTGATTGCATTTGGACGGGGCTTGCCTGCTCCCGTCCTGTGCTCCCATCCGTACTCCTCATCGCTAATTTTTCATCTAACGGCAGCGCTAGATTCCCTTCCCCGCGTGTCTTTTTTCTAGCAAAAAAAAACCCGAGCTCCCGTATTCCCGTATATCCCTCGCCCTCAGTCCCTCACGTAATATCCACAACTGTTTCTGGAGGGAAAATGTCCGCCAAACTAACTATTGGCGCCAATATAGAAAACAGAGGCACTAGGCAAACCTTTACAAACACAAGATCCTAAATACCAGGCGAAAGACATTTCAATCTGGAGCCTGATTGCATCCACAAACCAAATTCAGGCAGATAGCAAAGTCTGCAAATATCAAGCGATCCGAGGTTTAAAGTAAGGAAACCATTGTCCTCTATGGCTTCTTCAAGCAGTGGTCATGAGAACCATGAACACGGCAATGGATCTTCAGGACCAAAAGTAAGAAATCCGACTCGTATTCTTCTTTATCTCCTCTTTTCATTGTTCTTGTCCTTCTTGTTGAACTAGTTGCACCATTTCCTCTGCTGAAGAACAAATCAAAAATGTTGATGATTGTATAAGATCTATGCAAATCTGACACAAAAGGAATAGCAGTTCTGCACAACTTACTTTGCTAGGTCAATCATGTTATTTCACTCATATATACAAGAATATGTTATTCTTTCGAGGCCTACTGTACGTAATAAAATCAGATGTCTGATTGTTGTTTTAGCCATAATCAATATTAGTTTCACAAAATCAACATTATGATCTTCTGCAGTTGACTTAGATTCTGGTAGTTGAAAAATAATTTAGTGTACACGTAGTATTCAATTAGTGTGTTGTTTCACAAATCTAACTGCCGAACATATGAGTATTAACTAAAGCGAATACTGATTCATATAGGATGTGCATGAAACTGCTCCTAGCAATGCAACAGATTGCGTTGATGAAAGGGTACCAAAGGTTGGCATGCAATTTGTATCTGAAGAGGAAGCTTACTCCTTTTATAACAAGTATGCAAAGGCTATTGGTTTTAGCATCCGAAGAGGGAGTCAACATAAAGTAAAGAATTCTTCCATGATACAACAAAGAACATTTACATGCTCCCGTCAAGGTATGGGCTGCTTGTATTTTGTTTTGGTTATATTACTATTGGTATCACTAAGATACTTATTTCAATTGACAGGATTCCGTGCAGAAGATAAGAGAGAGGATTCTTTCAGTTACAGTAGGCCCGAAACACGATGTGGCTGTCAAGCCCATATGAAGATAAGTCTCAAAAATGGATTATATTATGTGTATGAATTTGAGGCTGCACATAATCATAATCTTGCTACTGGAGACATGGCCTTATACTTAAGATCCCAAAGAAAAGTGACCGAAGCACAAATAGCAAATGTTGAGGTCGCAAAGTCTGTAGGCATTTCGAATAAAGCAACTATTGATCTTATGGCCAAAGAAGCATGTGGACTTCCAAATCTTGGGTTTGCACCTGAAGATATGAAAAATCGTTTGTACTCTAAGAGAACATTGCAAGCAAAGAAAGGAGACACAGGGGGAGTGTTAGAATACATGGAGAAGAAGGTAAAAGAAGATGCCAATTTTTTCTATTCAATTCAAGTTGATGAGGATGATCTGATAACTAATATTTTCTGGGCTGACTCGAAAATGATATCGGACTATGCAATGTTTGGTGATGTTATATGCTTTGACACCACATATAGGAAACTAGATGATGGGCGTCCCTTTGGTTTGATTGTTTGGGTGAATAATCACAAGAAAACTATGGTCTTTGGTGCTACACTTCTCTATGATGAAACTGCTGAAAGTTTTGGTTGGCTTTTTAGAACATTTCTAACAGCCATGTCTGGAAAACATCCAAGGACTATTCTGACCGATGAAGATGCAGCAATGGCCAAGGCAATTAGTAAAGTCCTTCCTCACTCTCACCATAGACTTTGCGTGTGGCATATGAATCAAAATGCTTGCAAGCACCTTGCTGGGGTTGTTGAAGAATATAAGAAGTTCAATGCTGATTTTCAGCATTGTATCTATGATATTGAGGAAGAAGAAGATTTTATAAATGAATGGAATAGAATGCTAGAAAGATATGGACTACGTGACAATACGTGGCTGCAAAGGTTGTTTGAGAAAAGGGAGCAATGGGCACTAGTGTATGGCAGAAATACATTCTCAGCCCACATGAGCACTACCCAAAGAAGTGAAAGCATGAATAATGAACTAAAGCGGTACATTAGTATTAAATATGACATGCTTACTTTTTTCGAGCATTTTGAGCGCCTAGTTGCGGATAAAAGATTTGTAGAGGTCAAGTGTGACTTCAAGGCCTCACAAAGTACTCCCAAGCTGAAGGCAGAAGGTAGCTATGTGTTAAGGCAAGCCGCAACTACATATACTCCCGCAATATTCAAGATGTTTCAGGAGCAAGTGCTTCGGACCCTGAACTATGACACATTTCTTTGTGATTCAAGTGATGAAGAGAAGAAGGTTTATACAGTAAAATTTCATGGAACGCAACGTGAGCATGTTGTCAGTTTTTATCCAAACGAAGAAAAAGTCAGTTGCAGTTGCAAGAAGTTTGAATTTGCTGGAATCCTCTGCTCTCATTGCTTAAAGATACTTGATATTAATAATATCAAGCATATCCCTGAACAATATATATTGAAAAGATGGACAGTTGATGCGAAAGTGCTAGAGATAACAAGCAACCGCAATTTGCACGAGGATCTAAAAGCAAGAATGACAAACTTTTACAAGGACTTGTGCAGAATGTTTATCCACATAGCTGCTCGCGCCGCAGAGTCCGATGAAACATATGATATGGCTGCTAAATGCGCAGAGCAGCTAGCACGAGATGTGGAGCAAAGCTTGAAAGTTAGAGTTGATCCAGACCCAAATCCGGATTTGGGTGACTCCTCTGTTTCACAAGGTATATATTTATATACTATACTAGTAGTTCCATAGAGTATTTTCAAAGTAAGACTTGCATTTAATTTTACGGTTGCAGGTCTGAACATCGAGTCTACTAGAGTTTCAAAGCATAACGAGGGGCTTCACATGCCAAGAGGTATGAAGGTAAAGGAGAAGACTGTACGAGGGTCAGCGAGACCCATTGGTGGCTTGGAGAAAGCAAAAACAACGAAGAAAAAGAAGACAGATGATCCTTTACAACTACAACCTGAAATGCCTTTCGCAAATGAAATGCCTACAAATAACCCAATCTTAATGGTATAAGAAGTCTAAACTTTTTGACTTTATCTACTTTTCAAACTTCTGCGACACTAAGCTTTGCTATTAATTTTCATAGTGTCAATTCGGAGAAAATATTGTACCAGGATCAGGAAGACCCGTTGGTGGCTCAGAGAAAGCAATAACAAAGAAGAAAAAGAAGGCAGTCCATTCTTTACAACAACGACCTGAAATGCCTTTGACAAACCAAATGCATGGGTATCTACCACAGTACAACCCAACCCAAATGGTATAAGAAGTGTACTTTTTAAACTATTTTTCATTTTCAATCACTTATTTTTTCATTTTCAATCACTTATGACCTAAGCTTTGCTATTTATCTGCATAGGTTCATCTGGGAGCTCCGCCAAATCATGTGTACCCCTATTTAGCACATTACAACCCAAGTATGCAACAATCCATTGGTCTGTCGACCCCTACGATGATGCTAGGACAAAATCTATTACTCTTCCAACAACAGACTCGTACCAGTGGTACTTGTACCCCTATGATGATGACAGGACATAATCTACCATTCTTCCAACAACAGAATCCTACCATTGGTACCTCTAGCCGTACGATGATGCCGGAACAGAATCTATCATTCTTTCAACAGCAGACTCCTACCAGTGGTACCTTTGCCCTTATGATGATGCCCGGACAGAATCTATCATTTTTCCAGCAACAAAATCCTACCAGTGGTACCTCTACCCCGACGATGATGCCAGGACAAAATCTACCATTCTCCCAACAACAAAAGCCAGCTTAATCAATGTTATAGATTTTTGTTTCATGTACTTGTGTGCAATTCTATTAGAACCTACGAGTATACGACCATGGATTGAAGGAGACTATCTATATCAATCAGCAAGTAATTGAATAAGCAATTTGTGACTCTGATAAATATAAAAATAGTATTATCTGTCATGCATCATGTATAAACTGTACTATTACCAACATCATAGATTTGTTTGTCTAACCTGACAAACAGACCAGTAGTCGATGACTATGGTAATGGAGCGCCATTGTCACCTGGATGAGGATCAATCCAACCATATGACTTTGCATGCATCGCTCTAAGGAGTAGTTTGTTCACTTAGTTGAACTGTGGCCTCATCCTGTATGCAAATATCACCATCAGTAGCTATATTAATTTCAGTTTATTTTCAACCAGTACACGAAACCATCAGCATTTTGTGCGATGAAAGATATTCTCATGTCCGAATCCACTGTGTTTGAACTATGTATTTTGTTGCCTCTAATATTAAACATCTTTAAAGAAATATCAAATTGAGCACCTTCAGCACGCAGAAAACAGTCATCTAACTAGGTATCCAGGACATGTAGAAACTAATTTCGGTCTATAATTTTGCAATCACATAATTTTAGCTTTTAACGAATCACTATATGGAACAAATTAATTTGCAAGGCCCCAGTGTGCATGTGCGCTCAATTGGTAGTAGCTAGCTGTTGACTTGGTCAGATGTGAACTGAATGGCAAACAAACCAGAGGATACATCTGTATTCTGAACAAAACAGTAAAGAGGAGGATGAAAGGGAGCGACGGTGAGTTGCCGTACTAACCATGGCGCGCAGCAGGCGAGGTCGGCAGCTGCGTGAATGGTGTCGGGGCCCCGAAGACCCGCTGGATGGCGGCCGCCCTCGTCGCTCGCCGCGGCCTCTGCCCTGCCACCGCCGCCGTGGTCTTCAGTGGCGGCACAACAGCCACCACTACCACCTCCACTATCCCGACCCGAGCTCCACCATGGCTGCTAGCAACTCCAAGACCTGGCCTTTGGCGCGAGGACGAATCAAGATGGGGAGCCGGTCTTGCGACGGGAGAAGCCGCAATCTGGGACGGGCCGGCGGACCTCCTGCTGGAGGCCGCGACGACGGTACGGGGCGGTAGCAGATCCACTCGATGCCTCCGCTCCAGACGGTCGACTGTCGGCAGGGAAGGCGAAAGAGGAGGAACGAATACGTATTGGGGCAAACGGAAATACGAGAGCTTCGTGTTTTTTTTTTGCTAAAAAAAAGACACGCGGGGAAGGGAATCTGGCGCTGCCATTAGATGAAAAATTAGCGATGGGGAGTACGGATGAGAGCACGGAACGAGAGCAGGCAAGCCCCGTCCATTGCATTTTACCTCGATCAGAGCCACCCTAGCAAATGCCGTCCCGCAAAATAACAACCATTTTGCGTGGTCCCCAAAAACATTGCGGGGAGGCCATATCTCAAGTTTTTCCAAACCTTTTGCACTTTCCTCTATCCCTCGCTGAACTGGTAGGAGGGAAATTTCAGCACCAACCGCTCCCGTCGCAGCCGATAACTGGCGGCGCCGCCGCCTCCCGAGCTCGATTACGGCCAAATAAAAGAGAAGCGGTGGCCAGCCAGAGGATTATGACCTTGGCGACCGGGACAAAGACGGAGAAGAAGACGGATGTGCCGGTGCAGCTGGAGTAGCCGCCCCCGACCACTACGGCACTCCTTCCTACAGCTCGTCCGTGCCCGCAAGCGTCACGAGCTGTCAGGCAGCCAGAAGACGGCGGCCATTTTTCTCTAGGCTATATTATGCAATCTCAATAAATCGAGGAAAACATGTCGCAAGTCACTATTTTCTTGTAAACTAATCATTAGAAGTAAAGTATCAATCCCATACCAAACAGATCATCAACTTGAAAAGATTCAGTTTTTTAGTCAAATTAGCAAACATGTAGAGAGCACCAAATTATGAAGCTACATCTGTTCAAATTACACAGCCCCAAATCACATCTTATTCAGAGGAACAATAGCATAATCGTCCACACTGGATCTGAACAAGAGTAGGAAAAAAAATGAGAGAATGGTGGAGGAACAAGAACAAAAGAAAACACAACACCGTGCTATAAAGCAAAGCACATAATCCATTCGCATTCCATCCACAATAGATGTGAATGCTTGAGGGGCTGTAGGAAGATGGGTCAGAACTGGCGATGGAGGGACGTGGGGTGGCGGAGCACCGGCGGGCCACCAGAGCACCAGCGTTCCTGTCACCAGGGCGGGTGGGCGGAGGTGAGTGGCCGGCGTTTCCCGTCACCGACGAAGGATGGTTCCAGGTTGAGAGCTGGCGGCACACCGGCTTTCCCGGTCACCGGCGTCCGACGAGGCAGGGATGGGGCCTGGCGACGTAAACCCTAGCAGCGTCGTCGCTAAGTCATCTCCTTCATGCAGGGGATAATGGCTGAGGCTGGGGAAAAGGGGGTCGCTGGGGAGAATTTTATCTATAAATATAGCAAAGTGGCAGGAGTACGGAGGGCGTGGGATCGATGGAACGCAGTCGAACACAGTTGCAGTTGCTCGGGAGGAGCTTTCCCTTTCACGTGCAAAAAAGTTGTGGTTGCGCGTCCAAAGCTGAACAAAAGCTCGTTGTTTGGTTGGGGTGTTAGATTTTAAGGCTGGAAAGCTGCCTCGAAGCCCAATCAAACACCCTGTAAGGCTATCGTGCACACTTTCACACTCCCGCCTCTCTCTCTCTTGCACACACACACACACAATCTGTACCTCACACACCTTCTCTCTCACCATGTCTCTCTCTCTCACGCGCTCCTCATATTCATCTCTCTTTCTCTCACACACACAATCTCTTTCTCTCTCACTCACCCACAATCTCTCCCCCAATCGATACATCTCCCTAGCTACCCTCACCCCTTGCCGCACACACATACACATACACACACTCTCTCCATAGGCTCAATTTCCCTCGATATCTCGCACACACTCTTTGACCCTTTCAAGGCAACTATTGCCAATATTAGGTTATACGGTGAGTACAAACCAAGACCCATTTCTGTAGGCGGCCCTTAGAGATATTCTTGACAATCATGATAGTGTCGATATTTGTTTAGTATGGGTGCAAGACCTGACAACCTTGAAGATGTAATATTTCCACATCTATTGGTCCAACACATCCTCCACAACCAGGATGGGACTAAATTTTTGTTCTTCCCTTTGCCATGCATAAATGGCCCACATGGCCTCTAGAAATTTCTCTTATGAATTTGCAAAAGAATTGAAATATTAAATGGGCTCGGCATAATGATTCCAATAGTTAGTAGCTTGTCTACGAAAAACCCTATACGACGCTTATTGTGTCAAGTTGTCGTGCAAATGCACATATCAAGCAAAGCGAGCGATTAAATGGGCCAGCCCGTTGCGCATTTTACCGATCCCAGTTTTACCTTCTAGAAGGTTCCACACCGATCCATATTGTGAATTTTTTCCTTTTCTTTTTTCCTACTGTTTATTTTCATTACTTTTTATATTTTTTTTCTTATTTTCTGTTATCTGTTTATTTTTTGTTATCATTTTTATTTTTATTTTATATTTTCATTTTTATAAATTTAAAATTTCAAAAAATGTTCAAATCTTCAAAACATGTTTAAATTTTTTCAATATTTTTTTACCATCAATTAAAAAAACTATAATTTTAATTTTGTTCATGTTTTTAAGAAACGTTTGGAATTTGGAAAAAAACATTTTTCAATTTTTTTTTGGGAATTTCAGATTTCGTTCGTGTTTTAAAAAATGATCAAAATTTTGAAAATTATTCACTTTTTCAGAAATTGTTCAGGATTTCCAAATTTTTATTGCATTTTAAAAAGATTTTCGGAATTTTGAAAATTGTTCACTTTTTCAAAAAATATTCGAATATTCAAAAATGTTTTGTTCAAATATATTTTTCACTCTTTTTGAAAACATTCAGTATTTCAATTTTTGTTCAATTTTTTCAAAAAAAATTCAGATTTTCAAACTCTGTTCGAAATATTTCAAAAAATGTTCAGAATTAAGTGAGGATATTTGCCCCCTTAGGCCCCTAAAATCTGGCCAAGCGGATAAATCTCCCTTGGCGATAGCTTCTGGAGCTCTTCTCCATGCGGTGGACCACGGCGATGGCGAGTGACTGAATTAGTCGTCCGGTGCGAGGAGAAGGCGCCGCGTCCCCCGCGCAGCTGGTCAGCACGAACCAGATCTTCCGCGGCATCCGCCTCCTCCCCTGCGAGCCCGACGGCTGCTCCGGCGTCTCTGCGCAAGAAGAAGGCGACGACTCGGTGGCCCGTCGCGCCGCGGACGTCGTGCCGCGCTTGTCGCCTCGGTCGTCGCTGTTGTTCCACCGCGACGAGCAAGCACGGTAGGGCGTGACCGGCGCACGGAGGGCGGCGCGGTTCCTGGTGCCGTCGAGTGGTGCCATTTCCAGTCGCAGAGCAGACCAAGGAAATGGCCGGCCTCTGCTGAGGTTTGTAACAAGCAATACGGACAGCTGAATTTTGGCGTCAGGCTCCAAAGATTTGTTACGCAATTCATACCATACAAGTACATAAGTACTATCAAAGAGGCATATGGTAGCTACAAGCGCTCACCTAACGGACGAGAAGGCGAGCCAGAGCAAGAGGATGAAAGAGAATCACGAGTCCGGCAACAACTGTGCTCCTCCTTCGCCTTGGCGAGCATCTGCGCCTCGTACCTCCGCAGCCTCTCCTCCATCCTCGCCTGCAAGAGCGGACGTGAGCCACGACAATGCCGACACTGCCGTCCACGACGCCATCCTCTTCTGCAAGAATTCCAGTGTAAGTGCGTCTTCTCAAATCAAAGCATCCTCCAGAAGGTGGACCACACCCTCGCCGTGCTCCACACCCACGCCATTGCAGGGCTCCTCGGCGGCGTCCTCACAGGGCTCCCTGGAACTCAGCGCCCTGCACACCCACATGGGAATAGCATCATTTCATCAAACACCTTCCGTGCAACATCAACACCACAGATGATGTCATCCTCAACTCAATACCAGCTACAAGATGAGGAAAACTCAGTGGCTGACTCCGTCGGGGAGATGCAAACTATAAGGGATGCCTTGACGTAAAGGGATGGTTGTGCATTAGTGCCGGTCTACGACGCACGTAGTTGCTAGGATCATAGAAAAGTGGTGGCAACAATGCATAAATGGCATCGATGATAGTGCTACTCAAGCACATAGCCTCGAGTTCCGGGGTGAAAACCTAGGTCCGACACATGTTGCTTATATCTGACAATGATAATGTTTAATGTCGTTATCTTGTTGAAAGAATTGTTCAGATATGCTCAGACCAATTCTTCAAGGTGAAAATCTAGATTCTTGCCTTGGGTGGTTGGATCCGGTGACGCCGTTGCTTGAGCATTGCTCCCTTCCTTAAGGTGTTGTTGTTGAAGAATCTCATCTTCCGTGCGGTGTCATGAGATGATTTGTACGGATATGGTCATTGTTGTAGTTTGTCTACCATGAATCTGTTCCCTTTGCGTTTTTACTTTTATTTTTTACCTACTTCTAGTTTTAGTCTTACATGACTTTACTATTTGTCGTCGTGTTTGTGTGTGTGTGAGTTCGTGTTGTCTATTTGCATCCCAACTATGCAGAAGACGTGTGTGCGCTTATTATGTTCATATTGTCTTAATACTCCATTTTAAGTTAATAAAATCTTCCCCTCATCCAAAAACTTAATGAGGAAAACCACTTAGAGGGGGAGATTTATCCGCTTCGCAAGATTTTAGGCCTTATACAATGCTAGATGCTTAGGAAAGTGATTAAAAAATAAATCGGATTTTTCTGAAGCACTAGTCTACAGGAGTGACACCTAAAAGCGTCTACCTTACACAAGTAAGCAGTGATGCTTAAAGAAACACTATTTATTTCTCTAAGCACCTTCCCTGAGCATCTTGCATTGTACAAGGTCTTAGAGCATCTACAGCCGGACTTGGCAAATCCGACCCCCTATACGTTTGCGGACGCGGATAGCCCGCGGGCGCATCTGGACGGGCCATGGTATGATTCTCAAATTCATGCAAATACATGCACGTCGATCATACAAGCCAATGCGGCACGTAAATAGCAAATGTTGGTATAGAGCATAGATAGTGTTTACATAAAATTTCTTTTAAGTGTCAAACTCAAGCATTGGCTTCTTGGTTGCCATTATAGGTTCACATGTGCTCCACAAGATCATTGAGTAGTTGCGTGTGCACCTGCTGATCTCAAAGATTCTGATACATCTGCAGAAAGTTCATCAGTTGAGCCGCATCTTGATCTTTCGGGATTTCAACTTGTTCTTCAGGTGCTTCGAAATCATGAGTTTGGGCTACACCATCACATCATCCTCAACAATCATATTGTGTAGAATAACACAACATGTCATCAACTGCCACAAAGTTTTCGATTCCCACATCATTGCAGCGCTCTGCATAATTCCTCAACGAACTTGAAGCACACCAAATGCCCTCTCCACATCCTTCCTAGCCGCTTCCTGCATTATTGCAAAGTGGCTCTGTTTCCTGCCACGCGGCTCAGATATGGTCTTCACAAACGCCGCTCACTGAGGATAGATACCATCGGCAAGATAGTATCCCATGTTGTAGTCTCGGCGGTTGACGGTGTAGTTGCACGTCGGTTATTCCCCATTGCAAAGCCTCCTGAACACCGGAGATCGTTGAAGCATGTTGATGTCGTTGCAAGAACCCGACATTCCAAAGAAAGCATGCCAAATCCATAAGTCACGTGATGTCACCGCTTCTATTATGATGGTGGCCTCTCTGGTGTGACCTTGATACATTCTCCACAAACCTTTGGGGCAGTTCTTCCATTGCCAATGCATGCAATTAATTGATCCGAGCATTCCTAGAAACCCTCTTGCCTCTCCAATAGCTAACAACTTCTCCTTGTCTTGCATATTTGGTTCTCTCAGATACTCAGGTCCAAACACCTCCACCACGGCACGACCAAACTTGAAAGTAGTCTTCAAGCACGTGATCTCCCCCATCCTGACCATCTCACCAACGGCATCTGCAGCAGTACCAAGTGCAAGCATCCTCAGAGCAGCCGTGCACTTCTGCTTGGGAGAGAAAGAGAGTTGTCCGCAGCAATCCCTTGTGAGCTTGAAGTAGTCATCATGTGTCTCCACTCCTTCCACAATGCGCAAAAACAATGGTTTCCGCATGCGAAAACGGCGACGAAACCATGGATCATCTGGGAAAGCAGGCTTGGGAGCAAAGCAGTCCCTATACATTAGCTTTGCTCCGGACACTCTATCCCGGTTGATCACTCTTCTTACTTTGATTGAGCCATATAAGTTGAGAATATGCTCCACTTGGTGGTCCATTTTCTCTTGCATGTTCAATGTCCGCTTCTTCGTCCGAATCCAGGAATCGAAGAACTCATCTTGAATCATTTGGTCAAGCTCCGTCGGTCCATACTCTCCGTCCGACGAAGCATTGGAATCCATCGTTTTCCCTAACAAAATTACAAAAAATTTGGCCATACAATCTGTCTAACACATCAACCGCAAGGCGGAGCTAGAGAGTTTCCGGACGTACCGCGGTGGCGTCTGGGCCGGAGACTACGTCCCCTGCAGCGAGGACGGGAGAGAGGACTGCTCTGCTGGAGCTGCTGGTGCAGAGGCTAGGAGCGGCCGCAGAGCGCGCAGGGAGGCGAGCTGCGAGCCGGTCGGCTCAGAGGAGAAAGAAGAGAGGAGAGAGCAAATGGATGCAGCAGCTCTGGGGGTGGATTTGGTGCAATTTGGGGCGGGGTCGGGCTGTCGGGTCCGACGTGGTGGGCGTGCCCGGGCGCATCCATATTCGTCCCATATTTGAGCTAGATATGAGAGATGTCAGTTAGCCTGGGCGTTTGAGGGGGCCGTCTGAGTCAAAAAAACGTGACCAGGCGGCCTGCCTGAGCGTGTGAGGTGGTTTGAAATGGCCGGATGTATGAGGCGGGTTTGAAATGGCCGGATGTAGATAAAAAAATACTTGTTTTAGAGTTTTTTTGTTGATGGGGGAGGGGGTTATTTGAGGCAAATCCTATTTAGCGCTTAAGCGCCCGTTCGCAAACGGGCGCCTGCAGGGCACACCCGTCGCTGGCGAGCTGGGCTGGCCCATATATGTTCTGCTTACTTTTCGTAAAAACAGTTCAAAAAATGTGGTTCCATATATGTTCTGTTTACTTTTTGTAAAAACAGTTCAAAAAATGTGGTTCGTCGACACGGAGTCGAACTCGGGATAGAGACTAACCACTACGCCGATAATGAACTAGTGATTTGCATCTTGTTTCGCTTTATTTGTTCTACTATTCATTCATGGGAATCCTCCCGGTTTTGGGAAGCCTCCAGAAGCTTCCCAAACCGGTTTTTTTCCCGGTTCGTGGTCATTTTGGGGGCGGTTTTTATTTTGGTTTCCTTTTTGTTCTTTTTTTTTAAATTCGTTTTTAAAGTTGATGTTTTACCATTTTTGTGTTTTTATAAAAATAGATTATTGTTTCAAACTTAACTTTTTTTTCAAAATTGATGAACTTATTTCAAATTGGATGAAGTTTTTCCTGATTCGTTGAACTTTTTTTCCAATTCGATGAATTTTTTCAATTTTGATGAACTTTAATATCAAATTCGATGAACTTTTTTCGAGTTTTGACGAACTTTTTTCACAATCGATGAACTTTTTTTAAATGTGATGAATTTTTTTCAAATTCAATGAACTTTTTTTCAAATGTGTGAACTTTTATAAAATCCGATGAACTTTTTTTTTCAAATTTCATCAAATTTGTAAAAAGTTCATCGATTTGAAAAGAGTTCACGAATTTGAAAAAAAATCGTATAAGGAAAAAACGAAAAAGGAAAGCGGAAACTAGAAAAGAAGGAAAATGTTGTGACCAAGCAGATAACATGAGACGGCAGTTTGGTGGTTCGAGTCTGTTCGCGCACACCTTTTTTTTCTTTTATATTTTCCTATATGCGAGCGCCCTGTTTTGGGCCGGCCCAATAGTGCGGCAGCATGGGCGCGGGAACCCCTAGCTGGCGCTGAAGGCGCTGACTAGGCGCTCCCGTTATTTGACGCCAGTGGCCACATCTGAGGGGAAAACCTATACTTTTGTCCATGAGCAATTTACTTTTCTCCATGAGTAATACGAACAAACCTCCTGGACTAGGGGCCGATGGCCTAGGTTGGTCTTGCTCCGCCACTGCACCTATATTGACTTTTAAAACAAATGCACGCTGTCACATGTCACAATCACCCATTTGGTGTCGTGGCTAGCATGGCCGTAACCCGAAAGTGACCGGTATAGCGCGCGTTCGATTTTGTTGCGCTATACATGGCCCGGCCCAGTCAGGGCACTCTTGCTAGTGTTGCATGCTCAATTGGGCCTATCGTGCGTGCAACCCAATAAGCACCCCTCGACCAACTGGCTTGATCGCTCCAATATCCCTCGCTCACTTGTCCCTTTGACTGTTTTTTTGCCGGTCCCTTGACTCTTAATCGTTTATCGTTTAAATTTTCAAAAACTTCAAAAAAGTGCACAAAATTAAATTAATACAATTTTTATGAATTTTAAAAATCATAAATTTGAAAAATAATGTTCATGAATTTAAGAAAATTCATAAATTTGAAACAAATTATGAATTTGAATTTTTTTAAAAATTCATGGGTTAAAAAAAGTTCACAAATTATTGAAAAGTTTGCGAGTTTGGAATTTTTTCCATGAATTAACTAAAGGTTCATGAATTTTTTTAAAAAGTTTGTGAATTATGAGAATAATATAAAAAAGAAAACGAAAATTTACAAAAAGGAAAAAACCTGATCCGGAAAAATCAAAAAATGAAGAAGAAAAACCTATCATGAAAGCTTCTCGAAACCAAGAGAGCTTCCTGTTTGGTGGGCCCAATGTGATTGAAGGGTGTGCACCATGTACAATGTTAAATAGGGAATAGATAGTGTCTAAAACAAATAGGGAATATATTTGCAGAGCAGCGATTCAGAGCCCACGCTGTAGAAAAAAAATCAAAACAAATACTAGAAAGTTTTAAAAAATTCCAAATTGTTTTCCGTCATAGATAATTTGGTGTGTGTGGTCTGCTCCAATTTCCAGATCATTTAGACTTTTGAGTAGGTCTCAGAAAAAAAGACAAATTTGAGGTCCAACTAATGTTCTTGTCTTGCCCTGCAAATATATACATGATTCAGTCTATTTTCAGAAATTAGGATTTCTATTTTCTGCACTTATTCTATAAATTCAGTATCAGGTTAGTGCCTCTGTTTAGTGATTATATAGAACTACCTTTTGAACTTGCAGAAACTGAATGCATATAAGAATCGAGGACCTTTACAGTTGATGCATGATGATGATCATCCACCGAGCAGCACATCATCTTGGAAAAGCAGATGCGAATTTCTGCTAGGTATGCTTCGGTTGTCCCTCCCATCAACTCTCTCAACTCCCAAACCATTAACCCCGTCCTGGTTGTTCCTATATTTTCTTTTTGTTTTGTTTTTACCAATGCACTTTTCTTGGCATGTTTTAGTGTGTTCCTTCCTACGGCCAGCTCGACCATTTGCTCTGCAGGGAGCTTTTTAGCTCAGAAGGAGCAAATAATTTGAGAATGCATTGGTCTTTTCTGCAATCTGTTGTACAGGGGGATCTTTCATGTTTTTCTGCAGTTCTTTCTTCTCTTTGGCAATTCATTTGGATTGTGTCTCTCTCATGCTTGCGCATATTAGTTGTATGGTTGACTTTTTTTAGTAGCAGGGAGTAACTAAGTAGTTCACAAGCCAAGCATTTGTAAACTTTGATCATTTATTTGTGGAGAGTATATTTCTTTTTTTGTTCACCGTTTAGATATACATTTTTTGCTTGGCCTGCTGTATTTTCTTGAAGTAAACACTTTATTAGCTCTTTTACAGTTAAAAATGCATGCTTGCAAGTTGCAATATATAGCTGCTAATCTGATGCTCCAATCTTTAATTTGCTAATCTGATATTCAACTTTACTTTCAGGGATAAGCTGGTCAATGCAGGAAAATCTAAAAGAAAGCGACTAAAATCAACATTTGAAGGTACATCCTGTATTACGTTACTGCAGAAATTAATATTGTGGTCTGTTATTGGGAATCATGAGTTTCCTGATAATGAGACCCATTAGTAAGGGTTTGTTCAGAAGGCACTGCCTATATAAATGTGATGTACTGATGTTTTGATCGATTGTCTCTTCACCTATCTGGATTACTTAGCTCGAGCAATTTACAGAATCTTATACTTTAATAAGTACAACATTATTAATTTTTGGAGTAGTAGAGTAGTCATATATAGGTATATAAAGTTAGTCATGATCAGATTCCTATATGTTATGTAGGTTCGGCATATCCTAAATAGTAGAGCATAAATTCGGTGCCATGAAATATTAATTTGAGAAAATTTAATTTACCATTTCTTTCATATGAACTTAAGGAGAAGGCGCTTATTTCACCGGCTAAGGTTTCTGTTGGTTACTTCTTTTCGTCCTTCAGTTCATCGAAAAATGAAGAGGATCATGCCTTTCTGTTGGAATTGCTTTTCTGGTTTAAGCAATCATTCAGGTTATTGAAACACTCTCATGCCTCTTTTGTTCAGTCATTACTAATGATGAGTGTCGTGTGTCTGATATGGTTTCATGAGAGTAATTACCAGTAGTGAGAGGGTTCAGATTAGGGATTACGAATATGAAGTAGATGCCTTATATATAGATGCCTAACGATTGAAAAACTAATACTTATCTCTAATCATCCTTACATGCATGCGAACTATCTCTCTTTTCAGACCCTCTCTCTGTTACACATTTGCATTAAAATAAAAAGTAAAAGGGAAAACTTACTTTGGGTTCATATGGTGCAGACCAACAACAAGATGATTGTTAATGAAAGGTTTGAGTGTAGGCATACTCAAATCAAGGTCTAATTGTTTGGATGACTACTTTTCAGGTCTATGCCTTTAAGTAAAACTATGCATTTAATTATTGTTCTGTTGTGTTATTGATTTAACCGTTTTTATGTCAGCCAATTAGTTCTGAAGGATCCCACATCAGCTAATTTAGATCATGCTACTTTCGACCAAAAATTGCTTTCAGTGAGGCATGCCCTGAAGATGATACAATATCATTCCTCTTGGTGCCCGTGCTAATATAACTCTTATTTTCAAAAAAATAACAATTTCTTTGTATTTGGGAGCAGGATATTAGGTAGAAAAAAAAACAATTTCTGGCGAGTTCTTTGTTGGTCTGCTCCACCTCCCTTGGCGCTTGACCTAGCAGATGTGTGTGCGTGTGCAGATCACCCATGCCTCCACTACGCCACCTGCTGTTGGATGGCACTGGCCGTCCAAGCATGTGGAACTGGAAGGACTGTCCGTCATGGCGGCACAGCTCATCTCAGAGGAGAAAAGACCAAGGTCCTGCAGGTAACATCCCATCAACTACCTGTCTACTAAATAGAAAGCTTCCATCTTGATGTAATTTTCTGGAGGTTAATCCTACTTGCTCGTTTGATAAACCTTGTCATATGCTTCATGTGAGGTTTCTTGTATTGGTAGCAGGCAATGAGTTACTATATATGATATCATATTCCAAATACAATTATTGAACTCATCAGTTCAGCAGATCCTACATAAAAGGTGAAGTGAACAAACAGCATGCATTTGCTTTGGTTTATGGTTTTTTACAGCATCACTGAGTTTGCCAAAAGAAATTTGCCCAAAACAAACATCACGACACTCTGTTTTAGCCTAAACAGAAGTGGCTTTAGTTTATGACATCTCTGAATTTTGAGAATAGTAGGACAGGATCTGCAATTGCACTTTGCAAGTTTTACTGATTTCTTGTGCAAGATCCTAAAACAGTTTACCATTTGATCCCTAGATTTTCTTATATTGTTGAAGTTTCTATAAATATACAATATGTTTGGGGTTTATCTGTGTGCCTAGCATTGTGCAACAGTTATATTTTTCTTCAAGGACGGTGAAAGAGCTATAACTTATACCGATCTCCGATTCAAGTTCTTTTTTTGTATGGAGGGCACTGTAACTATCTCATGGTCAGAACATTCATCTTGTTAGTAATTAGTCTATATTATTTAGTTTCAAAAGAAAATTTCTCTTCAGTGAGAAGTTTCCATTTCTCTTGAGTGAGAAATTTCCGGAGGGCGGCGGTGTTGAAGGGACCCGCGGGCGCTGGCCAAGATCCCGATCGATGGACGCGCCTGGTCGCTGGAGCCAGATCACGCGTCGGCTTGGGGACACCTCGGGGATGTCCACAACAGTGCGGGATGGGGACCGAGCGTCGGGGCATGTCGCGGGTTCCGGTTGAGGGCTTGATCATATAACTGAATTATTATTGCTTGCTTTCTGACATTGTGACATTGAACACTAGAGCTGAATTGACTCTCTTCACAAGATTCACTTTGATACAGCCATTTTCTTAATGACAGTCTTCATGTGAAGGTTTCAAGTACTACATATAGGAGGAGGCAGGAGTGGCTGCAATCTTGCTACGAAATGACACTTACGGAGCTTCTTTACCTAACATGGCCAAGAAGTCCGCAAAATCCAGTGAGCGTAGAGTATAGCCGGTTGGATACATATCTGCAGAGTGCATGTAGTGTGTGTGTCAGATATACAGTGGGAAAACACCACAATGCAAGTGTCAGATCCTGTTCTTGATGCAATTTTGCGACTCTATTCTGGACTGTAAGCAATTGGTTGAAGTTCAGCTGAAACTCAGATCAGTCTTGTGGCTCTTCTGTACCTATTTTCAACCGGTTTATTTTCGTCCCCTCTTTTTCCTATGGCAATTTGACACCGTCTGGACAGAGTGGCTTGTCTGCTTGAGCCCGCATACTACGACGGCCAACTTGCTCGGTGCACGCGTCGGTTGGTCCCAGGTCAGGCCCCTCTAGATCCCACTGGGAAGCTGCAGTACTGGATGGATGAGAACTACGCTTACAATTGCGAGCACTGCAAGGTATGCATGTGTCCCTCTTCCACGGATGTCAACATGTCGTTTTTTATAAGTTTTAGACACAGTCTGATCTATGTACTTTGTCCGTTTTTCCTTAGCAAACAATGCATTCTGCGATAATGAGCATATAGTGTCGAACTATTATTATAACATTGCAGTTTTGTTCGAGTCCAAGTTCCCGACCATCATCTCACATATAGTGTTCTCAAATTAGATCGATAGTAATGCAACTTTATGCTAGAATGTGCAACAAAACTATCTTGTTTGTATCTGTTAACTGTTGAATCCCCAAGATGAATGCCCGTACAAGAAGCTTGTCAATCCTAAATTCTTTCTTAGTAAACATATTTGATCACATAGTTTTCTTTTTTTGTGAATTCCGAACATACTACTTGGAGGAAGGAGGGGGCGGCACAGAGAGGGTCCTCACACAGTCCAGTGATCGACCACGACGACGCGGCCGTGCGGTGGGTACCCACGGACGCCGCTCTGCCGGGTCGGAGGAGGAGTCCAGATCCGGCACCTCACCAAGGTCGGCGCTGCACGGTGAGTGCAACTGCCTTGAGAAACCCGGCCCGGCCATCTTCTCCCCCGAGTTGCTGCCACGGCGAACCCTATAGGCGCCTCTGCGCCCCAGTCAAGTCTCATGTGTGCGTTGATTTAGGTCAGCCTTCACGTCATATATATTTGACCTACATCAATTATCTTGTTGCTTATATCTACTATTCAAACAATATTATTTTAAAACTTCTTGATTTACTGTTAACTTAGTTTATTGGATGGCAGGAGGAGTGTACTGTTGAGATCAATGTCGGGATCCGCAAGTACTACTATTCAGAGTTCCCGTGGACTTTTCGTTCAGGCAAATGATAGCCTTCTTAAAATTGCATTTTGTTGTTGGTGTTTTAGGTTTCTATTGCGTAGCATCAGATTAATATTGCCAAGCATGAGCTGGCGGGGCATATGGAAGATATCCCATGGGCCAGCAGCTGGAGCCTGGAAGCGGATGTTAATGCTCCATAGCAGAGAGTTTAGGTTTACAGCAAGCAGCGACTACCAAATTTTCCATGGTTAGTGTTGATTCCTAATGATCTGTGGTTTATAACATTGATGATAACATCTAGGCTATCTCAAATTTACCATCAGAATAGTGATCTTTGTGCATGATTGGTTTAAATTAATTTTTTCATCCCAGCTCTTCTGTTTACAGTAGGATATAAACGGAGATTGTCATGGAGATGGTTGCCATCAGTTCCATTTTGTTGCACATCACAAGCCTGCCATTTTAGGTTGATATATGTTTTCAATATCTTTACCTCTACTATTTCAAGAATGTGTGATGTGTCACTAGCTTATTCCATTCTTGCATTGTAGTACCTTGAGGTCTGACTCATGCATGCAGATGGGGAGATGCATTCATGTGCTTGCTGTTGCGTGCCAGTAGCTTCGTTCAGTTGCTTCAGTGGGATAAAGTTACTCGATGTGGATTTTGTTCTGTAAACGTTCAACAAATTTGCCAGCGAGTAGTTTGACACATACGAGCATGAGGTTCTTCTGGTAACAAGTTCTTGATGCGTCGATAGGATAAGTTTTACAGAAATGAGATGATCTTCTTAAGGGAGGCATTTTTACATCTTTGCACAGGTGTACTTTTGCGGCTGTACTTTTGTTAATTGAAAGTGGAATTACCCCAATTGATAACCAAATTTTGTGCTCACTGCCGACATGGGGTTGACGATGACGTCCCAGAGCCCTTGCCTCTGCTTGATGCTGCGTCGAGCAAGGTCCACCCCTGCTACCAAATGCATTTGGACTCGCATATTTCTATCATAGAGGAGTAAACCTACAAATCTCATCTCATTCTTTCACAGATGAAGCCATCAGATACGTGTGGTGTGTAGAGTCCGTTCTAATCAATGGAAAGGAAGTGGAGGAAGGGAAATTGCCTACAGGTGATACTGATAACTTTAAAACCATTACTATGGTTACAAAATGCGGTAAATATTGCAGACACTGATAACTTTAAAAACATTACTATGATTACAAAATGCGTAAATATTGCAGATACTTCATTTTTCCTATTTGGTACAGTTAGATCCTTATTCGCTTACTTGTGATGTATTTCTGATTGTTTTGACGTGTTCATGAATTGCAAAATGGGGCTTCAAATGCATATCAAATCATGATTTCCAACATGATCGATTTTCATGTCTTTTTTGCAGAGTTATTTACATTTCAACCTGATCACAAGGCCATTAGAGATTGGACTATTCCACTCGGTCCGAACTACATTAGGTCAATTGTACATTTTATTTCAAGTTACGAAGAATACGAGCTGAGAACATATAGGAGCTCTATGTGGTTTAAATATTTTTAGACGAAGTTTGATGTACTTCTCATGAATATCTTCGTAAACAGAAATAATGGTAAACCATGCACTGCTACATTATGTTTCACCAGAATCACTCTTTATAATATCTTGTTGCTTTCATGTTGTGGATACTAATTATCTTCGGCATCTACTAAGGTAAAGCTAAATGTTTTACGAGTATATTTCCATCATGTTGAGTAATTTATTTTGAAGATGATACTAATATGTTAATCGGCTACTTGGTGACCTTAATCGTCCCATTAACTAATTTATTGACCGGTATTGTGAAGAATTACTAACGGCAAAGGTACACCTTTGCCATGTGTTTTGGACAGTTCAAGTTTCCGTGCTTGTAATTGTGCCAATGGATGAACTGATTCATGAGACGTTGGTTCCAAGAACCCAAAAGTGTAAATCGGCCATGCTTTTATCTTCACATCGACCCGCGAAATTCTTATTGAATTAGAATACTTTACCGCGATTCAATAAGAGTAAAAATAGACCTGAAGCTAATGACCGATGTCCATATTTTTTTTGCAACTCATGTGAAAGTGCAACAGGAACATTATATTTCTCTTATTAAATAAATTGGCTTCTACAAATTCCATGTATGCATATTTGAAAGAAAATATTATTCTCACATTTTTAGTTCCAAGTTCACTATTGAAAATAATAGCCCTTGGAGAGGGAGAGAGAAGGAGGGGGGGAGGGTAGGCTTACAGTCATGAAATCGTAAAATGCAGCCACACTTTACTAATACAAGATGTGAAATTTACCGCATCTGCACCATTATGGGTTCGAATTTCAAAATGTTTGTGTGAGGGACACATGTGGCGAGTTTGGACTGGGGAGGTGGAGAGGTAAAAATAGTGAATGGAACAAGAGTGATTTCACGGGAAAAAGGAATAATCGACAATATCGGACTATGTGTGCCCCGGTTGCAACGCACATGCAATTAGCTATAGAAGATAAAACGAGAGAAGAAACTTTTTTTTCTCTTCTCTAATGGATAAATAAATTTGTACCACGAACTAGGCATGCGCGTGTGAGGGCGGGAAGAGGAGACACATTGACATTTTTCAGGCTTTGGACGAACATTTCTATTCGTAGCTTTCTATTTTCGTGGCAACGCATGAGCATAACGCCATCGTGATAGAATCCTGGATGAAGAGTGGGTCCGGTATAGAACCATGAGGTACTAGCACTAAGATAGGAAGATAGTTGTCGCCCTTGTCCCTTGCTGCTGGCTTGCCACAGCTGCGGCGATCACTAGCTCACTTAGAACACGAGTTAGTGAATTTTGTGGTAAGTGTGAAGGTCGAGATTGAGCGGGATGGGGTTGATATTGGTTCGTTCAGTTACTGTTGTTTGAGCGGAATAATTTTCATACTATAGAAAATGTCGCAAAGTACATTTCATTAAAGATGACTTTGCCGTCCAACGCGACCCTGCATCGGTCCGCCGATGGGTCCGCACACAATTTTTTCCGCAAATTCGAGACAAACAAAGAGGAGCTTTGCCGGAGCCCGGACATCCGACTGGCCTACAAAAAGCCACCACGTGCCCTTGTCCGTGCAGGATGGCGTAAGACTGGTCTTATTCGGCGGAAGAAGAACGTGATGAATAACTGATTAGCATGATGTTCGGCGGAAGACTTCAAGCTAGCTAGCTTGATTTGGCGAAAGGGACACGGCTATCTAGCCAAATATGATTTACTTAGTATAAATCTCTAATTATTATTAAATACATGGTTTGTGCGAAATATTAGAACACCTTCGGCCAAAAACACTGATGTTAATCTATGTTTTCTCTCCAAAAGGCAATGCTTTTGGTCAAGTGTGTGGCGGAAGCTGCTTGCAATGCATTGCATTGGTTGGCCGAAGGTGCATGTAACATGTTAGTTTTGTGTTGGCGGAAGGTGTTTTTTTAATTAACCATTGTTTAGCATGTTTAAAGTTAGATTGTTACGGGCATTTTTGGTTATGGTTGGATGGTCGGCTCCCGTATCATTGTCTGTGGACTGGTTCCGCATCCATGAACGAATATGGTGTCCGGTTTACGGGTCAGCGTTGAAGATGCCCTTAAATTATCTTTTTAATCAACTTACATTGCACCGTGAAATGAATTTCAATTATTACCCAATTGTTACGGTTTACCTTTTCTATACATGTTTATACTAATTTCAGCAAAATGCTTTAAAAGCCCGTGGCAACGCACGGGCATTCTACTAGTGTGGAGTAGTGTTTGTCTGTAACCAGAGGTCAACCCTGCGCACTAGGCCCCTACACTAGAGACTAGACTAGCTAGATGGCTTGGCTGAAAGGAAATCACGCTCCGTCATCTTCCATATCTCGCTGAGGAGATAGCGCCAGAGCCTCCAGGCTGGCTGCTGCTTCGTCCTCCGTAGCTGCTTGCTCAGAAGACTGCCCGCGTTCAGGGGCTCGACCTCAATTCGGGTGAAGGTGGTGAAGGCATCATACATGATCCATCTCGCACTTCGCAGATCGTTTCGGACTCTGCATAAATAACAGAAAGAGCAAAAATAACTGCAAGCAGCGCAAAACGTTTTTTCAAATTTGATGAACTTTTTTTTCAAAATCAATGAACTTTTTGTAAATCTTGGCTTTTTTAAAAATTCAATGAATTTTCAAATTGATGAACTTTTTTTAAAATTTGATAAAATTTAAAATATTTATGTCTTATTTTTGAAATTCATGATCTGTTTTGAAATTGACAAAAATTTTGCAGATCTATTTTTCGAAAAGTTAATGGTCAAATTTTGAACGATCAACAATTTTTTGTAGGCAAGACCGATCAACAGCTGACTTTGCGACGCCTGACCGAGCAAAAGAAGTTGGGTTGCGATCGAGCGAAGCAAGGAACGAGCGAACGCGTTTGTTGGACCAGCCCAAGTGGGGGTTCTGTGTGAGCGCCAGTTTGATAAACTGGCGCCAGAAGGGCTAATCAGGAGGGCGCCCCTATATCTCGCCTTAAGCCAGTTCAACTTTTTTTTGAGGCAATTAAGCCAGTTCAACTTCCAACCCGCTGAAGGGGCGAGCGAGAAGGGCCGGCCCATGCGCGTGGGAGGCCACAACCTGTTTTTCTTCTTTTTTAGTTTTTTAGTTTTCTATTTTCGTTTTCTGCTTTATTTTTGTAATTTGTTTTATACTTTAAAATATTATATACAAAAAAAACTCTACAAAAACATTTGAAAGATGTTGAACAAGTATTTGAAATTTTTTGAACGAGTATTTAAAATATATTGAACAATTATTTGAAAATGTTGAATAAGTATTAAAAATTGTTGAACAAGTGTTTGGACAATGTTGAACAAGAATTTGGACAATTTTGAATGGGTATACAGAAAATGTTGATCACTTATTAAAAAAATGATGGATTTTTTAATCATGTATATAAAAATTTTAATCAAGCATTTCAAAAAAATGTTGAACAAGTATCTGAAAAATGTTAATCAAGCATTTGGGAAATGTTAAATGTGTATAGAAAGAAAATGTTGACCATGTATTAAATAAATTATGAAAAAACATTGATCATGTATGTAGAAATGTTAATCAAGCATTTGAAAAAAATGTTGTATAGGTGCTTGAAATATGTTAATCAAGTATCTGAAAAATGTTAAATGTGTATAGAAAAATGTTGACCATGTATTAAATTAATGTTAATCTTTTCACTTGAAAACTATTAATCAAGCATTTAAAAAAGTTAGAAATGTATACAAAAATTTCAAAAAATGTTACATATGTGTAGGAAAAATGTTGACCATGTATTAAAAAAATATGTAGAAAAAATAAATCAAAGAAAAATGAAAAATAAGACCTAAGAAACAAATGCAAAAGAGAATGAAAAAACTGATAAAAAAATGAAAGAAACAAAAGGAAAAACGAAAAATAAATAAATAGAGAATGTATAATAAGTCAAAACAAAAACAAAAGAGAAGGTAAAAGAAAAGAAACAGAGAAAACCGAATAAAAGTGAAGAAAGAAGAAAGAAAAGGAAAAAACCCAGGCAAAACAAGGAAAGAAATGGAGAAAACCCATTTTCCAAAAATGAGTTAAACTTGTATTTTAAAACATAGAAAAACAGAGGAAAAAAGGTGAAAAAAGAAAACTGAGCAATGGAAAACATGCGTGTCACCTCAAGTAGGATGCACCATACATTTCATCGATAATCCGACTCTAGCACAATTACCCAATAGACCCGGGATTGAATCTCATCCCCCTTCCCCGCACACGCTCCTTTTTTCTTTATTTTTTCTTGTTTTAATTTCGTTCCAATGGGCCAACTCGTCACTGCACACTCTCAACCCGAGAGTAGTTACTGTCTCTCGCTTAATGGGCCAGTTCTTATTTGACTACATCATAAGTAAGCTGATGGCTCCTCTCCTCTGCTCTCTCATTCTCTGTGTGCCCACGTGGCCATTGATGGCGGTAAACTTCATTATTGTGCAACAACACACCATGGACAATTTGTGGTTCCAAGATAATTCATTTGCTGTTATTTTGGTCATGCACGGATCAGTTTTTACAAGGACTGCACTTGTCTTGTGTCAGTGGTAACGATAAATTAAATCCGGTGTGTCGTCTCATGTAAGTAGATTGTAGACCTCACTCCTGTATCATCCAAAACAACTAGACTGCAAACTTCTTGTTCTTCAAATGTTGCTCTCTCCATTCTTTTCTCAAAGACTTTGGGATTGTACTCTAAACTGCACTTATGCATAGTCATTGTAGTATTTATTGTTTGCTAGTGAAATAAATTTACGTGACTCAATTATATGTTGACAAAGGACGAATAAGTCATTGCAACCCAGGAAATTAACAGGAGCCCTGGTAGGTGTTTACATGTTCATCCAGCATGCTATATAGATACGGTAGCAGAACCGTAATGAGCATACACAAATCTTTTATTGTTCGTGTTGTTAAAACATGTACTTTGCCATTAGATGACCAGTTAAAGAGAAGAATTACACACAAGAATTTGCAAGTCATGAATGTTTGATTTTGAGTTCCATGCACTGATGTAATCTGTAGAGGAGCAAACACATCAAGCATTTAGTTTGATTTGTTGCAAGGTCAAACACTGTCAAATTGTAGGATTGGTGCACTATTAGTCATAGGGACAATTTATTCTGTTTATAATTAAGTTTTTGACTTTATATGAAAGAGGAAACTTTACTTGGATTCTTTGAGTGACATTTGTTGGTTGTAATTCCATAGCCATTTTGAAACATTTTGTTGCGTGAATGATGTTTAACTCCCTCGTTGGTCAAAAGTTTTGGGGGTTCATCTGCACTGTGCGCGTGTTTGCCCATCAGATCATTTTGTAGTCAAGGCATTCTTCTTATGTTGAGCATCAGGCTTCATTGCATTTTCCGACCTTTGATGCCTACCCTCTATCTCTATAGATTTTGCATCAACGATGTGGGCTCTTGCCATGGGATCTGCATACTGATTTCCTGTAGGAGATCCGAGGAATAGTTATGCCGCAATATATGCTTTGGAGCTGGCATTCCATTTCCGTTTAGTGTTTTGCAAGATGCGATCTTCTGCATTAGTTTCAAGTGGGGAAAGTCATTGCTTGTTCCTCCAGTTTGAGAGTGAAGGTAGACCGCCAACACAAAATATAACTGTTATCTTCTAATGCTTTTGTGTTATATTGATGGTCTTACCCTTCTAGATAGGTTGAAGCAATAGGCTCAAGGTTTACACTGACTTTTGTCGGTGGAGCTCTGGTCTATGGACATTTGTCTTGTTATGGCAGAATTCTGAGTGCATGGGAGTGTCCGAACTCTTTAGTTGGTACTTTGTAGTGTGTAATCCGAGTGGAAAAAAGAACATGTTATTTCATTTTACCATTCTGGTTATTGTTTCTTCTGAGGTCTGGTTCATTCTGATCATAGGATGAGTGAAGCAACCGCCCGGCCGGCCTGCCCTAAATCTCAATTAGAGGATCCTGTCGTCGATGTGGAGGAGGGTGGTGGCCACACATCCATTGCACAATCTTTAGATCAGTGAGGACTCCATTCCCTGAGGTTATTATCATCTAATAGGCCAAACAGATTCTTTTTTAGCTTATACTCCCTCCGTTCCTAAATATATGACTTGGTAAAAGGTGGCTTGTGCTATGCCTGAATTGAAATAATTGGCGTTGGATCAATATTGCAATTCTCAAGCCTGCGATAGCATTTCGATGATTTCTAGCAGTAAAATTGTCACTGTAACTTTAGACCTGTGGTTATCTCCAGAGTTATCCCTTACTTTTACTATCATTATTGAATTATTTTTGACCTAAGAATCGTCGCCATAGTTTATAGCCTTGATAGCAAAAGTGAGGTGCATGTTTTGTGTGGTTCATGAAAACTGACAATAGAAGTGAATTCTTGTTATGTCGTGTATAGAAAAATGAACATCCTTGTTAACAAAGTTTTATATGTCCCCAGTGGATACATATGCTTTTAGCTTCCTAAGCTAAGATACACTAGTATATATCTTGTGTGTTAATTGTGATACTGATGAGTGTTGATGTAGATTCCTGGATGGTCCCAGCAAACATTCCTAGTTCATGGATTTCATTATTCGATTATGGAGGTCAGTATAGGTTATCATCATCTAGTACATGAATTACTGACAACAACAGTAAGTTTTGACAAGTTTGTAGTTAAATAAGCACTCATCAGCAGTTTGTTCTAAAATAATAAAGAAAATCCTTATACAAATAGTTTTAGAGTACAAATAGTCTGGTGTAAATCTTCTACTTTGTGCTGCAGGACATTGACAATTGGATCAGTGAGTCGAAGCTCTCTGTGAACACACATCACTGGTCGGCTGGTTCACGTGATCTCACTGACCGTCTTCTCCTCCTCGCGGAAGGACCAATTCTCTATTTGAGTTCCTCGGCCTCCTCCCTGGATGCATTGGCTGCTTTACACTGCAATGGGAGCTTTTGAAGGTAGTGGTGTGACTGGTAAATTGACAAATGCAAGGAATAGTTTTAGTGTTTATCCTTCAAGGAGCGATGAGCTATTAGAAAAGTGTGATATTTGAGCTCAAACCCATCAACCATCATACGGATCCACTGCACTGGGCCATGCTTCTACTACAACAATTGAGGTTCCTATGGAGCGCCGAGTCACAGTGGCAACTTTTTGCCCTCATCACCAAACTGACAAAGACAAAGCTTGGTCGGCATCACTGAGCACTGGAGTTGGTCATACTGCAGTTTTATTGCACTGGATTTTTCAAACCTATAGTGTCAGTTAGTGAGGGAGTCTTTTGGTACAAACCTCTAGTGCTGGCTTTGGTACCCTTTTTTTGTTGTTGTTTTGAGTCAACCCAATAGAGGTTGAGCATCCAGTAGCCATCTTGTCAGTGCTCTCTGGATGAGTTGTGGAAGCAATATGTTGCTGAAGCACCACGTCATCTTGTTTCAAGGATGCTTTATCACGTTATACGTCATTGTTGTAATTTTCAGAGCCACAAACGTACTGGTAGCAGCATTGTTTTGGACATGTGGATAAATGTGAATGTCATCCAATGAATGTATGTATAAGGTTGGTGAGAAATATTGTGTGCCATGCCATGTTGCTATGTCTTTGAAAGATGCAATAAAACCAAATGTTTTGATCTAGTTGATGGTCTATATGTATCTAGTTTATCCTTCTTTGAGGATCCATGCCTACCAACCTATGGATGGATGGATATGTTACCCATCCATTTGCTTGTAAACTGCAGCAATCATATACTTGCTTCTTGTAATTCTTGTGGACTCTAAAGAAAATAGAGTGGCTTGAACATTAGAAACATAAAAAACAACAAACTCTAGAACAATTGAGCTCGTCTTTGGTTTGATGTCCTCAAAGAAACCATGACTGACTTGAAATGTTTGCTAAAAATAGTGGAACTTGAAGAAGATATTGTAGAAGTTGTGAGTGAGAAACCAATGCCATGTGATAATTTCCTTTGATGGAAAGAAACGAAATGGAACTAGCTAGGGATGCCCATCAGGGGTCTGGTTTGCGCCAACTCCCTGATCCGCAGCCTCCTTGTTCTCTTCACCGTGCCTTCTTCAAAGAAGGTTTCTATATATACTAGAAAGAGTCTAGTATCCATGTGCGGGGTGGGTGTGCGGCTTGAATTTTGGAACTAGACAAAGTATGAAGTATGCCAAGTTGTGGGACTTGGACTTTCCCGAGTGTTTTTTGTTGAGAACTCAGCAAACGATTCTACCGAGTTTATTTTGTTCATCGAGTCATTTTTCGTTGAAACTAGGCAAAGTATGAAGTATGCCAAATTGTTTATTGTTGACGAGTCCAATTTCGAACCAAACTAGGCAGATATAAACTTTACCGAGTCCTCGATAGAATGAACTCGGCGAAGTTTTGAAACTCGAGTGAAATGCACCGCTAGTCCATGAACTCAAACTGATTGCACACTTTTAGGCCAACAACTTGGAAAGTGATGGTTTTGTCCCTAAACACATTTATTTGATCAATTTCCAAAACCAATTTGAGAGGAGAAAAACCGGCCACATGGTTGTACGTCAGTGTTTCTTAGACCGTTTTGTAACTAACTATTTTTTACAGGGCCCTTTTTGCAAACTGGCCGTTTTTTCTATCAACGTATCTTAAGTAATAGCATATACAGAAAAAAAAAATTCACCTTGCATGTGATTTGAACCCAACCTGAATTCTGTACCAAGTTGCATCCGACTGTATATACTAGATGATACCCCGCACGCTGTTGCGGGAATATTTTGCAACATATTTCAATGTGATTCGTTGTATGAAGCATGAATATTTGAAGTAATAATATAAAAAGCTAAACCTAAAAATACATATAATTTATAATGTTTGATTACTATATAGTTGTAAAATGTTTATTAAATATATACAGAATAATAGAATGGAAATTCCCAGGTATGTTTGCATGTTGAGATGGGTCTTTTTTTTAAACATGTCATGATGAAGTGGCATGCTTGCATGTTGAGAGACATATAGTAATGGGGGTGGGTCTTTTCTCATGCATGTTGTCCGATGATGTGGCATTACTTGCATGTCGAGAGAAATAGTTAATGGGGGCTAGCTATTTAGATATAGAAGACTACAATAATTTCGTTGACATTTAACCTTTCCGTGCAGGATGACATTATACCTTTTTTTTAGCAAAAGACGTTCTTTCCAAGCAATTAATGTCAAAGGCAAGAAAGCTAACGGGTACTTGATATACGATTGTAAATATAAGAAAATCTATCGACCAACAGTAGAAGGAAATCAATCAGGTGCTTACATGGGATCTCCTGATTCTACGTGAATATAGACAGTCGGCTGTCTCTAATTACAAAAATCAGATTGTGCTCCAATGATCAGAAGCTAATTGCTAGCTTTGAAAGGTTGTAGGTTTGAATCACATGCAATGTAGGATTTTTTTTACTCTATAGTCCATTTAGGGCAACTCTAACCGATATCCTAAAACTTCACGGAGTAAACGACGGAGTAAAGTTAGTGGAGTAAAATTTCACTCCACTAACGGTTGCTGCACCTAACCGATCCCCTAAAAATTAGTGGAGTAAAAGTAGTCTCGATTTCGTAGCCAACACTACACAATACATATATTAAAAACCATTCAAATTGAAACATGCATAGCATAACCGTCATAACATAAAGTTTCATCATCCCATTTTTCAAAGTAAAACATGCGAAGTTCACCCAGAAGACATCACGTCAAACACAATGTTTGATCCAAAATCAGCACAAACATAGCATGTGTGGATCGAGCCAACGTTTGGCATGCACCACGACCTCCTCGGCCACCACCACTCAAATTAACGGTGTCTTTGGCGAAGGAATCAACTTGAACATCCTCTCGGCCACCATCACCATCACCACCGCCATCAACACCGACATCCTCGCGGCCACCATCACCAACATCAACACCTCCATCCTCTCGGCCACCACCACCAAGATCATCGCCTCTACCACTCCCTCAGCCCCCACCATCAACACCACCTCCTCGGCCACCATCATCAACATGACCCCCTCTGCCACCACCAACATTCCGAAGAGAGGCTTCCAAGATCTCTCCACGAGTGAGCTCCCAATACTTTCTTGCGGTTTCATCCATTGTATTTGGATTCATGAACATGATAACTCGTTCTTCGGCCGCATCACGAATTCTCTCCTCCTGATCAAGTGCAAGCATACACTCCTCCGCCTTCAACTTTCTCTCTTCGGCCGCCGACTTGGCCTTCCATTTCTCACCCTCCAACGCCTTGAGCTCATTCCACCTCGCCATCTTCTCCTCTTTGTGTTCGGCCGCCAACATCTTCTTGGTCTAGATCATTGCCACAAGGTCTTTCTTGTAAGTGCCACCAAATGTATTTCTCTTCTTTCTTTCTTTTGCAATCTTGTTTCCTTCTGGTCTATTGTTGGCATCTTCATCAACCTCATCGTCCTCCTCAACGGATATGCTCAACCTTAACCTCTTTGGAGTGGTCTCCGCAATTCTTTGGATCCACTTCTCGGTCTTGCATAGCTCCTTGTCACAATGATGCAAAGTGAAGGGCTTGTGGCCGAACTTGGTGTTCCGATGCTTGAATATCTCTTGGATGTAGGGGCCATACTCTGCCACTTGCACACCACTCGGTGGAGCATGGTTCACTTGATCGATGCAACCGGACCATCGGTTGCATTGGTCATGAATGGTGCCCCAACGATGCCCAAGAGAAACTTGGGTACGGCTTGATTACACGTCCACGGATTTGTTGTAGTGGTCGGTAATCTTCTCCCAAAACATGGTCTTGTTTTGATCCGTTCCAATCGTTGCCAGTGGCGGATCTATGATTTTGAAACAGGGTGGTCGACCCTAAAATTTCTTTTACGACAAATATGACATGCGAATGTACTAATTAATTTACCAATAGCACAATAGAAATTTATAAGTATGGTATTAAAAACATAGTAAAATTTATCAAATAAGTCTCAATTTTGCATAAAAGAAGACGGCATACCTTGAAAAGTTCAAAGAAGACTATGTGCATGTGTTCATTCTTCCACGTTTGGTCTTCAATCTGAGAATGACATTTATTAACTAAAAAAATGGGAACATTGTATCAATTGTTTGACCCAGATTGAAACAATTCAGTAGTAACTAGTAACATTTCGGGACAGAATTTATTAGTAATACATTACAATTTACAAAAGTGTACAACAAGCCTAAATTCGTAGTGAGCACTACTGGCAGGTAGCAGCACGACGAGCAATAAGTAATGAGTAAACTTAATCTGGGGAAGGGGTAGAAATCTCATCGAACGTACCTCAAATCGGGGTGGGCGGCTAGCTGCTGGCCTGCTGCAGCTGCACAACGACAGCAGCCGGGCGCCGACTGCCGAGTGCAGCCTGGGAGGCTGCGGTCTGCCGGCTGGGCGCGATGGCGCCGAGAAGGGGCGGGGCGGGCAGAGTCGCCGGCGAGATCAACGGGAGTGCAGAACAGTCGCGAGGGGAATCGGGGATGGGAGGCAGTTTGTAGCGGCTGTCCTGGCGGCTACCGCGGTTGTGCGACGACTCGATGTTGTGTTTGCTGGGCTTTCTTTCTTTCTTCCGGCCCATCCCCTAGTTTCTCTCTTATGGGCTATGGTAATATATATGGGTTGACCAAAATTCCCAGGGTGTCCACCCTGTAGATCCGCCACCGATCATTGCATCCATAGAGATGGCGCACCAAACGTCGCAAAGCACAATGTCCTTCTTCTGGTTATAGTTTTGGTTGTGGCACTTTGGGACCTTGGTGCTTGCTTTGGTCACCTCCACAACCTCATCCTCCTCGGCCACCACCTCTTCGACCTCCTCCTCCTCCTCCTCCTCCTCCATGTCTTCATGGCCGAATGATCCCAAAACAAGTCACAGTTGAGCTCATCAAGGCCAATGGCGGCCGAGGACTCAAACGATGCGAGGAATTCGGCCGTGTTCATCTCCGCACTACAATATCAAAGAAAACACTATCAGCAATCATTATCGATCACCAACAATCGCTATCGGATACCGGCACGACGCGAGGTTTTTATTATTACCTTGTTCTTGTTGGCATTTCATCGAGCACTTGGCGACCGCGATTCTTGTTGCCGGCTGCAGCCACCGCTCTAGCTTGAGTAGTCGTCGTTGGGGCTGCCGGAGGTGCAGCACGAGGTGTCGGCGTAGGACAAGGCGCCGCATTGGCCTTCTTCATCTTCTTCTTCGCGGCCGCCTCCGCGAGCGCCGCCGCCGCCGCCATCGGATTTCAAGCTCGTTTGCCTCCGTCGGTGCGGCATGCCGTGCTAGAGAGATGGTGGACACCTCGGAGACTATTGGAGCGGTTGGAGGCGGAACTTGGACGCGTTGGGTCTTCTTCATATCCAAACTCTTCTTCGGCGGCGGCACCGATGTGTGAGTGGTTTCTGGCGTGCCGCAAGGGGGGGGGGGGGTGCGAGAGGGAAAGGCGCCGGTTTTACTCGGCGGTGGCGGGATGGAGTAAGTTTAGGGGAAATAGGGAGGTGGAGTAAATTTTTTACTCCACTAAGTCTTTTAAGGGATCGGCTAGGTGGGCTCTAAGGGAGTAAACCAGAAATTTTACTCCCTTATAGTCTTTTAGAGAATCGGTTAGAGTTGCCCTTAGCTAAGATAGTTTAGAAAACTGACAAGTTTGCATATAAGTCTCTTTATAAAACTATTAGTTCACGAACGGTCTACGAGCTGCTGACGTAGCAGCCATGTGTTCGGTTTTTCTCATCTCTAATCAGTTTTGGCCTTATTTGTTCATGAAAATGAGTTTGTGGACTAAATCTGATCATTTTCTGAGTTGATGGCCAAAACTGTGCAATCAGTTTGAGTTTGTGGACTAGCCACGCATTTCACTCTTGAAACTCTGCACAAAACCAGATTCTAGTAGGGGAACAACCAAATACCACCGCAAGAACGAGCCATCGATGCGCGATTGTCATCGCTCTCCTACCGGGTGAGCTTGACCTTATCGATGATAGTCAGAAAGTCTTCATGCACATGCCTCTAAGCACCAGTGCTGGAGCCGCAGTCATCGTCGTTGAACCCTTGAATAAATATGTAGTACCTGACATCATATCTCGCCACACGACGAGAGACACAACCCTCACGGTCTCACGGAGAACACATGAATTTATGACGGAGCTCCGTCGACTTTGTCCAGATGAATGAACTCAAGGAGGATTGAAAACCGAAAGACAAACTTGAAAAAGAAGCACCGTCATGCGTCCGAGAGCCGCAACCGCGACTAAAAAATAAATCCTAACTTAAACTATTAACAGGAGCGAAGGCACCGAGATTCCCGTCCCATCCCTAGCTGTTGGAGCGGCAGGCGGATGGGAGGCAAATCTAGGGGCTCGTCTACTCTAAAATATTATTTCTCTTACTTGAAGGAAATCAGAATGGCTGCATTTCGTAAAAGTTTTTTTATATTATATATGTATGGTGGCTCCTTTCATCATGAAAGAAAAATGAGATAAAAAAAGAAAAAGAAAATAGGCCAATTCCCCGCACCGACTTGTCTATGAACATACGGATTTTCCAACGGCAGCCTCTCCCCGCGACCCTCTTCCACTGCTACCTCGCAAGAAGCCAAGAACCTCCACGGACGATCGTCGAGATCAATATAATCGCCGCCGAAACAGATCTCCCGCAAGGCCGCAACCAACCTCCCCCGCGCAGCTATCGATGGAAGAAGAATTCCACCACGGACACCAGTTGCGGCCGCCGACGCTTGACGCGCCTCCGGTCAGCTACCCCGCCGCTGCAGGCGCCTTCTACGGCCGCTACCCCGCCGCCCCGGGCGCCCCCTACGGCTGCTACCCCGCCGCGGCGGGTGACACCTACGGCGGCTACCCCGCCGCCCCGGGCGACCCCTACGGCCGCTACCCCGCCACGGCGGGCGACCCCTACGGCCGCTACCTCGCCGCCCCGGGCGACCCCTACGGCCGCTACCCCGCCGCGGCGGGCGACACCTACGGCGGCTACCGCGCCGCCCCGGGCGACCCCTACGGCCGCTACCCCGCCGCCCCGGGCGACACCTACGGCGGCTACCCCGCCGCCCCGGGCGACCCCTACGGCTGCTACCCCGCCGCGGCGGGCGACACCTACGGCGGCTACCCCGCCGCCCCGGGCGACCCCTACGGCCGCTACCCCGCCACGGCGGGCGACTCCTATGGCCGCTACCTCGCCGCCCCGGGCGACCCCTACGGCCGCTACACCGCCGCGGCGGGCGACCCCTACGGCCGCTACCCCGCCACGGCGGGCGACTCCTACGGCCGCTACCTCGCCGCCCCGGGCGACCCCTACGGCCGCTACCTCGCCGCCCCGGGCGCCCCCTACGGCCGCTACCCCACCGCCCCGGGCGCCCCCTACGGCCGCTACACCGCCGCGGCGGGCGAACCCTACGGCCGCGACCTCGCCGCCCCGGGCGCCCCCCTCCGCCGCTACCCCGCCGCCCCGGGCGCCCCCTACCGCCGCTACCCCGCCGTCTCAAGCACACCGGCGACAGGTGGCACGCACCTCCCCGCCGACGAGTGCGAGGAGGGCGCCGACCTCCGCAGGCGCTGCACGACGCACGGCTGCTACGGGAACGGGCTGCGCTCCAGCACCGCCTGCTGCCGCTCGCTCGCCGCACTGGGTGTGGGTGGTGCTGGTGCGCCGGTGCCGTGCTTCATGGACGAGCGGCAGGAGGCCCCAAGCTTCCAAGATTTGAGCGTCATGGCGTACTGGATCGTCGAGCCCATCCCGGAAAAGGAACCTCCGGTGAGTTAGCTTATCCAGTTGCCGCTTCTACTTTCAAAGCATGGTTATTTGATCTGCTGAACATCAATTACATCACAATCCTCAATTCTTTGCGATTCGATGGCAGACCCTACTCGAGGTTGGATGCTCGAGCGAGGAGGCTGCGCCAGTCCGTCTAGTGCGGCAGCGCCCCACCAATGTTCGGGCAGACATGTACTACATTCGCTGCACTATGTTTCCGACGGATGGAGCGTTTCGCGTCCGTGGCGTCGGCTGGATAATTCGCCGCCGTTCCTGCGTCCGGTCGGCCGAAGCTGATGGCGACCGTCCGCTTGTCGTGTCCCACAGAGGCTACTCCGCAAACTCAGGTGAGAGCCTGCCCCCCCACCTCGCTCCTGATTTCCTCTAGTGTTGTAGGTGCTACTTTTCTGCTAGGAGTGTAATCATAAGTAGTAAAAGATGGCTTGCTGTTAGTTGTTTAGTTGTTGAGCTTGGGTCTGATGCTACATATATGCATGGAACCACGTACGTACTTTCGGCATCATATATATGCCTGCATGGTTCAAGTTTTGCAAGCTGCTAGCTGTTATTGTGCTCTGAATGTTAGACCTTCTTTCACAGGAGTTTTATTAGGACTAGGAGTACAATAGTTAGTAAAAGATGGATGGATCGTGGCTAGTTATTTACTGGGGTCTCATGCTAGCTATATCGTCTAGACTAGTTCACGCATATAAGCTAGGTAATTTGGGAATCATATGCAAGCTAGAGGTTCAAATGTTGTAAAGCAGCTAGCTTAGCGGTTCTGTATGCACAATTGCACATGCATGTTGGTGAAATTCTACTTTACTCTGAATCATATGTCTCCTTTCATAAGAATGCCGCTGCAACTGCGGTGGATATAAGCAATATTCGTATTAGCTAGCTAGAAATTCTAGATTATAGCCTGAGCTGAGAATTAATGCTTCTTTGTTCAGATGACGGACTTGGGGCGGCCTCGGATATTTTCCTTGTGCAGCCAAGGGATGGCGGCGTCCCGCCGTCACGCCTGCGCACCCTCCGCCAAGTTCCATGGAGTTATTGGATGATGGCGCTACGCTCGTGGCTCTGCCAAGGACATTGTATATCCCTAGCTGCCTGGGACCGGATACCCGGATCATGGTCATGGGAAAGTCTAATGGGGCCGCCCATGCATCAGCGGCCTGATGCTAACGGGAAATATGATGGTAAGCCTCGTCTCTCAAATATGTTCCTTTCGTTCTCCATTTTGGTGTCTAGGGAAAAACAATAAAGGGACTAATGATGTACATGTCAATTTTTTCGGCTCCCCATACTCCATATACACTGCAGGTTCGTGCGTGATCTGCGCGAGCGCAACCTGTATTCACGCGCTGCACCGTCTCGGCTTTGAGCGCCGCTATGGAGCAGGCAGTTTCCCCTATGAGCTGGATCCTGACCTGGATTACATGAAGCTGGCTTGTGCGAGGGCCGAGGCCTGGACGCCAGTTGTAGGGGGAGGGCGAGACCCCGTGCTCAAGGTCATGAACCATGTCGGATTACGGACACAGGATGTCCCCGGCTGGGAGAGCTGCGTGCTCCGCTTCGTCGCCTACTCGGTTCACGCCAGAGTGGAATCTCCGAAGCTGGAGATCGCTACCATGATACGGGAGACGGGGCCAATTCTCGGAGCACTCTTTGCGGGGCCCAACTACAAGTTTACCGAGAACAACTACGTCTACCGTGGGGAGATCGGCGCGGTGAACCACATGGTGGTCTGCGTCGCATACGACTTCGTGGAGGTGCAGCAGGGTGTTGAGGAGCTGCATATCCGGATCTTAGATAATCACCGCCGCAAAGGACCTTACCGGTGGATTCTCTATGAAGCGTTCCATAAGTTCACCTGCATCCAGGTAGAAGCCATGAACCGTGAGGAGCTGCGTATCAGCGTCGGGGTACCAGCTCCATCAACGGAGGCAGCTCGGCTTCTGGACCTCCCCAAAGACTGACTGAGACCGTTGTTGCTTACTGTCAAAAACTGCCAGCTTTACTTTGCGTCTCCAAACGCATGTTATGTACATCAGTGCACGTGCGCACACCACCTTGATGGATAGATATAGATGCCAACAGTATATCCGTGGTATTCTAATTTGTTGTGTGTAATTTGTTGAGCATGTGAAATACATACGTCCTACTACTTGCCTCTCTTTAATTGATGCCGCAACTCGCATTAGTGTGGCCCTACGAGCCGCTTGACTGGTTTGCTGTATGTCGTACGATCAAGCGCGTCGGTCGCCGTCTTCCTCACCCCCACCCCGCCCCACACCAGTTCAGAATGAAAAATCCCCCCTCTCGGCTCCACCCGGTTCTAGCAATCGTGATCGCCGCTCCCAGCTGATGGGAAACGTGCTACACAACAAAATTTTATCATGCCCAAGAACACTAGCTATCGGAGGTTGCACGTAACAATGATCTCACCAACAATCAATGCAGCGAAAGAGGAAGGAGGGTTGGTGAAGCTTGTAAATTCCCGCAGCTTGGTTTTACCTCGTAGCCATGAGAATTTTCTCCGTGGCGATCAACCGATCTAGTGTTGAAGAAGACAACACCTCTGAGATAACTACTGTTACCGGAATATTGAAACTAGCACGAAAAACAAGAGAGAGAGAGAGAGAGAGAGAGAGAGAGAGAGAGAGAGAGAGAGGGGCAGCTTGGCGGCGTCTCAACCTAGATGAATTTTAGCTCATAGAAAGAGATATGGGATGTGGCTGCAAGGTGGTCGGCCGGATAAGCTTGTGTTGCCCTCCTAGAACTCCCCCTCCCACTTATATATGGGTGGACGGAGGGGAGAGGGGGGTTGCAGACCTAGAAGGTGCAGTCCTCCTAGGCAAGTGGGGCCGGAAGACTTGGGCCCTTGTGGTGCCTTGCCCCCTAATTCTGGGGGGTCGTCCTACTAAGGACCATGGTTTTCAATTTCAGTTTCAGAAAAATTTCAGCACCAACCGAAATCACTGAAATTCAGTGAATTTCAGTGATTTCAGTTTCCATTTCAGCCAAATGACCGAAATATTCACTTGAATTCAATTAAAAATATTAAAAAATTTAAAAATATTTTGAAAAAATTGGAATTGTTGTGCTATACTGAAATTGCTGAAATATTTTGGTCGAAACGTAATATTTCAGTGTCTGCTGAAATTACTGAAATTCAGTGAATTTCACCGAAATCTCACTGAAAGTGAAAACCATGCTAAGGACCCTCCGTATTTAAAAAGGTCCTGGAACCCTTTGGACTCCTCCATATGTTTTTGTGGCCTTCGGATACATGTCAAGCACACTCCTGGGCATCACCGCCACATGCCTGGGACCTCCTGAAACACTTTCACGTGATCCAAAACACTGTTACAACCCTTCTCTCCGATTCTCATTATCTCAGAGTACCTTTCCGTACCACTAGTCATCAAGTGTGTGACCTTACCGGTTCAAAAATATGTCAACATGTCTGGAACACCTTCCAGTCAATAATTATTATCGGGATCTGGACACCCATAATAAATCCCACATATCGACCAATATAATAATCGAGCGAACCTTTTGTTGTCGCATACAATTCTCGTTGCCTCGCGATACATTAGAAAACCCGTGGAGAGATTTTTATGTTATCCCCGTGATCAAACACCTTTCTCACTATACCTAGTTATCCTCCTTACCGGCTTGTATTCCTTTCTCATTTCTTGATTATGGTATCCTTGTGACTAGCACCTTAGTCACTATGTTTAGCCAGAAGATGTTGGACACCATAATACCGAGTGAGCCCAGAGTGTATCTCCCGATTGACAGAAGGGCAAATCCCACTATTGAAATATTTAGGACCATGACATATTTTCTGGTGTTCCCGAAAGTTACCCTTAGTTACAATGTAAATGTTTGAAAACCCCAACGAAACCATCTCATATCTAGGTCTACAATATTCTAATAGCCTAAGGATGTGAGTAAACGCTAACACTATCTTTCCTACTTCTAAATAGTTGAGTTAGTGGTGAGTTCACTCCTCCACCTCCTCCTCTTACATGTAGGACACTACAATAGTAGCCAAAATAAAAAGAATTTGGGTTGATGGTAGTAGAACCCAACATGTCTCCTACAAGTGCCCTACTCCTTAATTGCTTTTCTTCCACGTAAAGAAAAAGGCTCTTTGGGTAGGGTTTCTCGTGCCTCCCGCCAGTGCCGCCGCCGGTCTCTACATCGTCTCCTGTGATCTTAGGGCCATGGAGGTGTGGTGGATCCCGGCCCTTGCCGGTGGGTGGATTTCATTTTTTCATGCTCTTTTGAGTTTGGTTACGGTTTGTGTCCTACTCAAAGAGGCTAGGAAGCGGCGGCTCTCTGGAGATGGAATAAGATTCTCCTCGCCCTGTCTCCTTCCCAGTGGTGTTTCTAGCATCGTTAGAGGGCACGTGGAGGTTTGTCTCCGACGGATCTCGTAGGATTCGGTCGGCGTTTGTCTTTGGTGGATCCACGTGGATCTTGTCTTTGTTCATCTGTGTTCGTGTGTCTACAGGTTGGATCCTTCCGATATACGCTTCTCTTCACCGACGGCGATTGATGTTCTGGTGCGCTGGTCCCATGGGGCCTTAGCACGACGACTTTCTGATTGTCTACTACAACAAGGTTTGCCCGGCCCCGATGAGGGAGGGGCGAAGACGGCGGCGTGCATTCGGCTCGCTCCAGTGCTAGTAGTCGTCGCTAGGTGGTCTACAGACCTAGATTTATTTTTTTACTTCTAGTGTTCTTTGTGCTACCTTGACAATTTATGAATAGATTGGAAGTTATCCTCGCAAAAAAAGAGTGTCCTACTCCTTGCCGTCTAGAAAAAAGTGGGAATTGTTCGCACATATACAAAATGTGACAACATATTTGAACGCATAACCAACTCATCCAGATGCATTGTACCATGAAAAATGTGACATGCATGGTACGTATATTTGTCATTCATATGTTTCCTAATATTTGGAGTAGCACTTTGGAGTTTTGGACATTTTTTTAATCAAGCATGAGAATCTGAAATTAAGCTCTAAAGGTACTAATATGCATTGAATTGTTGTCTAGGGTGTCGTAATGACATTGGACAGAACTGATGATTTATAGAAAACCAACATATTTATTTGGGAAGCTATTTATTCCTATTATCCCATTGTAAAATATGAACAATTTATGTTTTACTTTTTCTGTAGTTTCATAGCAAAGCACGGGTACTATGCTAGTTATGAGAAAGAAACGACAATATATTGGTGTTGGTATGTGATCTCATAGTATCTCATAAGTTCAGTCTATCCAACACCATTGTTACCCTAATAATGTGTTCTCATCGTTCTCATCATTATCGGCATCCTCATCACATTAACTATGCTCATGGCCAGGAAAACATAACCATCAACAATAAATGAGCTAGTATAGAGGCCTAACTAAGGATTTGTTTGTCCCTGAATCTCACACATTTAAGATCCAATGCACTTCTAGGATTAAAATATAAACTTAATTGTGAACTTGGAAATAGAAAGATAACAACTTTATTATTGTCTTCAGATCATATTTCAATCAGATTCCCACTGACAGTAGTGTCAATAATCAGTGAATGCTAATAGACTTTACAATTATGGTATTATGGGTTAAATCATGTTCCTTTTGTGCCAGAGTCTTCTTCAATGGATCTAACACATTCATGCCGGGTGTATGTTGCACATATCTTTACGTCTCCACAACCCACTAATTCTCTAATTATGTAGAATCAATGTTGTACTAGCTCATGAAACGTTGTATCTAGCTAAAATCGGACTAGAAAAAATTGACATACCCTACTAACTACGAACAAAACGTTGCCCGGAGAAGTTCATCAATGGTAGGCCTTGCCCTTGCCCTTCCCGTCGTCCTTGCCGCAGTAGCGGTCGAACACGCAGAACGAATCGAGGCAGGTCTTCTCACTGCTGGAGTTGTCCGATCGGTCGCCCTCCTCGTCTTTCACCTCCTTTGTGGAAAGTCCGGCCATGGCATGCACCGCCCGGCTTTGGTCTTTTGCCATTGCCTTGACCGCCCTCTGATACGTCTCCAACGTATCTATAATTTTTGATTGCTCCATGCTATATTATCTACTGTTTTGGACTATATTGGGCTTTATTTTCTACTTTTATATTATTTTTGGGACTAACCTATTAACCGGAGGCCCAGCACAGAATTGTTGTTTTTTTTTTGCATATTTCAGTGTTTCGAAGAACGGAATATCAAACGGAGTCCAAACAGAAAAATTCTTTTTGGAACGTGATTTTCTCACCGGATAAGACCCAGGAGACTTGGACCCTACGCCAAGGCATCGACGAGGCGGTCACGAGGGTGGGGGGCGCCCCCCCCCCAGGGCGCGCCCCCTGCCTCGTGGGCCCCTCGAAGCTCCACCGACGTACTTCTTCCTCCTATATATACCCACGTACCCCCAAACAAACAGATACGGAGCCAAAAACCTAATTCCACCGCCGCAACTTTCTGTATCCACGAGATCCCATCTTGGGGCCTGTTCCGGAGCTCCACCGGAGAGGGCCGTCATCACGGAGGGCTTCTACATCATCATAGCCTCTCCGATGAAGTGTGAGTAGTTTACCTCAAACCTTCGGGTCCATAGTTATTAGCTAGATGGCTTCTTATCTCTTTTTGGATCTCAATACAATGTTCTCCCCCTCTCTCGTGGAGATCTATTCGATGTAACCTTCTTCTTTTTGCGGTGTGTTTGTTGAGACCGATGAATTGTGGGTTTATGATCAAGTCTATCTATGAACAATATTTGAATCTTCTCTGAATTCTTTTATGTATGACTGGTTATCTTTGCAAGTCTCTTCGAATTATCCGTTTGGTTTGGCCAACTAGATTGGTAGTTCTTGCCATGGGAGAAGTGCTTAGCTTTGGGTTCGATCTTGCAGTGTTCTTTCCCAGTGACAGAAGGGGCAGCAAGACACGTATTGTATCGTTGTCATCGAGGATAACAAGATGGGGTTTATTTCATATTGCATGAATTTATCTCTCTACATCATGTCATCTTGCTTAAAGCGTTACTCTGTTTTTTAACTTAATACTCTAGATGCATGCTGGATGGCAGTCGATGAGTGGAATAAAATAGTAGATGCAGAATCGTTTCGACCTACTTGTCACGAACGTGATGCCTATATACATGATCATGCCTAGATATTCTCATAACTATGCTCAATTCTGTCAATTGCTCAACAGTAATTTGTTCACCCACCGTAGAATACTTATGCTCTTGAGAGAAGCCACTAGTGAAACCTATGGCCCCCGGGTCTATTCTCATCATATCAATCTCCATCACTTTAATCTTGCTTTGTCTTTACTTTGTCTTTTAATTTTCACTTTGCATCTCTATACCAAAAATACCAAAAATATTATCTATCGGATCTCGCTTTCGTAAGTGACCGTGAAGGGATTGACAACCCCTAATCGCGTTGGTTGCGTTGAGCTCTTTGTGTTGTGTAGGTATGAGGGACTTGCGCGTGGCCTCCTACTGGATTGATACCTTGGTTCTCAAAACCTGAGGGAAATACTTACGCTACTCTGCTGCATCATCCTTTCCTCTTCGGGGAAAACCAACGCAAGCTCAAGAGGTAGCAAGAAGAATTTCTGACGCCGTTGCCGGGGAGTCTACGCAAAAAGTCAACATACCAAGTACCCATCACAATCCCTATCTCCCGCATTACATTAGTTGCCATTTGCCTCTCGTTTTCCTCTCCCCCACTTCACCCTTGCCGTTTTATTTGCCCTCTCCTTCTTCTTCTCCTTCTCCTTCTCCTTCTCCTTATCCTTCTCCTTCTCCTTCTCTGTTTGCCTTTTTCTCGCTTGCCTTTTGTTTGCTCGTGTGTTGGATTGCTTGTTTGTCGCGATGGCTCAAGATACTACCAAATTGTGTGACTTCACCAATACCAACAATAATGATTTCCTTAGCACTCCGATTGCTCCTCTTGCCAATACTGAATCTTGTGAAATCAATACTGCTTTGTTGAATCTTGTTATGAAAGATCAATTCGCCTGCCTTCCTTGTGAAGATGCCGCTACTCATCTGAATAGCTTCGTTGATTTATGTGATATGCAAAATAAAAAAGATGTCGATAATGATGTCTTTAAATTGAAGCTATTTCCTTTTTCACTTAGCTCGTGCTAAAGCTTGGTTTTCATCTTTGCCTAAAAATAGTATTGATTCTTGGAACAAGTGCAAAGATGCTTTTATCTCTAAGTATTTTCCTCCCGCTAAGATCATCTCTCTTAGAAACGACATTATGAATTTTAAGCAACTTGATCATGAACATGTTGCACAAGCTTGGGAGAGAATGAAATTAATGATACGTAATTTCCCTACTCATGGTTTGAATTTGTGGATGATTATACAAAAATTTTATGCCGGATTGAATTTTGCTTCTAGAAATCTTTTAGATTCGGCCGCGGGAGGCACTTTTATGGAAATCACTTTAGGAGATGCTACTAAACTCCTAGATAATATTATGGTTAATTATTCTCAATGGCATACTGAAAGATCTTCTAATAAAAAAGTGCATGCGATAGAAGAAATCAATGTTTTGAGTGGAAAGATGGATGAACTTATGAAATTATTTACTACCAAGAGTGTTTCTTCTGATCCTAATGATATGCCTTTGTCTACTTTGATTGAGAATAACAATGAATCTATGGATGAGAATTTTGTTGGTAGGAATAATTTTGGTAACAACGCTTATAGAGGGAATTTTAATCCTAGGCCATATCCTAGTAATCCTTCTAATAATTATGGAAATTCCTACAACAACTCTTATGAAAATTATAATAAGATGCCCTCTGAATTTGAGAATAGTGTTAAAGAGTTTATGAATTCACAAAAGAATTTTAATGCTTTGCTTGAAGAGAAATTGCTTAAAGTTGATGATTTGGCTAGGAACGTTGATAGAATTTCTCTTGAGGTTGATTCTTTCAAGCTTAGATCTATTCCTCCTAAGCATGATATCAATGAGTCTCTCAAAGCCATGAGAATTTCCATTGATGAGTGCAAGGAAAGAACCGCTAGGATGCGTGCTTCCAAAGATGACTTTATTAAAGCGTGTTCTTCCAATTCCTATGAAAATCAAGATGAAGATCTAAAAGTTATTGATGTGTCCCCTATCAAATCTTTGTTTTGCAATATGAATCTTGATGAAACTGAATATGATCTTCCTTCACCTAGAAGGCGTTCTAAAAATTCGGAGTATTTAGATCTTTATGATGAAAGTGATGAAAGTGGGATTGAAAGAAATAAAAACCTACATGTTGCTAAACCCACTATATTGGATTTCAAGGAATTTAATTATGAAAGTTGCTCTTTAATTGATTGTATTTCCTTGTTGCAATCCGTGCTAAATTCTCCACATGCTTATAGTCAAAAGAAAGCCTTCACCGAACATATTGTTGATGCCTTGCAATCTTCTGAAGAGAAACTTGAGTTGAAAGTTTCTATCCCTAGAAAACTCTATGATGAGTGGAAACCAACTATTAAAATTAAAATTAAAGATCATGAGTTTTATGCTTTGTGTGATTTGGGTGCTAGTGTCTCCACTATCCCCAAAACTTTGTGTGATTTTCTAGATTTCCGCGATTTTGATGATTTCTCTTTAAACTTGCATCTTGCGGATTCTACTATTAATAAACCTATGGGAAGGATTATGTTGGGGAACATAGTAATTTCAAAAAATTTCCTACGCACACGCAAGATCATGGTGATGCACAGCAACGAGAGGGGAGAGTGTATCTACGTACCCACGCAGACCGACTACGGAAGCGTTGACACAACGTAGAGGAAGTAGTCGTATGTCTTCCCGATCCGACCGATCCAAGCACCGTTTCTCCGGCACCTCCGAGTTCTTAGCACACGTACAGCTCGATGACGATCCCCGGGCTCCGATCCAGCAAAGCGTCGGGGAGGAGTTCCGTCAGCACGACGGCGTGGTGACGATGATGATGTTCTACCGACGTAGGGCTTCGCCTAAGCACTACAACGATATGATCAAGGTGGAATATGGTGGCAGGGGCACCGCACACGGCTAAGGAACGATCATGTGGATCAACTTGTGTGTCTATGGGGTGCCCCCTGCCCCCGTATATAAAGAAGTGGAGGAGTGTTGGAAATATGCCCTAGAGGCAATAATAAATTGGTTATTATTATATTTCCTTGTTCATGATAATCGTTTATTTTCCATGCTAGAATTGTATTGATAGGAAACTCAGATACATGTGTGGATACATAGACAACACCATGTCCCTAGTAAGCCTCTAGTTGACTAGCTCGTTGATCAATAGATGGTTACGGTTTCCTGACCATGGACATTGGATGTCGTTGATAACGGGATCACATCATTAGGAGAATGATGTGATGGACAAGACCCAATCCTAAGCATAGCACTAGATCGGGTAGTTCGTATGCTAAAGCTTTTCTAATGTCAAGTATCATTTCCTTAGACCATGAGATTGTGCAACTCCCAGATACCATAGGAATACTTTGGGTGTGCCAAACGTCACAACGTAACTGGGTGGCTATAAAGGTACACTACAGGTATCTCCGAAAGTGTCTGTTGGGTTGGCACGAATCGAGACTGGGATTTGTCACTCCGTGTGACGGAGAGGTATCTCTGGGCCCACTCGGTAGGACATCATCATAATGTGCACAATGTGATCAAGGAGTTGATCACGGGATGATGTGTTACGGAACGAGTAAAGAGACTTGCCGGTAACGAGATTGAACAAGGTATCGGGATACCGACGATCGAATCTCGGGCAAGTATCGTACCGCTAGACAAAGGGAATTGTATACGGGATTGATTAAGTCCTTGACATCGTGGTTCATCCGATGAGATCATCGTTGAACATGTGGGAGCCAACATGGGTATCCAGATCCCGCTGTTGGTTATTGACCGGAGAACGTCTCGGTCATGTCTGCATGGTCTCCCGAACCCGTAGGGTCTACACACTTAAGGTTCGATGACGCTAGGGTTATAAAGGAAGTTTGTATGTGGTTACCGAATGTTGTTCGGAGTCCCGGATGAGATCCCGGACGTCACGAGGAGTTCCGGAATGGTCCGGAGGTAAAGATTTATATATAGGAAGTCCTATTTCGGCCATCAGGACAAGTTTCGGGGTCACCGGTATTGTACCGGGACCACCGGAAGGGTCCCGGGGGCCCACCGGGTGGGGCCACCTGCCCCGGGGGGCCACATGGGCTGTAGGGGGTGCGCCTTGGCCTATATGGGCCAAGGGCACCAGCCCCAAGAGGCCCATGCGCCAAGAGATGAGGGATAGGAAGAGTCCTAAGGGGGGAAGGCACCTCCGAGGTGCCTTGGGGAGGAGGGACTCCTCCTAGCCTCACCCTTCCTTGGAGGAAGGGCCAAGGCTGAGCCTCCCCCCCTCTCCCTTGCCCCTATATATATGTGGGGGGTGGGAGGGCAGCCATACCAATGTTCTGGTGCAGCCCTCCCCTTCTCCCAAGTCCTTCTCCTCTCCCGTGGTGCTTGGCTAAGCCCTGCAGGATTGCCACGCTCCTCCATCACCACCACACCGTTGTGCTGCTGCTGGATGGAGTCTTCCTCAACCTCCCCCTCTCTCCTTGCTAGATCAAGGCGTGGGAGACGTCACCGGGCTGTACGTGTGTTGAACGCGGAGGTGCCGTCCGTTCGGCACTAGGATCATCGGTGATTTGGATCACGACGAGTACGACTCCATCAACCCCGTTCACTTGAACGCTTCCGCTTAGCGATCTACAAGGGTATGTAGATGCACTCTCCTTCCCCTCGTTGCTAGTTTCTCCATAGATAGATCTTGGTGACACGTAGGAAAATTTTGAATTTCTGCTACGTTACCCAACAGTGGCATCATGAGCTATGTCTATTGCGTAGATTCTATGCACGAGTAGAACACAAAGTAGTTGTGGGCGTTGATTTTGTTCAATATTCTTACCGTTACTAGTCCAATCTTGATTCGGCGGCATCGTGGGATGAAGCGGCCCGGACCAACCTTACACGTACGCTTACGTGAGACCGGTTCCACCGACAAACATGCACTAGTTGCATAAGGTGGCTGGCGGGTGTCTGTCTCTCCCACTTTAGTCGGATCGGATTCGATGAAAAGGGTCCTTATGAAGGGTAAATAGCAATTGGCATATCACATTGTGGTTTTTATGTAGGTAAGAAACGTTCTTGCTAGAAACCCATAGCAGCCACGTAAAACATGCAAACAACAATTAGAGGACGTCTAACTTGTTTTTGCAGGGTATGCTATGTGATGTGATATGGCCAAAGGATGTGATGAATGATATATGTGATGTATGAGATTGATCATGTTCTTGTAATAGGAATCACGACTTGCATGTCGATGAGTATGACAACCGGCAGGAGCCATAGGAGTTGTCTTAATTTATTTATGACCTGCGTGTCAACATAAACGTCATGTAATTACTTTACTTTATTGCTAACCGTTAGCTGTAGTAGTAGAAGTAATAGTTGGCGAGACAACTTCATGAAGACACGATGATGGAGATCATGATGATGGAGATCATGGTGTCATGCCGGTGACGATGATGATCATGGAGCCCCGAAGATGGAGATCAAAAGGAGCAAAGTGATATTGGCCATATCATGTCACTATTTGATTGCATGTGATGTTTATCATGTTTATACATCTTATTTGCTTAGAACGATGGTAGTAAATAAGATGATCCCTCATTAAAATTTCAAGAAAGTGTTCCCCCTAACTGTGCACCGTTGCGACAGTTCGTTGTTTCGAAGCACCACGTGATGATCGGGTGTGATAGATTCTAACGTTCACATACAACGGGTGTAAGACAGATTTACACACGCGAAACACTTAGGTTGACTTGACGAGCCTAGCATGTGTACAGACATGGCCTCGGAACACAGAAGACCGAAAGGTCGAGCATGAGTCGTATGGTAGATACGATCAACATGAAGATGTTCACCGATGTTGACTAGTCCGTCTCACGTGATGATCGGACACGGCCTAGTTGACTCGGATCATGTAATCACTTAGATGACTAGAGGGATGTCTATCTGAGTGGGAGTTCATAAGATGAACTTAATTATCCTGAACATAGTCAAAAGGTCTTCGCAAATTATGTCGTAGCTCGCGCTTCAGTTCTACTGTTTAGATATGTTCCTAGAGAAAATTTAGTTGAAAGTTGATAGTAGCAATTATGCGGACTAGGTCCGTAAACTGAGGATTGTCCTCATTGCTTCATAGAAGGCTTATGTCCTTAATGCACCGCTCAGTGTGCTGAACCTCGAACGTTGTCTGTGGATGTTGCGAACATCTGACATACACGTTTTGATAACTACGTGATAGTTCAGTTAAACGGTTTAGAGTTGAGGCACCGAAGACGTTTTGAAACGTCGCGAAACATATGAGATGTTTCGAGGGCTGAAATTGGGATTTCAGGCTCGTGCCCACGTCAAGAGGTATAAGACCTCCGACGATTTTCTTAGCCTGCAAACTAAGGGAGAAAAGCTCAATTGTTGAGCTTGTGCTCAGATTGTCTGAGTACAACAATCATTTGAATCGAGTGGGAGTTGATCTTCCAGATGAGATAGTGATGTTTCTCCGAAGTCATTACCACCAAGCTGCTAGAGCTTCGTGATGAACTATAATATATCAGGGACATATATGATGATCCTTGAGATATTCGCGATGTTTGACACCACAAAAGTAGAAATCAAGAAGGAGCATCAATTGTTGATGGTTGGTGAAACCACTAGTTTCAAGAAGGGCAAGGGCAAGAAGGGATACTTCATGAAACGGCAATTCAGCTGCTGCTCTAGTGAAGAAACCCAAGGTTGAACCCAAACCCGAGACTAAGTGCTTCTGTAATAAGGGGAACAGCCACTGGAGCAGAATTACCCTAGATACTTGGTAGATTAGAAGGCTGGCAAGGTCGATAGAAGTATATTGGATATACATTGTGTTGATGTGTACTTTACTAGTACTCCTAGTAGCACCAGGGTATTAGATACCGGTTCGGTTGCTAAGTGTTAGTAACTCGAAATAAAAGCTACGGAATAAACGGAGACTAGCTAAAGGTGAGCTGACGATATGTGTTGGAAGTGTTTCCAATGTTGATATGATCAAGCATCGCACGCTCCCTCTACCATCGAGATTGGTGTTAAACCTAAATAATTGTTATTTGGTGTTTGCGTTGAGCATAGACATGATTGGATTATGTCTATCGCAATACGGTTATTCATTTAAGGAGAATAATAGTTACTCTGTTTATTTGAATAATACCTTCAATGGTCTTGCACCTAAAATGAATGGTTTATTGAATCTCGATCGTAGTGATACACATGTTCATGCCAAAAGATATAAGATAGTAATGATAGTACCACCTACTTGTGGCACTGCCACTTAAGTCATATCGGTATAAAACGCATGAAGAAGCTCCATGTTGATGGATCTTTGGGCTCACTCATTTTTGAAAAGTTTGAGACATGCGAACCATGTCTATTGGTGTATATGCATGAAGAAACTCCATGCAAATGGACCGTTTGGACTCACTTGATTTTGAATCACTTGAGACATGCAAATCATACCACATGGGCAAGATGACTGAAAGCCTCGGTTTCAGTAAAATGGAACTAGAAAGCAACTTGTTGGAAGTAATACATTTTGATGTGTGCAGTCCAATGAGTGCTGAGGCGTGTAGTGGATATCGTTATGTTCTTACTTCACAGATGATTTGAGTAGATGTTGAGTATATTTACTTGATGAATCACGAGTCTGAATTATTGAAAGGTTCAAGTAATTTCAGGGTGAAGTTGAAAGATCGTCGTGACAAGAGGATAAAATATCTATGATATGATCATAGAGATGAATATCTGAATTACGAGTTTGGCACAGAATTAAGACATTGTGGAAATTGTTTCACAACTAATACAGCCTGGAACACCATAGTGTGATGGTGTGTCCGAACATCATAACTGCACCCTATTGGATATGATGCATACCATGATGTCTCTTATCGAATTACCACGATAGTTTATGGGTTAGGCATTAGAGACAACCACATTCACTTTAAATAGGGCACCACGTAATTCCGATGAGATGACACCGTATGAACTATGGTTTAGAGAAACCTAAGCTGTCATTTCTTAAAAGTTTGGGGCTGCGACGCTTATGTGAAAAAGTTTCAGGCTGATAAGCTCGAACCCAAAGCGGATAAATGCATCTTCATAGGACACCCAAAACAGTTGGGTATACCTCCTGTCTCAGATCCGAAAGCAATAAGGGATTGTTTCTAGAATCGGGTCCTTTCTCGAGGAAAAGTTTCTCTCGAAAGAATTGAGTGGGAGGATGGTGGAGACTTGATGAGGTTATTGAACCGTCTCTTCAACTAGTGTGTGGCAGGGCACAGGAAGTTGTTCCTGTGGCACCTACACCAATTGAAGTGGAAGCTTATGATATTGATCATGAGACTTCGGATCAAGTCACTCCCAAACCTCGTGGGATGACAAGGATGCGTACTACTTCAGAGTGGTACGTAATCATGTCTTGGAAGTCATGTTGCTAGACAACAATGAACCTACGAGCTATGGAGAAGCGATGGTGGGCCCGGATTCCGATAAATGGCTCGAGGCCATAAAATCCGAGAGAGGATCCATGTATGAAAACAAAGTGTAGACTTTGGAAGAACTACTTGATGGTCGTAAGGCTGTTGAGTACAGATGGATTTTAAAAGGAAGACGGACAATGATGGTAAGTATCACCATTAAGAAAGCTCGACTTGTCGTTAAGATGTTTTCCGACAAGTTCAAGGAGTTGACTACGGTGAGACTTTCTCACTCGTAGCGATGCTAAGAGTCTGTTGGAATTATATTAGCGATTACTGCATTATTTATGAAATCTTGCAGATAGGATGTCAAAACATTGTTTCCTCGACGATTTTCTTGAGGAAAGGTTGTATGTGATACAACCGGAAGGTTTTGTCAATCCTGAAAGATGCTAATAAGTATGCAAAGCTCCAGCAATCCTTCTAAGGACTGGAGTAAGCATCTCGGAGTTGGAATGTATGCTTTGATGAGATGATCAAAGATTTTGGGTGTATACAAAGTTTATGAGAAACTTGTATTTCCAAAGAAGTGAGTGGGAGCACTATAGAATTTCTGATGAGTATATGTTGTTGACATATTGTTGATCAGAAATGACCTAGAATTTCTGGAAAGCATATAGGGTTATTTGGAAAGTGTTTTTTCAATGGAAAGCCTGGATTAAGCTACTTGAACATTGAGCATCAAGATCTATAAGGATAGATCAAAACGCTTAATGGTACCTTCAAATGAGCACATACCTTGACATGATCTTGAAGGTGTTCAAGATGGATCAGTCAAAGGAGTTCTTGCCTGAGTTGTAAGGTATGAAGTTGAGACTTAAAGCTCGACCACGGCAGAATAGAGAGAAATGACGAAGGTCGTCCCCTATGCTTAAGACATAGGCTCTACAGTATGCTATGCTGTGTACCGCACCTGAAGTGTGCCTTGCCATGAGTCAGTCAAGGGGTACAAGAGTGATCCAAGAATGGATCACAAGACAGCGGTCAAAGTTATCCTTAGTAACTAGTGGACTAAGGAATTTTCTCGATTATGGAGGTGGTAAAAGAGTTCGTCGTAAAGGGTTACGTCGATGCAAGCTTAAACACCTATCCGGATAGCTCTGAGTAGAGATACCGGAATTTGGAATAGCTCCAAGTAGAACAGTTATTTGAATTGGCTCCAAATGTAGCGTAGTAGTTGCATCTACAAGATGACATAGAAATTTGCGAAGTACATACGGATCTGAATGTTGTAGACCCGTTGACTAAAACCTCTCTCACAAGCAACATGTCAGACCTAGAACTCATTGAGTGTTAATCACATAGTGATGTGAACTAGAGTACTGACTCTAGTAAACTCTTGGGTGTTAGTCACATGGCGATGTGACCTGTGAGTGTTAATCACATGGCGATGTGAACTAGATTATTGACTCTAGTGCAAGTGGGAGACTGTTGGAAATATGCCCTAGAGGCAATAATAAATTGGTTATTATTATATTTCCTTGTTCATGATAATCGTTTATTTTCCATGCTAGAATTGTATTGATAGGAAACTCAGATACATGTGTGGATACATAGACAACACCATGTCCCTAGTAAGCCTCTAGTTGACTAGCTCGTTGATCAATAGATGGTTACGGTTTCCTGACCATGGACATTGGATGTCGTTGATAACGGGATCACATCATTAGGAGAATGATGTGATGGACAAGACCCAATCCTAAGCATAGCACTAGATCGTGTAGTTCGTATGCTAAAGCTTTTCTAATGTCAAGTATCATTTCCTTAGACCATGAGATTGTGCAACTCCCGGATACCGTAGGAGTGCTTTGGGTGTGCCAAACGTCACAACGTAACTGGGTGGCTATAAAGGTACACTACAGGTATCTCCGAAAGTGTCTGTTGGGTTGGCACGAATCGAGACTGGGATTTGTCACTCCGTGTGACGGAGAGGTATCTCTGGGCCCACTCGGTAGGACATCATCATAATGTGCACAATGTGATCAAGGAGTTGATCACGGGATGATGTGTTACGGAACGAGTAAAGAGACTTGCCGGTAACGAGATTGAACAAGGTATCGGGATACCGACGATCGAATCTCGGGCAAGTATCGTACCGCTAGACAAAGGGAATTGTATACGGGATTGATTAAGTCCTTGACATCGTGGTTCATCCGATGAGATCATCGTGGAACATGTGGGAGCCAACATGGGTATCCAGATCCCGCTGTTGGTTATTGACCGGAGAACGTCTCGGTCATGTCTGCATGGTTCCCGAACCCGTAGGGTCTACACACTTAAGGTTCGATGACGCTAGGGTTATAAAGGAAGTTTGTATGTGGTTACCGAATGTTGTTCGGAGTCCCGGATGAGATCCCGGACGTCACGAGGAGTTCCGGAATGGTCCGGAGGTAAAGATTTATATATGGAAGTCCTGTTTTGGTCACCGGACAAGTTTCGGGGTCACCGGTATTGTACCGGGACCACCGGAAGGGTCCCGGGGGCCCACCGGGTGGGGCCACCTGCCCCGGGGGGCCACATGGGCTGTAGGGGGTGCGCCTTGGCCTATATGGGCCAAGGGCACCAGCCCCAAGAGGCCCATGCGCCAAGAGATGAGGGATAGGAAGAGTCCTAAGGGGGGAAGGCACCTCCGAGGTGCCTTGGGGAGGAGGGACTCCTCCTAGCCGCACCCTTCCTTGGAGGAAGGGCCAAGGCTGCGCCTCCCCCCCTCTCCCTTGCCCCTATATATATGTGGGGGGTGGGAGGGCAGCCATACCAATGTTCTGGTGCAGCCCTCCCCTTCTCCCAAGTCCTTCTCCTCTCCCGTGGTGCTTGGCGAAGCCCTGCAGGATTGCCACGCTCCTCCATCACCACCACGCCGTTGTGCTGCTGCTGGATGGAGTCTTCCTCAACCTCTCCCTCTCTCCTTTCTGGATCAAGGCGTGGGAGACGTCACCGGGCTGTACGTGTGTTGAACGCGGAGGTGCCGTCCGTTCGGCACTAGGATCATCGGTGATTTGGATCACGACGAGTACGACTCCATCAACCCCGTTCACTTGAACGCTTCCGCTTAGCGATCTACAAGGGTATGTAGATGCACTCTCCTTCCCCTCGTTGCTAGTTTCTCCATAGATAGATCTTGGTGACACGTAGGAAAATTTTGAATTTCTGCTACGTTACCCAACAAGGAGGGGAGGGCCGGCCCTCTCTATGGCGCGCCCTAGGGGAGTCCTACTCCCACCGGGAGTAGGATTCTCCCTTTCCTAGTCCAACTAGGACTCCTTCCATGTATTAGGAGTAGGAGACAAGGAAGAGGAAAAGAGAAGGGAAGGAAGGAGGGGGCGCAGCCCCTCCCCCTAATCCAATTCGGACTAGGCCTTGGGGGGGGGGGCGCGGCCTGCCCTAGGCAGCCCCTCTCTCTTTCCCGTATGGCCCAATAAGGCCCAATACTTCCCCCCGTATTCCCGTAACTCCCCGGTACTCCGAAAAATACCCGAATCACTCGGAACCTTTCCGATGTTCGAATATAGTCGTCCAATATATCGATCTTTACGTCTCGACCATTTCGAGACTCCTCGTCATGTCCCCGACCTCATCCGGGACTCCGAACTCCTTCGGTACATCAAAACTCATAAACTCACAATATAACTGTCATCGAAACCTTAAGTGTGCGGACCCTACGGTTCGAGAACAATGTAGACATGACCGAGACACGTCTCCGGTCAATAACCAATAGCGGGACCTGGATGCCCATATTGGCTCCTACATATTCTACGAAGATCTTTTATCGGTCAGACCGCATAACAACATACGTTGTTCCCTTTGTCGTCGGTATGTTACTTGCCCGAGATTCGATCGTCGGTATCAAATACCTAGTTCAATCTCGTTACCGGCAAGTCTCTTTACTCGTTCCGTAATACATCATCCCGCAACTAACTCATTAGTTGCAATGCTTGCAAGGCTTAAGTGATGTGCATTACCGAGAGGGCCCAGAGATACCTTTCCGACAATCGGAGTGACAAATCCTAATCTCGAAATACGCCAACCCAACATGTACCTTTGGAGACACCTGTAGAGCTCCTTTATAATCAACCAGTTACGTTGTGACGTTTGGTAGCACACAAAGTGTTCCTCCGGCAAACGGGAGTTGCATAATCTCATAGTCATAGGAACATGTATAAGTCATGAAGAAAGCAATAGCAACATACTAAACGATCAAGTGCTAAGCTAACGGAATGGGTCAAGTCAATCAGATCATTCATCTAATGATGTGATCCCATTAATCAAATAACAACTCTTTGTCTATGGTTAGGAAACATAACCATCTTTGATTAATGAGCTAGTCAAGTAGAGGCATACTAGTGACACTCTGTTTGTCTATGTATTCACACATGTATTATGTTTCCGGTTAATACAATTCTAGCATGAATAATAAACATTTATCATGAAATAAGGAAATAAATAATAACTTTATTATTGCCTCTAGGGCATATTTCCTTCAGTCTCCCACTTGCACTAGAGTCAATAATCTAGTTCACATCGCCATGTGATTTAACTGCAATAGTTCACATCACCATGTGATTAACACCCATAGTTCACATCGTCATGTGACCAACACTCAAAGGGTTTACTAGAGTCAGTAATCTAGTTCACATATCTATGTGATTAACACCCAAAGAGTACTAAGGTGTGATCATGTTTTGCTTGTGAGATAATTTTAGTCAACGGGTCTGTCACATTCAGATCCGTAAGTATTTTGCAAGTTCTATGTCTACAATGCTCTACACGGAGCTACTCTAGCTAATTGCTCCCACTTTCAATATGTATCTAGACTGAGACTTAGAGTCATCTAGATTAGTGTCAAAACTTGCATCGACGTAACCTTTTACGACGAACCTTTTGTCACCTCCATAATTGAGAAACATATCCTTATTCCACTAAGGATAATTTTGACCGCTGTCTAGTGATCTACTCCTAGATCACTATTGTACTCCCTCTCTTAACACAGTGTATGGTATACAATAGATCTGGTACACAGCATGGCATACTTTATAGAACCTATGACTGAGGCATAGGGAATGACTTTCATTCTCTTTCTATCTTCTGCCGTGGTCGGGCTTTGAGTCTTAATCAACTTCACACCTTGTAATACAGGCAAGAACTCTTTCTTTGACTGCTCCATTTTGAACTACTTCAAAATCTTGTCAAGGTATGATTTTATTGAAAAAACTTATCAAGCATCTTGATCTATCTCTATAGATCTTGATGCTCAATATGTAAGCAGCTTCACCGAAGTCTTTCTTTGAAAAACTCCTTTCAAACACTCCTTTATGCTTTACAGAATAATTCTACATTATTTCCGATCAACAATATGTCATTCACATATACTTTATCAGAAATGCTGTAGTGCTCCCACTCACTTTCTTGTAAATACAGGCTTCACCGCAAGTCTGTATAAAACTATATGCTTTGATCAACTTATCAAAGCGTGTATTCCAACTCTGAGATGCTTGCACCAGTCCATAGATGAATCGCTGGAGCTTGCATATTTTGTTAGCACCTTTAGGATTGACAAAACCTACTGGTTGCATCATATACAACTCTTCTTTAAGAAATCCATTAAGGAATGCAGTTTTGTTTATCCATTTGCCAGATTTCATAAAATGCGGCAATTGCTAACATGATTCGGACAGACTTAAGCATAGATACGATTGAGAAACTCTCATCGTAGTCAACACTTTGAACTTGTCGAAAACCTTTTGCGACAATTCTAGCTTTGTAGATAGTAACACTACTATCAACGTCCGTCTTCCTCTTGAAGATCCATTTATTTTCTATGGCTTGCCGATCATCGGGCAAGTCAACCAAAGTCCATACTTTGTTTTCATACATGAATCCCATCTCAGATTTCATGGCCTCAAGCCATTTTGCGGAATCTGGGCTCATCATCGCTTCCTCATAGTTCGCAAGTTCGTCATGGTCTAGTAACATGACTTCCAGAACAGGATTACTGTACCACTCTGGTGCAGATCTCACTCTGGTTTACCTACGAGATTCGGTAGTAACTTGATCTGAAGTTTTATGATCATCATCATTAGCTTCCTCACTAATTGGTGTAGTAGTCACAGGAACAGATTTCTGTGATGAACTACTTTCCAAGAAGGGAGAAGGTACAATTACCTTATCAAGTTCTACTTTCCTCCCACTCACTTCTTTTGAGAGAAACTCCTTCTCTAGAAAGGATCCACTATAAGCAACGAATGTCTTGCCTTAGGATCTGTGATAGAAGGTGTACCCAACAGTCTCCTTTTGGGTATCCTGTGAAGACATATTTCTCCGATTTGGTTTTGAGCTTATCAGGATGAAACTTTTTTCACATAAGCATCACAACCCCAAACTTTAAGAAACGACAACTTTGGTTTCTTGCTAAACCACAGTTCAGATTGTGTCGTCTCAACGGACTTAGATGGTGCCCCTTTTTTAACGTGAATGCAGTTGTCTTTAATGCATAACCTCAAAAACGATAGTGGTAAATCGGTAAGAAACATCATAGATTTGCACTATATCTAATAAAGTACGGCTATGGCGTTCGGACACACCATTATGCTGTGGTGTTCCGGGTGGCATGAATTTTTGAAACTATTCCACATTGTTTTAATTGAAGACCAAACTCGTAACTCAAATATTTGTCTCCTGCGATCAGATCGTAGAAGCCTTATTTTCTTGTTACGATGATTCTCCACTTCACTCTGAAATTCTTTGAACTTTTCAAATGTTTCAGACTTATGTTTCATCAAGTAGATATACTTATATCTGCTCAAATCATCTGTGAAGATCAGAAAATAATGATACCTATCGCGAGCCTCAATATTCATCGGACCACATACATCAGTATGTATGATTTCCAACAAATTTGTTGCTCGCTCCATTGTTCCGAAGAACAGAGTCTTAGTCATCTTGCCCATGAGGCATGGTTCGCAAGCATCAACTGATTCATAATCAAGTGATTCCAAAAGCCCATCAACATGGAGTTTCTTCATGCGCTTTACACCAATATGACCTAAACGGCAGTGCTACAAATAAGTTGCACTATCATTATTAACTTTGCATCTTTTGGTTTCAATATTATGATTATGTGTATCACTATGATCGAGATCCAACGAACTATTTTCATTGGGTGTGTAACCATATAAGGTTTTATTCATGTAAACAGAACAACAATTTATTCTCTTACTTAAATGAATAACCGTATTACAATAAACATGATCAAATCATATTCATGCTCAACGTAAACACCAAATAACACTTATTTAGGTTCAACACTAATCCCGAATTTATAGGGAGTGTGCGATGATGATCATATCAATCTTGGAACCACTTCCAACACACATCGTCACTTCACCCTTAACTAGTCTCTGTTTATTCTGCAACTCCCGTTTCGAGTTACTAATCTTAGCAACTGAACTAGTATCAAATACTGAGGGGTTGCTATAAACACTAGTAAAGTACACATCAATAACATGTATATCAAATATACTTATGTTCACTTTGCCATCCTTCTTATCTGCCAATCACTTGGGGTAGTTCCGCTTCCAGTGACCAGTCCCTTTGCAGTAGAAGCACTCAGTCTCAGGCTTAGGTCCAGACTTGGGCTTCTTCACTTGAGCAACAACTTGCTTGCTGTTCTTTTTGAAGTTCCCCTTCTTCCCTCTGCCCTTTTCTTGAAACTAGTGGTCCTGTCTACCATCAACACTTGATGTTTTTCTTGATTTCTACCTTCATCGATTTCATCATCATGAAAAGCTCGGGAGTCGTTTTCGTCATCCCTTGCATACTATAGTTCATCACGAAGTTCTACTAACTTGGTCATGGTGACTAGAGAATTTTGTCAATCACTATCTTATCTGGAAGATTAACTCCCACTTGATTCAAGTGATTGTAGTACCCAGACAATCTGAGCACATGCTCACTAGTTGAGCGATTCTCCTCCATCTTTTAGCTATAGAACTTGTTGGAGACTTCATATCTCTCAACTCGGGTATTTCCTTGAAATATTATCTTCAACTCCTGGAACATCTCATATGGTCCATGACGTTCAGAACGTCTTTGAAGTCCCGATTCTAAGCCATTAAGCATGGTGAGCTAGCCAAACATTCATAACGTCTGCATCTGCTCCTGTAATAGGTCTGTCACCTAGCGGTGCATCAAGGACATAATTCTTCTATGCAGCAATGAGGATAAACCTCAGATCACGGATCCAATCCGCATCATTGCTACTAACATCTTTCAATACAATTTTCTCTAGGAACATATCAAAATAAACACAGGGAAGCAACAACGCGAGCTATTGATCTACAACATGATTTACAAAATACTACCAGGACTAATTTCATGATAAATTTAAGTTCAATTAATCATATTACTTAAGAACTCCCACTTAGATAGACATCCCTCTAATCCTCTAAGTGATCACGTGATCCAAATCAACTAAACCATAACCGATCATCACGTGAGATGGAGTAGTTTTCAATGGTGAACATCGCTATGTTGATCATATGTACTATATGATTCACGCTCGACCTTTCGGTCTCCGTGTTCCAAGGCCATATCTGCATATGCTAGGCTCGTCAAGTTTAACCTGAGTATTCTGCGTGTGCAAAAACTGTCTTGCACCTGTTGTAGATGGACGTAGAGCTTATCACACCCGATCATCACGTGGTGTCTGGGCACGACGAACTTTGGCAACGGTGCATACTCAGGGAGAACACTTCTTGATAATTTAGTGAGAGATCATCTTATAATGCTACCGTCAATCAAAGCAAGATAAGATGCATAAAAAGATAAACATCACATGCAATCAATATAAGTGATATGATATGGCCATCATCATCTTGTGCTTGTGATCTCCATCTCCGAAGCACCGTCATGATCACCATCGTCACCGGCGCGACACCTTGATCTCCATCGTAGCATCGTTGTCGTCTCGCCAATCTTATGCTTCCACGACTATCGCTACCGCTTAGTGATAAAGTAAAGCATTACATCGCGATTGCATTGCATACAATAAAGCGACAACCATATGGCTCCTGCCAGTTGCCGATAACTCGGTTACAAAACATGATCATCTCATACAATAAAATTTAGCATCATGTCTTGGCCATATCACATCACAACATGCCCTGCAAAAACAAGTTAGACGTCCTCTACTTTGTTGTTGCAAGTTTTACGTGGCTGCTACGGGCTTAAGTAAGAACCAATCTCACCTACGCATCAAAACCACAACGATAGTTTGTCAAATAGACTCCGTTTTAACCTTCGCAAGGACCGGGCGTAGCCACACTCGGTTCAACTAAAGTTGGAGAAACTGACACCCGCCAGCCACCTGTGTGCAAAGCACAGCGGTAGAACCAGTCTCGCGTAAGCGTACGCGTAATGTCGGTCCGGGCCGCTTCATCCAACAATACCGCCGAACCAAAGTATGACATGCTGGTAGGCAGTATGACTTATATCGCCCACAACTCACTTGTGTTCTACTCGTGCAAATAACATCAAACCATAAAACCTAGGCTCGGATGCCACTGTTGGGGAACGTAGTAATTTCAAAAAAATTCCTACGCACACGCAAGATCATGGTGATGCACAGCAACGAGAGGGGAGAGTGTTGTCTACGTACCCACGCAAACAGACTACGGAAGCGTTGACACAACATAGAGGAAGTAGTCGTATGTCTTCCCGATCCGACCGATCCAAGCACCGTTACTCCGGCACCTCCGAGTTCTTAGCACACGTACAGCTCGATGACGATCCCCGGGCTCCGATCCAGCAAAGCGTCGGGGAGGAGTTCCGTCAGCACGACGGCGTGGTGACGATGATGATGTTCTACCGACGCAGGGCTTCGCCTAAGCACTACAACGATATGATCAAGGTGGAATATGGTGGCAGGGGGCACCGCACACGGCTAAGGAACGATCACGTGGATCAACTTGTGTGTCTATGGGGTGCCCCCTGCCCCCGTATATAAAGAAGTGGAGGAGGGGAGGGCCGGCCCTCTCTATGGCGCGCCCTAGGGGAGTCCTACTCCCACCGGGAGTAGGATTCCCCCTTTCCTAGTCCAACTAGGAGTCCTTCCATGTATTAGGAGTAGGAGACAAGGAAGAGGAAAAGAGAAGGGAAGGAAGGAGGGGGCGCAGCCCCTCCCCCTAGTCCAATTCAGACTAGGCCTTGGGGGGCGCGCGGCCTGCCCTAGGCAGCCCCTCTCTCTTTCCCGTATGGCCCAATAAGGCCCAATACTTCTCCCCCGTATTCCCGTAACTCCCCGGTACTCCGAAAAATACCCGAATCACTCGGAACCTTTCCGATGTCCGAATATAGTCGTCCAATATATCGATCTTTACGTCTCGACCAATTCTAGACTCCTCGTCATGTCCCCGATCTCATCCGGGACTCCGAACTCCTTCGGCACATCAAAACTCATAAACTCATAATATAACTGTCATCGAAACCTTAAGCGTGCGGACCCTACGGTTCGAGAACAATGTAGACATGACCGAGACACGTCTCTGGTCAATAACCAATAGCGGGACCTGGATGCCCATATTGGCTCCTACATATTCTACGAAGATCTTTTATCGGTCAGACCGCATAACAACATACGTTGTTCCCTTTGTCATCGGTATGTTACTTGCCCGAGATTCGATCGTCGGTATCAAATACCTAGTTCAATCTCGTTACCGGCAAGTCTCTTTACTCGTTCCGTAATACATCATCCCGCAACTAACTCATTAGTTGCAATGCTTGCAAGGCTTAAGTGATGTGCATTACCGAGAGGGCCCAGAGATACCTCTCCGACAATCGGAGTGACAAATCCTAATCTCGAAATACGCCAACCCAACATGTACCTTTGGAGACACCTGTAGAGCTCCTTTATAATCACTCAGTTACGTTGTGACGTTTGGTAGCACACAAAGTGTTCCTCCGGCAAACGGGAGTTGCATAATCTCATAGTCATAGGAACATGTATAAGTCATGAAGAAAGCAATAGCAACATACTAAACGATCAGGTGCTAAGCTAATGGAATGGGTCATGTCAATCAGATCATTCATCTAATGATGTGATCCCGTTAATCAAATAACAACTCTTTGTCTATGGTTAGGAAACATAACCATCTTTGATTAATGAGCTAGTCAAGTAGAGGCATACTAGTGACACTCTGTTTGTCTATGTATTCACACATGTATTATGTTTCCGGTTAATACAATTCTAGCATGAATAATAAACATTTATCATGAAATAAGGAAATAAATAATAACTTTATTATTGCCTCTAGGGCATATTTCCTTCAGATTAATGATGTTATTACTGTTGCAAATAGGAATTATGTGCCCGTAGATTTCATTGTTCTTGATATAGATTGAAATTCTTCTTGCCCTATTATTTTTGGTAGACCTTTCCTTAGAACGGTTGGTGCGATTATTGATATGAAGGAAGGGAATATTGGATTCCAATTTCCATTAAAAAAGGGCATGGAACACTTTCCAAGAAAGAAAATAAAATTGCCTTATGAAACTATCATGAGAGCCACTTATGGATTGCCTTCCAAAGATGGCAATACTTAGATCTATCCTTGCTTTTACTAGTAAGTGTGCACGTGCAACGCACGTATAACCTTGAGAAATAAATCTCCTGTTGCATGTAATATGTAGCATGTCAATTCTGCAAAGAGAAAGTTAAGTACTTCCCGTGCATGGAGAAAAAGGATCCCGCCATGATATAATAATTCTAAATAATATGATAAACAGAAGGCACATGAAACTAATGAGGTTAGTATAATATAGCCAAAACAGCACATCTGCATTGCTATATTAACACACACCTTGATAGTTAGCGAGCATCGAAGGAAGAAATTAAGATAGCTTGAGCAAAATATAGGAATAAGCAAATAATGTGGTGGATTATATTCTTCATCTTTTGAAACTGGTAGGCCCGAGTTTCATACAGAATAAATCTGATAGCTTTACAGTCAATCGATCAAGAATAAGAATACATCTATCGCCTATACATTCAACTCTGTTGTAATATGTACGAAGTCGAACAACCATTTATGAGTTTGTTCTTGCAGCTCTTATCAGGTTTAGTACAAAGGACTAAAGTAGAAGAAGATGAGTCTGAACTGAAGGAAATCAAATAAACCAAATATGATAGTAGAAGATCGCATGGTACACATGGAGCCAATATCATATCCAGCCTTTTGTATTGTCCCTGATATCTGAGATGTGATTTGTTACTATGGGTGTAGCATACACATTTGCGAAATTATATATAGCATTAGTTGGCACCAAAAATTACTATACACAATGTGGATGTGGATTATACTCTTGTCATTTTGAAGTTAAGCTTTGATCAGCATATATGCAAAGGAAGTGCACGCAGATGAACAAAAAGTCAAATTTTCTTTGCTTTTTGCTGTTCACGGAAGTATACATGCAGTGCACCTACAGACCTTGAATGAAATTAAGGGCCATAGTTAATTAGCACCACCACCACTTTATGAAGGAAAAAATACCAACTAGTGGATATGCCCACTCTTCTAATGCTATTTGTGCACATCATCTTACCATGCACTTCAAACACACCGAAACAGACTCTTAATTAAACTAACGTCAGTGAGCGTGAAGACCGCATCACAGTAGAGGAGGGCCTCCTGGGGCGGGGCTCAAGACGGGCCATCGGTAAGTTGCGCAGATCTGGCGGGCGGGTGGTCTGCTCCATTTTAGAGTCTACATTCCTAAAAACAAAACATTTCATGCATGAAAATCTGAGTCCCCTAGGCCCTAGCGACAATGGTAATCAAAGATTAATTTAGGATCTATTATCATAAAATAAGAAAAGAGATAAATTTACTGTATGTGCTAGCGGGCATTACCTCAAACACATTGTGTGCACCGTGGTGCGGGATCAGCACCAACAGAACATTGGCGTGATGGCATGGGGAGGACGATAGCTGATGTGTGGCCACCCCACCATCTTCCACCTCTCCGGTGCCTCGATCTCCCCTCTCCTTCACCGCACGGCCACTGCAACCACCTTGACCGCTGTAATCAAGAAGCACAACTTGGGAAGACGATGGCAACGGCAGCAAGTCAAGAGTAGTACGATGGAGGCTGCATCGGCTGGGCAGCGGTGCTGGCGACGGAGGCGGCGTTGAGCATGATGCGGTCATCCCCCTAGAGTAGCTGTTAATATGAAGACGGTGGCAGCGGCGACTCCATGGGGGCTGCAGCGGCTGGGCAGGGGCGCCGGCATGGGAGGCGGCGATGGACGTGATGCAGACTGCACAGTAGGCCGCGCTTAGCGGGGGCTCCGGCGAGGGAGGCCGCACTGGGCGGGGGCGCTAGCGAAGGAGGCCTTCCTGTGTTGGCGCGCTGCATGCCGGACTTCGTCCTTGTTGTCGTCGGGCCGGCGGATGTGCGTGTGGGTTGGCGTCGGGGGTAGCCGGAGAGAAGAGTTGTGGCCTTGATCTGCGGCCGTATGCTGGCGGCGGCGATCTAACCTAGGAGGATGCGATGGACATGGAAAGATAGAACAGGAAGGAGCTGGCAATGGTGTTCGATCGGTATGAGAAGGAGCTGATTACGCTTTGACGGAACACATATTCTTGGCGGTCGATTTTTTGGCAAAATACGTCCACCGGAGGGTTTTTGCTAAGCGCTAACGTGGTGCTGTATTAGATTATAATCCGGGCTGTTAGATCTGAAGAATTTTAGAAGAGGTAAAAGAAATTTTCAAGGTAACTTGAAGCTTCCTTGAACTAATGTTGGTTATGTAAGCAGTCGAATTTAGGACCTAGCGTGCCAGTTATACACTCTGAAGAATGTAAACCTTTGAACTTGTCTATCAAGTCAAGGATACATGATCCAACTATCGACATACTTTATAAAATTTGTCAGAACACTATCTATAATAAATATAGCGAAAGCAAGCACTTATAAGCACAATGTCTGAAAATGTCAAACTGTGTACAAGTCAAGTTTACACTAAAAGTAGAAATAGATTTTATGCACTGCAAATGACAGAATCTACCAACAAAGCTTAAAGGCACGGATTGGCAATATATATTTGTGAACCGAACATGACATAAACTGGCAATATAACCTCATGCCACAATTTGGAAATAAATATGATGGTACATGACATTAACATTAAAAGTAATGTTAAAGAAATTTCAAGCCATCTGACAAAAATAGAATATCACATTAACCAACAATCTACCCTGTTTTCACTCTAATTTAAGGGAAATAAACATGTTTTTACATGACAGGGAAGACAAATGACACATGCTCCTTTTCAGTGGCATAGGGCGCTCGACGCGGCTGCGTAAGGAGACATGCTCGTACCTGTCGTCGCCGCGTAGCGCTGCAGGCCCACGTCGTCGTCGTTCCTCAGGATGAGAAGACCAGGAGAGTCAAACCAAGAGTCGGCCCGTCGAAGACGACGAACACTCAAACAGGTGAACGAAAACAAGGAAGTGACGGAACTCAAGGAACGATCGGAATCAAGGTCAGGGTCTCATCGATCATGTGATCCGAACAAACAGGAAACGAGAGATTTGGTTTCCACGTTATTATCTGCCTACATGCGAACATGGGCCATGCCTTTTTCTTATTTCCTTCTATGTACGCAGTACACAAGGCTGAGTTTAAAAAAACATGATGGCGTAGATCATGGTAATTATTATTAATTGATATTTTCCTTCTATGTACGCATCACACAAGGCTGAGTATTAAAAAACATGATGGCGTAGATCATGGTAATTATTGTTAATTGATATTTTCCTTCTATGTACACAGCACACAAGGCCGAGTTTCAGAAAAACAAATATATGATGACGTAGATCATGGTAATTCTTGCTAATTGATATGATTAAAATAGGCCAGGTTGGAGCGAGATCATGGTAATTATTGCGTAATTATGATGGCGTAGGTCATATGGTAATTGTTGCTAATTGATTATGGTAAATGATGTGATACAACATTGAGGCAATCCGGTCCATTGAGAGATGGCGGATGTATGGCTGAGATGTAATCTTTCTGCCACAACTCGATTGTTTAATAGTAGTAGAGATGCCTAGCTAGGGGCGTTAAACGATAGCGCTTGCTGGGAGGCAACCCAATTTTATTTTTAGTTTTTTGTGTTTTTCTTCTGTTAGGGAATAAATAACCCATCTACCTTCTGTTCGGATGTGGTTTTGAGTTTTAATTAGTGTTTGTACCAAGCTAGACCTATTGGATCTTCTTGGATGATAGTTATTTGATCTTGCTGTAATTTCCAGAAACTTTGCGCTTAGTGCCCGAATTGTTAAAAATCATCAGAACGTGATAAAATACTGATTCCAATTGCTGCTGATCAATAAAAACAAATTCTAGGTCGTCTAAGTTTGGTAGATTTTTTGGAGTTCAGAAGTTTGCATTAGTTACAGATTACTACAGACTGTTCTGTTTTTCGTGTGTTGTTTGCTTATTTTGATGAATCTATGGCTAGTAAAATAGGGTATGATCCATAGAGAAGTTGGAATAAAGTAGGTTTAACACCAATATAAATAAAGAATGAGTTCATTACAGTACTTTGAAGTGGTCTTTTGTTTTTCTTTCCCTAACGGAGCTCACGAGATTTCTATTGAGTTTTGTGTTGTGAAGTTTTCAAGTTTTGGGTGAATTCTCTTGATGGATTATGGAACAAGGAGTGGCAAGAGCCTAATCTTGGGGATGCCCATGGCACCCCCAAGATAATCCAAGGACACCAAAAAGTCAAATCTTGGGGATGCCCCGGAAGGCATCCCCTCTTTCGTCCACTTCCATCGGTAATTTACTTGGAGCTATATTTTTATTCACCAACATGATATGTGTTTTGCTTGGAGCGTCTTATATTATTTGTGTCTTTGTTTGTTAGTGTGCCACAATCATCCTTACTGTACACACCTTTGAGAGAGCCATACTTAAATTAGAATTTGATAGAATACTCTATGTGCTTCACTTATATCTTTTGAGCTAACACTAGTAGAAAAAGGGCCTTTAGTCCCGGTTCATAAGGGCCTTTAGTCCCGGTTCTGAAACCAGGACTAAAATGTCGGTACTAATGCCTCTCCCTTTAGTCCCGGTTCAATCCAGAACCGGGACTAAAGGGCGCGGCCACGTGGAGCTCCACCTTTAGTCCCGGTTGGTAACACACCAACCGGGACTAAAGGAAATTTTATGATTTTTTTTTGAAATTTTTTTTTGATTTTTTTTATTTTCAAATTTCCGAATTATTTTAACCTCTAGTCTGTAATCACCACCCCTCATCACTTCTCAATTTATCCTCTAATCACCCCTCATCATTCCAAATCATCTAACTTCCCGAACGGTCACCCATCCTCCCACTCCCCCAGCCTGAGCACGCTTAACTTCCGGGTTCTATTCTCCCTCGTTCCAAGTCTGCACTTGTTGTTTTCCTGACAATACTAAGATGTCAATCCTATTAACCTTCAGGAATTTTGCTTGAGCATGAAGTGACACATTTCATAGTTTTATTTTGAAACTATTGTTTTAAAAAACAATAATTATTTAGCAACACTAATATTTCTTGAATAATTAGTTTGACCATTGTTTGACCACAGTTTGACCACAGTTTGACCAGATTTGACCAAAATTGAAATAACTGAAATAATTATTTAGTAACACTAATATTCTAGAATAATTAGTTTGACCATTGTTTGACCACTGTTTGCCCACTGTTTGAATTTTTTTCGATTTTTTACTCTAGATCTTAAAAGCCCCGTAACTTTTTTCTATTAGGTTTTTGAGGATTTTGAAAATGTTTAACGGGGTTCCCCCGTTAAATTTGGATGTAACTTTTCGAGTAGATGATTTTTCATATAAAAAACTTTTTCATCCGAGTTAGTATGCAAAAGTTATGCCCATTTTTACAAATTTCAGAGAGATTTTGTAAATAAAGTCAAAATTCACATTTGCAAATTTTCCCAACAACTAGACCACATATCACATGGGAAACCTATTTTCTTTTATTTTTTTGACCCCATTGGTCCCAGTTCTGGACTGAACCGGGACTAATGGGGTTACCCGGCCTGGACCAAAGCCCCCTTTTCTACTAGTGTAAGTAGTTTTGCTCTATGTGCTTCACTTATATCTTTTGAGCTAAGTAGTTTTGCTCTATGCGCTTCACTTATATCTTTAGAGCGTTATAATTTTTCCTCTATGTGCTTCACTTAGATCTTTTAGAGCACGGTGGTGGTTTGTTTTAAAGAAACTATTGATGTCTCATGCTTCACTTAAATCATTTTGAGAATCTTAATAGCATGGTAATTTGCCTAATAATAATATGCTTGGTGTTCAAGATTTGTGAAATTTTCTTTTGAGTGCGTTGAATACTAAGAGAAGATTGAAGCATGATAATTGTTTTGAGATATGGAGGTAATAATATTAGAGTCATGCTAGTTTAGTAGTTGTGAATTTGAAGAATACTTGTGTTAAAGTTTGTGATTCCCGTAGCATGCACGTATGGTGAACCGTTATGTGATGAAGTCGGAGCATGATTTATTTATTAATTGTCTTCCTTATGAGTGGCGGTCGGGGAATAGCGATGGTCTTTTCCTACCAATCTATCCCCCTAGGAGCATGCGCGTAATACTTTGCTTTGATAACTTCTAGATTTTTGCAATAAGTATATGAGTTCTTTATGACTAATGTTGAGTCCATGGATTATACGCACTTTTTCCCATCCTTCCATCATTGCTAGCCTCTCTAATACCGCGCACCTTTCGCTGGTATCATACACCCACCATATACCTTCCTCAAAACAGCCACCATACCTACCTATCATGGCATTTCCATAGCCATTCCGAGATATATTGCCATGCAACTTTCCACCGTTCCGTTTATTATGACACGCTCCAAAATTGTCATATTGCTAGCATGATCATGTAGTTGACATCGTATTTGTGGCAAAGCCACCGTTCATAATTCTTTCATACATGTCACTCTTGATTCATTGCATATCCCGGTACACCGCCGGAGGCATTCATATAGAGTCATATTTGTTCTAAGTATAGAGTTGTAATTGTTGAGTTGTAAGAAAAATAAAAGTGTGATGATCATCATTTTTTAGAGCATTGTCCCAAGTGAGGAAAGGATGATGGAGACTATGATTCCCCCATAAGTCGGGATGAGACTCCGGACGAAAAAAAAGAGGCCATAAAAAAACGCCCAAAAAAATGAGAGAAAAAGAGAGAAGGGACAATGTTACTATCCTTTTACCACACTTGTGCTTCAAAGTAGCACCATGATCTTCATCATAGAGAGTCTCTCGTTATGTCACTTTCATATACTAGTGGGAATTTTTCATTATAGAACTTGGCTTGTATATTCCAATGATGGGCTTCCTCAAATTGCCCTAGGTCTTCGTGAGCAAGCGAGTTGGATGCACACCCACTTAGTTTCTTTTGATGAGCTTTCATATACTTATAGCTCCAGTGCATCTGTTGCATGGCAATCCCTACTCACTCACATTGATATCTATTGATGGGCATCTCCATAGCCCGTTGATACGCCTAGTTGATGTGAGACTATCTTCCCCTCTTTTTGGTCTTCTCCACATCCACCATTCTATTCCACCTATAAGTGCTATATCCATGGCTCAGGCTCATGTATTGCGCGAAGATTGAAAAAGTTTTGGAAAAGTTAGAGTATGAAACAATTGCTTGGCTTGTCATCGGGGATGTGCATGATTTAAATACTTTGTGTGGTGAAGATAGAGCATAGCTAGACTATATGATTTTGTAGGGATAACTTTGTTTGGCCATGTTATTTTGAGAAGACATAATTGCTTTATTAGTATGCTTGAAGTGTTATTATTCTTTATGTCAATATGAACTTTTGTCTTGAATCTTTCTAATCTGAATATCCATACCACAATTAAGAAATTTTGCATTGAAATTATGCCAAGTAGCACTCCGCATCAAAAATTCTCTTTTTATCATTTACCTATTCAAGGACGAGCAGGAATTAAGCTTGGGGATGCCTGATACGTCTCCAATGTATCTATAATTTTTGATTGCTCCATGCTATAGTATCTACTGTTTTGGACTATAGTGGGCTTTATTTTCCACTTTTATATTATTTTTGGGACTAACCTATTAACCGGAGGCCCAGCCCAGAATTGCTGGTTTTTTTTTTGCCTATTTCAGTGTTCCGAAGAAACGGAATATCAAACGGAGTCCGAACAGAAAAATCCTTTTTGGAACGTGATTTTCTCACCGGATAAGACCCAGGAGACTTGGACCCTAAGCCAAGGCATCGAAGAGGCGGTCACGAGGGTGGGGGGCGCCCCCCTAGGGCGTGCCCCCCTGCCTCGTGGGCCCCTCGAAGCTCCACCGACGTACTTCTTCCTCCTATATATACCCACGTTCCCCCAAACGAACAGATACGGAGCCAAAAACCTAATTCCACCGCCGCAACTTTTTGTATCCACGAGATCCCATCTTGGGGCCTGTTCTGGAGCTCCGCCGGAGAGGGCCGTCATCACGGAGGGCTTCTACATCATCATAGCCTCTCCGATGAAGTGTGAGTAGTTTACCTCAGACCTTCGGGTCCATAGTTATTAGCTAGATGACTTCTTCTCTCTTTTTGGATCTAAAAACAATGTTCTCCCCCTCTCTCGTGGAGATCTATTCGATGTAACCTTCTTCTTTTTGTGGTGTGTTTGTTGAGACCGATGAATTGTGGGTTTATGACCAAGTCTATCTATGAACAATATTTGAATCTTCTCTGAATTCTTTTATGTATGATTGGTTATCTTTGCAAGTCTCTTCGGATTATCCGTTTGGTTTGGCCAACTAGATTGGTAGTTCTTGCCATGAGAGAAGTGCTTAGCTTTGGGTTCGATCTTGCGGTGTTCTTTCCCAGTGACATAAGGGGCAGCAAAACACGTATTGTATCGTTGCCATCGAGGATAACAAGATGGGGTTTATTTCATATTGCATGAATTTATCTCTCTACATCATGTCATCTTGCTTAAAGCGTTACTCTGTTTTTAACTTAATACTCTAGATGCATGTTGGATAGCGGTCGATGGGTGGAGTAATAGCAGTAGATGCAGAATCGTTTCGATCTACTTGTCATGGACGTGATGCCTATATACATGATCATGCCTAGATATTCTCATAACTATGCTCAATTCTGTCAATTGCTCAACAGTAATTTGTTCACCCACCGTAGAATACTTATGCTCCTGAGAGAAGCCACTAGTGAAACCTATGGCCCCCGGGTCTATTCTCATCATATCAATCTCCATCACTTTAATCTTGCTTTGTTTTTACTTTGTCTTTTACTTTTCACTTTGCATCTCTATACCAAAAATACCAAAAATATTATCTATCGGATCTCACTTTCGTAAGTGACCGTGAAGGGATTGACAACCCCTAATCGCGTTGGTTGCGTTGAGCTCTTTGTGTTGTGTAGGTACGAGGGACTTGCGCGTGGCCTCCTACTGGATTGATACCTTGGTTCTCAAAAACTGACGGAAATACTTACGCTACTCTGCTGCATCATCCTTTCCTCTTCGGGGAAAACCAACGCAAGCTCAAGAGGTAGCAGCCTACAACGCCGCTTCTCGGCTTGCAGGCACAGAGGGATTCCTCCGACGCCGCATCATGGGCTACAGAAGCCTCCTCCGTGTCGCGAGCTGCCATGGCAAACTGCGCCACGAGGGGTGCGGGAGCTACCTCCGCTTGAAGCAGCACTCGAAGCCTCACGCGGCCGGCACACAATGCCTCTTTTTTGGATTGATATTGGGTCATGGAGGCGCTTATGGCCTTCGCTCGACACCCGACGCCGTGGTGAGAAGGGGCCACCTAAAAGGTTCCGGTGGCATGGTGAGGTTGCGCCATTCCGCCATGGTGATCGCTGCCGGCAACACGCAATGAGATTTTCCTTCCTCGAATCGGGCCGCCAGTTGGGCATGGGATTCTCGCCGGCTCCCTCAAGATCGTGGGAGGGCGCACTCCTCCCAGGAGCGTTGGAGAGCAGCGCGGACGGCCATCTTCTCCTCGAGGCTGCTACTGCAAGGGGTGAGCACCCAATCCTTCGATCTGGACATGTCTGAGTCGGATCCAGGCATCGCCATGGAGGAGAACGCCCGAGCTGGCTGGAGAAGATCTTGGTAGTGCGGTAGGAGAGGGGAGTGTAGTGGAATGCAACTAGGGTTTCGGCCGAAGTGCTGATAGGGACCATATTATGTGGGGTCAGGTGGGCCAGCGTGGGCCGAATCTGACATGGCGAGCATGCCCGGGCGCGTCCGGGAGTCCCCATATCCACCCTAGATTTGGGCTGGATATGGGGAGTGTCTGTCAGTTCGGGCGCTTGGGCTGGCTGTGGGAAGGCCGTTTGTGTGGCATTTTTTCGTCTGGACATTGACCGGGCAGCCCATCCAGGTGTTTGAGGCAGGTATGGCGGGTCCGATTGTACATGCTCTTAGAAGGCAAACCCTGCTAAGTCAACCATATGACTAAGTGCCATCCGACTCATCTTTTGCATAGATCGACCGAGTCTTGAGTTGTTGGATCGACATGATGGAGCGCCCATCATCGCGGTTCCCAACATGATGCATGTTGCAACACTCCTTACAACATGGCAGATGTTGCGAAAACTTTTGCAACATGGGGCCATGATGCAAAGCCTTTTTTAGATTCCCCACCCCACCACCACCTCTTCATAACACAACATGAATGACAAAATTTGTGGTTGGCGTTCTATCACTCCTTCGCAACAAAAAGCATGTTGCTAAGCACTTTTCTGGTTTCCTCAACGTCATTCGCGAGTGGCACAATGACACCTCTGTAACAAGGGTTTGCAGCATTGCGGCATCCTCCACAACGTCCGCGCGTAGCATTATGATAACACACAAGTATAGGGGATCGCAATAATTTTCGAGGGTAGAGTATTCAACCCAAATTTATTGATTCGACACAAGGGGAGCCAAAGAATATTCTTGAGTATTAGCAGCTGAGTTGTCAATTCAACCACACATGAAAGACTTAATATCTGCATGAAAGTATTTGGTAGCAAAGTGGTATGGAAGTAACGGTAACAGTGGCAAAAGTAACAGTAGCAATATTGTAGGAATCGTAACAATAGCAGCGGAAAAGTAACGGAGCAAAGAGCAATACGTGAAAAGCTCATAGGCAATGAATCCTTGATGGATAATTATGTTGGATGGCATTCATCATTCAATGGTTATAACATAGGGTGACACAGAACTAGCTCCAATTCATCAATATAATGTAGGCATGTATTCCGAATATAGTCATACGTGCTTATGGAAAAGAACTTTCATGACATCTTTTGTTCTACCCACCCGTGGCAGCAGGGTCCTATTGGAAACTAAGGGATATTAAGGCCTCCTTTTAATAGAGTACCAGACCATATCATTAGCACTTAGTGAATACATGAACTCCTCAAACTACGGTCATCACCTGGAGTGGTCCCGACTATTGTCACTCCAGGATTACCGGATCGTAACACGTAGTAGGTGACTATAATTTGCAATATCACTAACACCGGCTCCAAGATCACATAAAGCAGTTTTAACATAGTTTCTTTTAATGGAGCATGGTATAGTTGGTACTCCTAGATCTCCAAGTTTCTTTGGATTCTGATACGTCTCAGACGTATCTAATTTTCCTAACGATTTTCCTCTTGTTTTGGACTCTAATTTGCATGATTTGAATGAAACTAACCCCGGACTGACGTTGTTTTCAGCAGAACTACCATGTTGTTGTTTTTGTGCAGAAATAAAAGTTCTCGGAATGGAACAAAACATTGCGAGGAATTTTTATATAATATATAAGAATTACGGGAGCCAAGACCTACCGGAGAGGGGCCCCTGGGTGGGCACAACCCACTGGGGGGCGCCCCCTCTCCTGGCGCGCCCAGGTGGGTTGTACCCACCTGGTGGCCCCGCAGACCTCAACCTTGACACTATAAATTCCTATTTTGAGATAAAAATCAGGGAGAAAGAATTATCGTGATCCACGAGACGGAGCCGCCGCCAAGCCCTGTTCTTCCTCGGGAGGGCAGATCTGGAGTCCGTTTGGGGCTCCGAAGAGGGGGATCTTCGTTCTTCGTCATCACCAACCCTTCTCCATCGCCAATTCCATGATGCTCCCCACCGGGAGTGAGTACTTTGTAGGCTCGCTGGTCGGTGAGGATTTGGATGAGATTCATCATGTAATCAAGTTAGTTTTGTTAGGGCTTGATCCCTAGTATCCATTATGTTCTTAGATTGATGTTGCTATGACTTTGCCATGCTTAATGCTTGTCACTTTGGGCCCGGGTACCATGATTTCAGATCTGAACCGTTTATGTTATCATCATTATATCCATGTTCTATATCCGATCTAGCAAGTTATAGTCACCTACTACGTGTTAGGATGATGACTTTGGAGGCACATAGCGGCAAGCATAACAATTCTAATAATTATGCTGAGGGCATGAGCATGCAGTAGACATGGCATACTTCCAATTAATCCAATGACACAATTTATAATATGCATATATTAATTACAATGATCTTTGCAAAATGGAACATGATGTTAACAGGTTGACAGATTATATATTCAAGCAACTTGAGAGCATGAAAAGAACAAGTTACAGTAGTCTATAATTGAAAATAAGGGCATGGATGGATAGAGCGTACCATGTTCATCGAAACATGATCACTGAACATCTCCATATTATGCATAGATTCGACGGTAGCATCGAGCAAACATGGCATCATAATATTACAGTTTCATACTTACCAGAATTTACTAAGTGCCTGAAAACAGAAAACAGCGAGTAGGCTACTTTGCAAGCTCATGGCACTCACATCAGGAAATATCATGGCATGAAACAAATAATACAAGAAAGAGGACATAACAATGCACCGAACACATGTTGACAAGATGGTCATATGGTGCATGGATTAAATCACACAAAAATAACAAAAGGGCAAGTTATAACAGTTTTCAGCAATTAATAGCAACATGCACTTTTGCAATGAATGAAGATTAGAGCATGCATATCAGTCCTAAGATGAATGCAAAGCACACTATCATTTAGAGCACACTGAGAAGATCATTTTGACATATTGCACATTTTCATAGGACCAACATGCACAAAGTTATGAGCCTCGCAAGATGCATAAATGATGTTGTTTTCCAGGGACTTAGAAGAAAAACCACGTCGGGGAAGATGGATCTCGCGGTGCAGGATGAAGGGACCCGGGTGGAGCGGGGTGTTTGGATCGCAGGCCGAGCGGATCCCAAGGACGGGGCCATCCAGGCTCGGGGTCAACGGGCGCCGGCTGGATCGGGGCTCCTCCTGATCCGATCCGAACGGCGAGCGATGGCGCGCTACGACGAGGGCGGCGGGGACACGATGTAGGCGGCGGGCAGCGAGGAGAAGGAAGGATCCGGCGAGGGGAGGCCGTTCACGGCCAGATCCGGCGACGGCGGGGCCGGGCGGCGAGGTCGGAGAGGTCCAGCGTGGGCAGATGTGGCCGCCGGTGAGGTGAGGTCGAGGCGCGGGCGACGGGGAGGACGGCGCTTCGGTGCAGTCCGGCGACGGAGGCCGGCAGGGTTGAGGTCGACGGGAGGCGGCACTCCGGCGAAGTCCAGCGAGGCGGCGGCGGCTCGAAGCAGGGAAGCGAGCAGGCGTCTCAGGCGCGCGCATGCGCCTGCGGGCTGCGGCGACAGCTCGGGCCCGGGCGGGCCAGCGGTGGGCCAGGCGGGCCGCATGGTGCGGGAGCCGGCTGGGGCCGACGTGGCCGCCCCTGGTTGGCTGGGACGCGGGCCGCGGTGGCGCCAAGTGGCGGGGCAGGCTTCGGTCGGCGCAGGGAACGAGGGGAGACCAGGTGGGAGGTGGCTGGCGGCGCAGAAATTTAGGATGGGGTTAGGGTTGCCAAAATTGGAGGGTTAGGGGGGCTTAAATAGGCAGATGGGTATAAGGTTAGGGGGTTTTCATCCGTATTCGGGCATCCGATCTCTATCCGACCGTTCGGAGCGGAGGGGGTCTAGGTAGGCTTCAGGTGGGCTGATGGTGGCTATGAATAAGGCCGTGGGCTGCGGGAGAGAAGAGAGATAGGCCCGGCGACTGTTTTCGGAGACCGAAAATGTCCGACGAATTAACCGGTTATAGTACCACTATGTTTATCCGATGGGGTATCAAACGGACTCCGAATGCGACGAAATTTGGTAGGCGGTCTACCGACAATAAAACAAGACCGCACGTCGGAAGAGAGGGTGGTTAGGTTCGGGAGAGGACGAGGGTTTTCTACCCGATTTGGGGAAGAAAGGCACTGCTCCTGCCTCTTGGAGTTACCGAGAAGCCGCGGGTGCCGATTTGACTTGACACACCCACCCGGCCGTCCCCATTCCACGTGGGGACGCGGCGGTCGTATACGCGGTCGTGCACCTCCTGCGGTTTGCCATCAGTTGCTATCGGTCTCACAAGTGGGTCCCCTTGTCATCCACACAACCGAGCCACCACATGTACCACATTTTTCTTTCTCCCTGTCTCGACCACTCCACATCTTTCTTTCTCCCCTTCTCGACCAGCGCCGCCGCCTCCGCCGCCATCTCCCGACGACCCCTCTCTTCACTGCCGGTGCACGGCCGCCGCCAACTCCGGCAAGTACGTGAGATCTCCCATCTTCTTCCCTTCCCCAAACGCGTCTCCCTACGGAGGTGGATCTGAGCCGATTGGTTTGGACTGAAACTTAGTTTTTGGATTGGATCTTGATTTGGTTTATATGGTTTGAGACCAAATCAATCAATTAGTTTGAGCCGCCACTACCACCTACTACTGCTTCAAATCCAAGAGCCGTTGTTGCCGGCCGGAGCTCGTCGTCTCTCTCGAGCTTTGACGCCATGTCTGATCTAGATTCATGACGTGCCATCGCATATGGCTTTGTCCACGGTTTGAACCTTTGGATTCAATTCAAAAGTTGAAAACGGTTTGGATGACGCGCATGTATAGTTCGGTTTGGTCTAGATTCTAAATGAAAATATCTGGATTGGTTTAGTTTTGATGTGTGCCATGGATTGGACTGGTTTTAGTTTGGATGCTGAACTATTCCCAGGTTTAGATGAGACGGGCATTGCCATTATCATTGGCATTGCTTTATTACCTAGATGATAGAAAATAGATTGATTGGCCATTGCCAGTATAGGTTATCACTATGATTTATTATATGTATGATCTTTGTATTGTACTATGTACAATTCAACTTAGAGTTCAACATGTTCTGTGTAGAATGGAGGAAGCACAATGAGGACGCTCCAACTCACGGTGCCGGACCAGCCTTTCTACTGCCACGTTGTTCGGCATCTACTTCCAGCCTTCTTTTGTTGTTGCAGCGGTAATAATTTATATGAACCTTCTGACACTACACCACAACACGGACGCAAGGACAGAAAAACTGCCGGGAGAAGTCACTTATAAGGGCAGGTAAACTGCCGGGAACATTTTTCTCCCGGCAGATAGAACTGCCACGAGAACGGCTGCCGGGAATTGCAAACGCCAGCAGATATAAATCTCCCGGCAGTTTGTATGCCGCCATATTCAAAGTTCTCCCGGCAGTTTCTGTTCTCCTGGCAGACAATTTCTGCCAGCAATTAATAGCTTTCCCCGCAGATGATGTGCCACTAGTGCTAGATACCCCAATCTATAAGGCTATTGCACTCTAGTATTTCATTTATTTCACATTTAGATACACACTAACAAGGCATTCATTAAAATAGAGCAAAAGGAATGTGCACATTTATATTATAAAATCTGATGATCAAAGTACATGGTTACAATGTATGCAATTCACTGATTACACATGATGGCTTGCATCATAGCTTAGCATCTACAATTTCAATACGTCCAAGTTGTACAGAATGTAACAACCACAAAATACAAAGCTTGTAAGGTCTTCTATGTGAGCGCAGAGCATATGGTTATGGCAAGATATCTTTGGCCAGTCTTCGCAAACATTTCCAACCTAGACATGGAGAGGCAATTGACAAGAAAAAGTATCACAAAACATTATCTGCATTACATTGATTACAATACTCAAAGAATCAATCGCGTGCACCGCTCCTACTTTTATAAGGAAGACATCCACATCAACAAGAGAATTTCTCATCAAATAGTGCATAGTTGTGCATTACCTTGGATTGCATGAGTGAGCCAAACAATGAAGGGGGGGGGGGGGGGGGGGGTATTGCTCTTCTCCCAACGTTTTAGAAGCTATTCCCTCCCTAGCAGTAGACAGCAATAGCAAAGCAGCAAAATCAGTCATCATCATGCAATTTTATCCCACCAACATAAACAAGTAGGAACATGTGTATAGATAGATTGGAGAACAATAGATGCGTAAATATAAGTAACAGCCTCCTTTGTGCAACTATTTCTCTTAGTGATGGAAGGTATCAAACACAGTATAGTACTCCTCAACTATGTACTATGGAAGCTAGCAAGCAGCCAAGCACACAGCGAGCATGCCTCACTCGGGGCTCCGTGTATTCATTTACCTCGCACTTACGACAGTGGCAGAGAAGACTTGAGTCGGGTCAGTCAAGGCAGCGGCGTGGCAAGTAGACAGGGCGGAGAGGCGATTCTAGGTGGCGGTGCTCCCGAGTCGCCCTCAATCCCTCATCCCTGCTGTGGTCAAACAGACTATGAGAGAGGAAGGTTAGGGTTAGTCTCTCTCGCTCACTGTGTCCCGTCGTGTCACGAGCGTGTTCCGGGCTGTATCAGCATTTTTTTCCTTTCTTTTTTAAATAAAAAGATACTTCTGGGATACACGTATTGGAGCCGTATCAGAGTATCAGTGCCGTTTGGAATGGCGACACGGTCGTTCTTGACGTATCGGAGCTTCAGATAGAAAATTTTCAGTTTAATAAGAAACCAAAAAATGTCAGCAGTTTCAGACCTTCACACACAAATTAAGCACATCTAGTTGTCTAGTAAGCATTTACCAGTATGTTATTAGTAAGCTATAAGATTTGAAACAAAGTTATTACTCACTGTATCTTGTTAGCATAGCAACCATTAATCTAAGTATGTATAACTCTGAGGCAATGACTTCCTAGGTTCAAAAGCTTATGTAGTATTCAAGAGTAACAAATATACACCTACTTAAGTTTGGTCATGTCACTTCTACAGTGGAGCTAACTATGGTAGTATAATCTCCCAGTTTTTGTCAAGGGCTACATTTAACACCTCACCATTTTAACTTCAGAGATTCTGAATAAAAAATGATCCAGTATGAGCACCATACTCATCTCAACATCATCAGATCATCCCTCGTTTCGTACTGCACTGTATGTTCCTTCCTTGATTCCATCAATCAGCTGAAAAAATAATGTTGGCAAAAATTGTGTTAGCATAAGAAAAATAATTGCACTTTACGTTGCATATTGTCCTGGAATACTTGGCTTCTGCCACATCTACAGGTATAAAAGATGCAAAGTAAAAAAAATCACATATATATTTATTATTTCTTAGAAGTTAAGTAGTTTATTTTCAAAGAAGAGAAAAGACCCCCCAAAACCAATCACTTCACGTACATATGGCATTCCTTTACAAGTGAGAATAATACTGAATTTGGGACAATCCATTGGAAATTTCATACATCAGTATTTAGCCCGGTTGATTGATGGAGCTAATCAAGGGTACTTTTCCATCCCAACTACGTGTTCATTATTCAAAGTTCATACTCCTATAACATCTAGAATTAGCAGAGAGCACTTAATCATAGTAAATGGAAGAATGCCCATTGATACCAACAATTAGAGTTGTGAAGAGCATCTTCATTGGTACCTCAGTACTGAACTGCTATGAAACAATTAGCTAGATGATAAATCAGGGTAGGAAAAGTAGCTACTTTTGCTGAGAATTTTTAATATCAAATCCACACTCATGTCTATAAATTTAACTCTTGTAGATACAGAAACCAAAAACTTTGTAGAGTTGTATACACAGTCGGCCATAGTGAGTAAACTTTCTCAAGCTGTCTAACAATTGTCTTCAGTTGTTCAATGTCTGAACCTGATTAAAAAAAGATTGATCCATGTACCTAAAAAGGCTGGATACAAGCACATGATATTCTACAAATCATAGGAGAGTACACGTACAATAACCTAGCTTAAACGCAAATCACGAGCACTTGTAATTTCTCAAAAAACCCACCACTGCTAGAATCAGTCTCCAATGCTTTCACTAATAGCACCTGCATCAATTTGTTAGCAAAAGGAAAAAACAGCAATAAGGAAGACTAAGTAACTCGATGGAAGGGGGGATCAAGGAGGGAGGGCAAATTTGGATTCCTACGGACAACTGAACGACCCCCACTGTTAGTTCTCATCGAGCAGAGGACAGATTCACTACCTTGGTATGGAGAATCTCACCTGCATCGGGTTTCCACCGACGCGGATCTAAGCAGCGCGTTGTACCATAGTGGGGAGCAGGCACCGCACTCGCCGTCAGCGGGGAGGTAGCCGTGGTCAGGAGCCCTCCCATGCCCGCCAGCGTGAAGCATCGTGAAGAGGAGGAGCGCGATGCTTTGGCGGTCCCTTGGACAGCACCTCTTCCTCTTGCGCTTGCCGTTGCCACGCATCACAATGGACAAGGATTGGTGTTCGTCGTTGGATCTGTTGCTGGGGAGGAAGATGACGTCGACCTCGACACACCGGCGCCTTCGACCTCGACGCACAGGCGTCGTCGATGTTTGTGCCGAATGGAGGGAGGTGATGTCGACCTCGCGCATCAGAGGTGTCTGGAGGCAGGCGACCTGACCTCGATGCCCCGGCGCCATAGATCCAGTTGCGGGCGCGCAAGTCGACTAAGGGGGCTGCGGCGGCGGCGGTGTCGGTCGAGGAGGAGGGGTGGGAGGGTTCGATTTGGGGGAAGGGGAACAGGTGGGCCGGCGGCTAATTCTATTGAGCAAAAGTCTTTAGTCTACCGCGTGCTCTCCCGGCCCAACTAATTTTTGGGCTCGCGCCATGGATAGGCCGGCAGACAGTGGGCCGTAGTTTAGTTCTCCCGGCAGTTTTGATGACCTGAGATGCGGACATCATTGCTGGCAGTTCACCCGCCCTTGTTGCTTAACTTCTACCGGCAGTTTAACCACCGTTATGTAGTTCTGCCGGCAGTTACCAGATCCCTGGCAGATGATTTGCACTTATTCTCATATTTCTCCCGGCAGTTAATTGCCCCCAATTTAGTGTTGTGGTGTAGTGTGACAGTACATTCTTTTTGTTTTTTTGCTATTTCCACTAATGTATTGTGTCTGTCATTTGTTTTTATCTTACACAGATCGTACCATGCAATGTGAGATTGGCATTCAATGAGCTCGTCGCAGACACTGTGACCTTCGACGCTCTTGGGGGCCCATACACTATGCAGGTCGAGAAGGGGCGAAAGATAACCCAGATAGGAGGAGATGATTGGGATCGTTTCATCGCCCGCATGCGTCTTAGTGGGGGTGAATTGATCAGCTTCTCCTTCAGAAGAGATAGGCCCAGGATTTCTGTTATCTATCTAAATTCGATTCCGGATAGTGAGGATGAAGTTCATGAGGAGGAAGATGGTGCTGATTCAGATGATGATGAGAACCCACTTGTTGAATACCTGTATGCCCAAGGACATAGACTGGGCGACGAGGAAATCGGCAACCTGTGGGACATGCTTCCGCTACGTGAAGACTACCTAGGGAAGCCATTCGTGACCCGCCTCACAAGGACAAATGTTAAACGGCATATCATGGTATGTTACTTAGTGTGGTAATTACATGATATGCATGCTTAGTTAGTGTAGTAGTTCATATGATATGCATGTTGTAGTATTGTGATGAGAGGCCTAGTTTAGAATTCATTTAGTGAAGAATTTTATGACATGCATGTAGTGTAGTAATATGCGATGATATGCTTAGTGTACGCAGTAATCTAATGATATGCCTAATTACTGTAGTAATTTGATGCTTGGCGTATAGTGTAGTGATCTGATGATATATATGCTCAGTGTTGAATCCAATGATATATGTGTCTTGAAGTGTATGCTTTGTTGATAATTGCACGTGACATGATCATATATCATGTCAACTGTTTTCAGAAATTACCTAAGAGGTTACTTGATAGCTGTGGCATCGACCCGGGCGAAGAAGGCATGGCTGCTGGACTACGCCTTACCAGAACGGGCTCCATCACCAGCTGTGCCTATGCAGTGGACACGGACGGTCGCACTGTCTTGAGCAGGGCAGGGTGGAAGAAGTTCCTTCGTGCCAAGAATCTTCGGGTAGGACAGGCCATCCTACTCACTGTTGCGAACACCCGTCGCCATGACTTGAGGATGATGATCACCATCCACCTCATTTAGAACTGGGGTGGGCCATGTATCAATGTGAAATGAACTTGTTATGTTAGCTCTTGTTTGCGAGTACTTGTCGTGTATTACCGTACCTATATCTACTCATATCTAGGTACTATTGCTTGTGATGGATTGCAACTATTATTAACTGGTAACTAATGCTCTACTAGCTATGATTATTCCACTGTGTGATGTTTTATATGTTGTAGTGTGACATGGTAACTGTTATATATGGTAGAGGCTGGTCTCTAAGACCTTGTACAATGCAAGGTGCTTAGGGATGTGCTTCCACTGTGTGATGTTTTGTACGTGCCAGGTTGTAGTATGAAATGCTAACTGTTCTATATGGTAGTGGCTGGTCTCTAATTGGACCGACATGTTGAACTATAGTATCAATGGTAGAGGCGTTTCGTTGTGCGCCACATCCAACAGTTCACATAATTAATTATCCAAAGATTAAGGTATGAAACCCTTGGTCCTACATAGCAACATTTCGTCCCAAAAATTAAGGTACTTCCACATTCAAACTAACTAATACTACAAATTCGAAGGAACTACTTAATACATTAACAGCACATAGGGAAGTAGCCCTGGTCCAACGGCTTGAGAAATGACAAACAAAAACTGAAAGAAGAAGGATCAGCCAGTAGCAGCACCATCAGCCTCCCAGCCTCACAACTTCAGCCATCCTGGTGAACTCCAGGTTTTTTCCTGCAAAATACACATGTGATGTTGGAGGCAAGAAAATAAATATGCCAGGGGTCTTGTCATGGCATCTAATCGCACGGAATGCTAGTACAAATGATGGAGAACAAAACATCCAACATGAGCAAATTCATAGGAGTTCTATATCCATGGATACCATCAAGAAAAAATGCTCAGTTTTAATTAAGACACAAAACTTGGTGAAAACATCATATTCATATCAGCAATATTGATATGGCATCTTTGCAAGCTTGGGTCAGTGACTTGTCTTGTGTTTCATGGCATGACAATAATTTTAACAATAAATAGACATGAAATTGACCCAAACTCATGTACAAAGTTATGCCACATGATGCATGGATTAATTCACACATAAATGACAAAATGCCAACTTTGTATAGAATTTGCAGTACTGAAATATTTCAGTGTGTACTGAAACTGCAGTAGTGAAATAATTCAGTGTGCATCGGTGTGTACTGAAATTGTAGTAACGAAATATTTCAGTGCCTACCGGTGTGTACCGAAATATTTCAGTGTCTACCACTACAACATTACAAATTTTGCCTAGGGCAGTACCGAAATATTTCAGTGCCTACCGGTATGTACCGAAATATTTCAGTGTCCACCACTACAACATTACAAATTTTGCCTAGGGCAGTTCCGAAATATTTCAGTGCCTACCGGTGTGTACCGAAATATTTCAGTGTCTACCATTAGAACATTACTAATTTTTCCTAGGGTTCATATGATGCCTAGGGTTCACATACATCATAATCCATCCTCCAAATCCATGTACTCAAATATTCATGCAATTCATTGAGATTAAAATGCCATCTAGCATTCCCTCTCTGAGCTATTAGATCAGTATCACCACGATGTAAGCATGAGCAGTAGGAAGATGAGGAGTGGAGAAGCTTACTCTAAACGTAACTACCGCCGCCGTTCAGATGAGGAGAGCGGCGAGGGAAGCGTGGAGAACGGCGGGGAAGCGAGGTCGCGACCACTGTCCTCCTCATCTTGCGCTTCGGAGTCTCCGGTGACTCGGTTGGAGGCTGCACAATCTGCTACGGCACCTCGTGCACGGTGGGTTCCTGATCCAGTGGATGCTCTACCCTGGATCTGAACGCCCACCACCTGCGCCTGGTCCACTCGCTGGACGAATTGGCCTGCTCCATCGCCTAGAGGAGGATCTCGATCTTGTGAATCGGTTGTGCGGGCAGGGGGCAAAGCTTTGCCCTCTCCTTCTTCGTCAAATTCTTGAGAGTGGCCATTGTCGTCCAGTTCATCTGCCTTGTGTTGTCAAACCAAGAACGGATCTCCCTCAACCTGGCCAACTTGACCTGGTCGCCGCCGGCGATCTGCACGAAGTCGGTGTTCTCGCCGCCGGCCATCAGCTCGATCTGCCGTGTAAGAGGGGGTGGGGGTGGGTGGGGGGTTGCCTGAGTGGAGCGAAGTTGCAGCGGCAAGAAGGAGGAGATGACTGCGGTGGACTTGGAGGAGAGGGAGGAGATGGCCACCGATGAGTAATTGTGGAATGTGTAGCACCATGGCGGCGGTTATGCATTCGACGAGAGGGGCGGCGCGTGCAAATTTTCCTAGGACTAAACTGCCCCTAGATTAAAACACGTCCCCACCTTGTCACGAGTACCGGCCCCACTCGTTTTAGTACTTTCGCGTACTTTCATCGGAGTACTATCCAGTACTTCGTATTTGTCTGCCGTTAGATCGACATCAACGAACGGTTCTAAAAAAGCCCAACCACTCTAAAACTTGTCTTTTCAAAGATAGATACTCCGAGCGATGTCTTTTTCAAAGTAAGTTCTATGGGCATCTGCATAGAATTTTTAATGCCAACAAAAAGATCCTGCAACGCGGAGTATCATCTAGTTATATATATATTTTTGACTCAGATAGATGGCCAATGTTGGAGCCAAAATACCAGGGGCCTAGTAAACCGGCGTAGTAGTTTCTTATTGCTTCACAATTCAATAATGATACTAGATGATGCCCCGTGCGTTGCTGCGGAACAGTTTTTAAGAATCAATTGCTGGTAGAGAGCAACCTAAAAAGAATGAAGAAATGTAGCCTACAAATAGAAAAGAAGAAGAAAATGTACATTTTCATATAATTTCAAAAAACAAATCTGGCAACATGAAACCGCTGACCGTTAATGGGCTTACTAATAGGTTATCGGCCCGTTCCATAAAACAGCTTTCTTATTACCATTTTCCATTTGTTTTTCTCATATAGTTGGTATGCACCTTGTATTCAGCTAAATAAGTAAAATTATTATTATGATCTCTAAGACTTGAAATTAAAGAGTCATGCATCAGGAGTTGAGATCTGAAGTATCAACCAAATGAGGTAAAGATGGACACTGTTGAAACTGCCTTGCGCTGAACAGTTTGCTGAATACGTGGATGATTAGGAAGTACGGAAAGTCTTGCTATGTTGACTCTGACCAAAAGACAACACCATTGGCTTTCAGGGCGATTTAACTCTGTAGGATCGATACTATGACGGTAGTAGCAATCTGAATAAAGGTTACCTGAGACAATAATGTCTCACCAAGTGCCCAGGCAACTGGAAGCATGAGTAAAGCCATTTTTGTTGTTGTTGTTGCGTAAACCATTGATGCTCTTTGGGTCTTTCCTGTAGGGAGAAATAAGAGAACTGAGCCGATCATCTCTTGTATGTTTATATGGTAAGAAACATCCTGATCTCAGTCAATTAATATTTAAAGCTAAACAAAGCCAGAAACATACCTGACCGGAGGACCCAACAGGCCGAAGCCAGCAGCCACGTTTGAGGCACCCTGTAGGATATTTTGTCAGGTACATGTCAATTAACGGGAGCAGCAAAAATACTGCTATCAAGAAACACCAAATCGTCCTAGATGAACATCCGCGCCGCCAGCAGAAAATCGTCAAGCACACTTGTAGCAAGGCAGTTGGAATCTGACCAAATTTGTAAATAAACTCACATCTAGCACAGGACTGTTGTAGTTTTGGACTGTAACACATACAATCAATCGGAATCCTATGCTCTCTGAATAAGTATGGAAACTAACATAAACTCACTGTAAAAAAAAATCAGATATGGGAGCTTGTCTACCAATGCGACCAGCAAGAATCCCATGTAGCAAGGAAGAATCCAACTTTGTAACAGCCAATAAACTAATAACCTCCAGAAGGACGTCTGGCACCTTTGCAGCAGGAGCGAAACCTAGCAAAATAAAGAAATAAGCTCGATTAGGCTTAGGAAAAATTGAGGAGGCTAACTATGGTGAGCAGACATCTAGCAGATCGATGCCATCTAGTTCTTCGGCGGCTCAATTGCCTTCATGGCGAAGTCTAATGGCCTCTGGAAAGGCAACTGTCCGTTCAATATGCATTTGTGGTGGGAGATGGTGGTTCACGTTCTTCTCTCAAAAGGCATGGCGGAGGGGAAAATTGAGAGCATCAGCGGGGAAGATGATCAGGGCATTAGTGCCCACGATGGCATATGAGAAATAGTGGTGTTGCCTTGTGGTGCTCTTCGGTTACCAATTACAATAATTATAAAATAGAAAGAAGGAAGCTGAAGAGGGAGGCGAAGGGAAGCGGACGAAGGGGGAGGGTTACAGGCGTGCGGCGAACCATGCTGAAAGTCTCCAATTAAACGACTGATATACCATCCCATATTAAACTAAATGGTTTAAGGAAAAATTGCTGACATGGCCCATTGAGCGGATGCATGAGGTGGAGTTGGCTGACGTGGGTCATTGCTGATGTGGATAGTGTGTATGTCAAGAGAAATCACATAGTGGGGATGAACTATTTAGGTATTAGGGCATCTCCAGCCGTTGGCCCCCCCAGGACGCATAAAAATCGCCCCCTGGGGGCGAGCCGGCGATGCACTCGGCGCTGGGGACGGGTTTGCGCCCAGTCGTCGCCCCCAGGCGCCGAAATTGGCCCACTTTGCAGCCCAATTTCGGCGGATAAACGGCCCATATGGGCGAGAATAGGCCTATATTCGGCGTGGTTCGCCGTGTCTTGGCGTTCAATTATCAACACAATTATTTCTTATCACATATTTCATCACAGAAAAATCAAATACTTCAACAAAATACTACAACAACAAATAATTCAATACAAATTATATTGTTCAACAAATAAAAACTCGTATTTCATCACGAGGCGTCCCCCTTGAGCCTCCATAGGTGCTCAATCAGATCTTTCTGCAGTTGATGATGCACCTGTGGGTCTCGGATCTCCTGACGCATACTGAGATAGGCAGTCCAAGTTGCTGGTAGCTGGTGATCAACTTCGGCTAGAGGACCCTGCCTGTAGTATGGTTCAGTGTCAATCACTGGGTCTTCTTGCTCGCTCTCGATGATCATGTTGTGCAAGATGACACAGCAAGTCATGATCTCCCACATTTGATCTTTCGACCAGGTCTGAGCGGGGTACCGAACAACAGCGAATCGAGATTGGAGCACACCAAATGCCCGCTCGACATCCTTCCGGCAAGCCTCCTGAACTTTCGCAAACCAGGCGTTCTTGCCTCCTGGCACAGGGTTTGAGATCGTCTTCACAAATGTCGACCATCTCGGATAGATGCCGTCAGCTAGATAGTACCCCTTGTTGTATTGGTGCCCATTGATCTCGAAGTTCACCGGAGGAGAATGGCCCTCAACGAGCTTGGCAAAAACAGGAGAGCACTGCAGCACGTTGATGTCATTGTGAGTTCCTGGCATACCAAAAAAGGAGTGCCAAATCCAGAGGTCCTGTGTGGCTACCGCCTCAAGCACCACACTGCAACCGCCTTTGGCGCCTTTGTACACCCCCTGCCAACCAAATGGGCAGTTCTTCCATTTCCAATGCATGCAGTCGATGCTTCCAAGCATCCCAGGAAATTCTCTTGCTGCATTCTGGGCTAGGATCCGAGCAGTGTCTTCCGCATTGGGTGTTCTCAAGTATTGTGGCCCAAACACTGCCACCACTGCCCGACAGAACTTGTAGAAACACTCTATGCTGGTGGACTCGGCCATGCGCCCATAGCCGTCGAGGGAATCACTTGGAGCTCCATATGCAAGCATCCTCATCGCTGTCGTGCACTTTTGGATGAAGGTGAATCCAAGAGCGCCAGTGCAATCCATCTTGCACTTGAAGTAGTTGTCGAACTCCCGGATGGAATTCACAATCCTGAGGAAGAGCTTTCGGCTCATCCGATAACGGCGCCGAAATGTTCTCTCACCATGAAGTGGAGCATCGGCGAAGTAGTCGGAGTAGAGCATGCAGTAGCCTTGCAGACGATGCCGGTTCTTTGCTTTCACCCGCCCCGGCGCCGAGCCACCTCGCCGCGGCTTTTCACTGCTCGCCAGCAGCTGGGCGAGGGCGGCGAGCACCATGAGATGCTCTTCTTCCTGGACGTCGGCCGCGGCTTCCTCCTCCAGCAGCGCGGCGAGCTCTTCCTCCTCGTCCGAGTCCATCGTCGAGGCAGGCAAAACGCCGAACACCTTGCGCTCGGTGGGCGTGTACCCGCCGTTAAACCGCGCCTCCGTGGCCGGAAACGGCGGCCGAAACTGCTGCGGGAGGGGCTGCCGCGGCGGAGTGCTGCTATTTTCCGGCGGGGAATGGCTATCTAGCGGAGTAGGGCGGCGGCCGTCGCCGGGATATAGCTAGTGGTGGCCGAGGGCGCGGGGGGTGCGAGGCGAGTCGGGGGAAGAAAACCTTAACTTTTCCCCTGTCGATGTGGGCCAGGCGTGCTTTTCCCTAGCGCCGGAGCCCCCAACGGCTCCCCAGCGCGCCGGGTTCGGCCTGTGACCGCCGGACGGAAAAAAGGTCCGAACCGGCGATTTTCGGCGTCCTGGGGGCGCGACTGGGCCGGTTTTTCGGCGCCGGCGCCGAAAAAGTGGCCTGGGGGGCCTGTTGGGGGCGCGGCTGGAGATGCCCATATAGATACGGACCGTTTACGGGTTGATCCTGACATCAGTTGGGAAAGTGGGCCCACCACCCCGAAATTCAGGGGGGGGGGGGGGGGGGGGAAGAGGTTTAGCACAAACAAAGGACGCGTTTCCGACTAGTGTTCGCATAGGATTCCCGATCGATTCCTACACATATAGATCGATTGGGTGATCGATCGATCACCAGACATACGGACGACGTACGTAGAGGAGGTGCGGAGGATTAATCCATCAAAGAGCCCCCGTCAAGGACGCAGAGGAGGGAAGGCGGATCGATCCATGGGATCCTGGTTCTCCTCCCCTAACGGCGCCGGCGCCGGCTCCGGCCATCTTCGTTATGTGCGTAGAGCCGCCGTCTCAAAACAGTTTGCAGCTCGCCTTCAACAACTCAAGGACAGCGGACGTCTTGTTGACCCGAACACCCAAGAGTACGTACTGCTATGCCTACCTTGCTACTCCCTGCAATTTATGTATTTTCAGTCAATGCGGCCATTGATCGTGTGGAGCCAACAATTCCTGTTTTATTTTGTTTATTTATTTAATTTGTTTTGTTTGACGACAGAGGAGAGGACGCCTACTGCATTCGTGAACTCGCCGACTGGGCCCTCCGACATTACAACTCCAACCACGCGGTATGCGTCCTACTTACCCACAAGCGTCCTCGCATATAGGCACAGCTTACTTACTTAGTTATTCTTGCCTTGAGATCGATATTGTGTATGCAGGGTCCTGAGTTCCGGCTTCCTGATCGGCCCACCGCAGGCAGCGTTAGTTTCATGTGCCCTGATCTGCCGACCACGGATTTGAAGGCCGCCTGTGTTGGTTTTAGGGAAGACCTCTGGTACCATATCAACTTCTCGGCTCGCCAGACAGACGATGATGAGCACATCTTCTTCGCCGAGCTACGCTACGGCCGGTGCTCTAACAACCTAACCGTCGAGACATGCACCATCCTAGGTACGCGCTAATCTTCCAACGACCTATCTGATCGTCGAAACGTACGTGCAGCCCACTAGATATGATCTATCTAATACTCCATCTCTCCCTCTTTATCTTTGACAGAAGAGCCGTTGGACCGTTTGACAAGCAGCTGCGCATTGTGTCCCAGTGAATCCAAGATTTTGCACCCAAATGCCGTACAACTCGGATGTGGAAAGGAGGGGCAGGAAAAGGAATTTTTCCGCAAGAGGCGTGTATGGAATGGGCACACAAAGGAACTTTTCAGCAAGAGCAATATGCTACAGACCCCCTTCTTGATAGGAGGAAATGGGCCTCGATATAGACTAGATTGACCATCATTTATGTTTTTTTTTCTTCTCATCATTTATCACATGTGTGTTTAATTTACTGCATCATTCAGGAAAATAAATCCTGTAAGAGCAACTCTAGCCGATCCCCTAAAAATAGAGGGGGTACAAAGGTGGAGTATAAGTTTTGGCCGCACCTAGCCGAGCACCTAAATATAAAGGAGTATAATTTTGTTTTTTCTAACTTATGCAATCCGAGCCGGCCATGTAATGCTTGTGGTCTTTGGTTGTAACGCTGTGTTGTTACTGCTAACACGTTTATGCCTAGTGAGTTCTTGCCTTTTGTTAATGACGATGATTCATTCTTGCAAGTGAGATGCAAGGGCCATTTTGTGTTCTTTTGCCCTGCAATTCCTCTCACTGTACCTATTTAGATGATGATTTTGACGTGGTTGGGTTCCACCTTTTTTGTTTCCATTTTTATGTGGTTGGATTCCATGTGGACGTTTTTTTTCGAAAGGGGGGATTCCCCGGCCTCTGCATCAGAAAGATGCATACGGCCATCTTATTAACCAAAAAAGTAGTGCGAACATGGTTCCAAGGTCTCCAAAAGTAATAAAAAGCAAAGAAAGCTCACACAGAGCCAAAAAAGGCTAGAAACATCCACTAGCCAAGAGGAGACGCCACAACCGGCTGGCTATAACTAGGTAGGTAAACTACATGCCTATCCTATTACATGACTGGATTCCATGTGGACGTACCTGATAGTTGCCATGTGGATATGATGTTGGTGACTCCCTCTATTGGTAACTGTAGTGTTTTGTACCGATTGTGCCAAGTTTAATATTTCTGGGCTCAAAATAACTTGGTTATTTCACTGCATGTGTGGTAGTTTCTCCTAAGCTAATCATGGTCCAAGGGATGATCTCTAATTGTTGTGCTGAATGTATCTGCATTGCTTGTCCATCATTTATAGCAACAATCTTTTATTGCCTGTATTGTTAGAACACGTACTTTGTCACTAGATGACCAATAAAGGAGAAGAAATACACACAGGAATGTGCAAGTCATGAATGTTTGATTCTGGATCCATGCACTGATGTAACCTGTAGAGGATCAAACACATCAAGCATTTAGTTTTATTTTGTTGCACGGTCAAAGACTGTCTATGAGAGCTTAAGGTCGGTTTGTTTCAGATGAACTATGAGATGATGGTCTTACTTATTTCTACCCTGTCCTGTTTTAATTCGTAGGATATTTAGGTTGCCAAGATTATTGCTCCACAACTTTTTAGGGGAAAATCATATGCTGCAGTTACTGTGTGAAGCTTAGGTTCTACTCTAGTATTTTCCTGCTGCTGTGTTCATTTCTACTTGAGCGCTGAACATGTTGTTGCATTTAGCTCTATAGGTTTAACATTAGTGGCCGCCATGTGGTGTGCGTGGGGGACAACATCACCAGTGACTCTGTTTGCCTGCGCCAGTGTTGACTCCAACGCCCCTCTGGTGGCCAGTTCTTCTTGGACTATGGCATAGATAAGCTGTTGGTTCCTCTCCTCTGCTCTCTCTCACTCTCTGTGTGCCCAAGTGACCATCGTGGTGGTAAACTTCATTACTGTGCAGCGGTACACCATGAAAATTTTGTGGTTCTAAGATAATTCATTGTTGTTATTGTGGTCATGCGTGGATCGGTTATCTACAAAGACTGCACTTGTCTTGTGTCAGTGGTAAGCGATAAATTAAATTTGGTGTGTTGTTTCATGTAACTAGACTGTAGACATCAGCGCTGCTATCATCCAAAATAACTAGACTGCAAACTCCCTGTTCTTCAAATATTACTCTCCATTCTTTTCTGGAAGACTTTGGGATTGAACTCTAAACTGCACTTCTGCATAGTCATAGTAGTATTTATCGTTTGCCAGTGAAATAAATTTAAGTGACTCAATTATATGTTGACACAGGACAAATAAGTCGTTGCAACCCATGTTCATCTAGCATGAATGCATGATACATGGATACGGTAGCAGGACCGGAGTGGGCATACACAAATCTTTTACTGCTCATGTTGTTAAAGCATGTACCTTGCCATTAGATGGCCGGTGAAGAAGAAATACACACAGGAATGTGCAAGTCATGAATGTTTGATTCCGAGATCCATGCACTGATTTAATCTGTAGAGGAGCAAACACATCAATCATTTAATTTGATTGTTGCAAGGTCAAACACTGTCAACTTGTAGGATTGGTGCACTGCTTGTGATAGGGACAATTTATTCTGTTTATATAAAGTTCTTGGTTTTATATGAAAGAGTAAACTTTAAGTAGATTCTTGCTGTGCCATTTGTTGGTTGTAATTTCATAGCCATTTTTAAACATTTTGTTGCATGAATGATGTTTGACTCCCTCGCCGGTCAAAAGTAACGGAGGTTCATCTGCACCGCTCCAACCTCTAATCCTTTTCCTTGTGAAGAGGTAGATGGCGTGACTATCAGATCTGTTTGTAGTCAAGGCATTCTTCTTATGTTGAGCATCAACATTCATTGCATTTTGTGACCTTTCATGCCCACCGTTTATAGATTTTGCACGAACGCTGTGGTCTTTTGCTGTCGAGGGATCTACATACTGATTTCCTGTAGGAGATCCAAGGAATAGTTATGCTCCAGTTAATATTTGGAGCTGCCTTTCCCTTTCCATTTCGGATTAGTGTTTTGCAAGATGAGATCTTCTACATTAGTTTAGAGTTGGGAAAGTCATTGCTTTTTCCTTCAGTTTCAGAGTCAAGGTAGACCTCCAGCACGTACTATAACTGCTATGATCTGATGCTTTTGTGTTATATTGAGGGCCTTAACCTTCTAGATAGGTTGCTGGAATAGGCTCATGGTTTACTACACTTCCTAATGTCGGTGGAGCTCTGGTCTTATGGACATTTGGCACAATCCCGAGTGCACAGGCGTATCTGAATTATGTAGTTGGTACTTGGTAGTGTTTAATACGAGTGGAAAAATAACTGTTTCACATTGGCTTTTTAGCTGGATTCTTTGAGAATTTAATGAAATGAACATGCTGTTTCATTTTACCATTATTGATATTCTTTCTTCCGAGGTTTGATTCATTCTGATTGCAGGATGAGTGAAGCAGCTTCCTAGTCGGCCTGCCCTGAAGCTCAATTAGAGGATCCTGTCGTTGCTGTCGAGGAGGGCGGTGGCCGCACATCCATTGAATGATCTTTAGATCGGTGAGGAATCCATTTCCTGAGCAGGGCCGGCCCTGGGTAGGGGCAAGAAGTGCGACGCCCTAGGGCCCCACCTGATGAGGGGCTCCAACCTGTGTGGTACGTACGCTATACAGCCCATCGTTTTATTGTTCAGCCAATCGTTTCTTCAAGTAGAGTTTGGATTCCATCGATTATAACTGATTCCATCGATCTCCCTGCGTCTGTCTTCTCGTTCTCCGTTCCGCTCCTCTTCCGAAGCACCTAGCAATGATTATGACTGGTTCCGTTGATCACCCTTAAATTTTTCATCACTACTACTCGTACCTTATGGATTTCTCTTTTTTTTTCTGCACCACGCTACCTATAAGTATGTCCCATCCTATGAGCAGCCGCAGGGGGGGCCAGCCGAACCACATCAGTTATGTTTGCTTTGCAACTAGGATGGACACCGCCTCAAAAAGTTCTAGTAACTTTTCAGTCTGTTTTCCATTTGATCTTTGTACTCAAAATTATGTAATTTTAGCTCACTAGTTGGTCTTCTCTTTCTATACAGGTTTCTCAAACACGAAATTGAGGATGGAGCGAGGTCGAAGATGTTTGGAATTGGCTAGTTCAATTTCTACTTTTCTCCTCCAACGATTCAGCTGTCCCCCCTCCTTTCCTGCAGTATACGTATAACCTAAAAAGCTTTGTTAGTTGTTTGCTAAAATTTACCATGTCCCTGGTGTATTATGAGATCGTATTTGCTAATGAATTCTTGGTACTGTTGTTTAGTTAGATGTTTGAAGTCCGATAAAATTTTATGATATATATCAGTATGAATGAAATTATTGACTATGTCTTTCAAAAAGAAATGTCTTTCTTCATGGGGCCCACTTTTGAAGCTCGCCCCGGGCCTCGGAAAAGTCAGGACCGGCCCTGTTCCTGAGGTTAGCATTTTCCTGCTGATATGTTAGTTTTGACTTGAGCGCTAAACATTTGTGCAGCTTAGCTTCGACTCTAGCATTTTCCTGTTGCTGTGTTAGTTTCGACTTGAGCGCTGAACATGTTGTTGCATCTAGCTCTATATGTTTAACATAAGTAACCGCTGTGTGGTGTGCGTGGTGGACAACATCACCAGCGACTCCGTTTGCCTGCGCCACCGTTCACTCCAACGCCCCGCCGGTGGCCAGTGATGAAGCTATGTACCTAGGGTAGGGGCACGGACCTGTCCAAAGAGCCCTACCCAAAGACATCCCTAGAAGAAGTCACCTTTCAATCGACTTGAAGGTACCCACTTGACGGGTTCAAGACACTCGACCAAGAAGCTATCACTCGACCATGAAGCCAACCACTCGACTGCCAGGAGATCTAAAGTCATTCGCAGGCAAACGGTCGATCATTAAGTAGTCTTTATGGTCATTATAGCACTTTATTAGGGGCGTTACCAGTAACGCCCAGCCTTAATGTACCTTAAACCCTGCATTACTGAGGGCAGGAGAGGGCTGGCGAACTCTATATAAGCCACCCCCTCCTCAGTATCAAGGGTTGGCACCCCTGTCATTCTCACACATATAATCCAGTCCACCGCCTCCGGGCACCGAGACGTAGGGCTTTTACTTCCTCCGAGAAGGGTCTGAACTCGTACATCTTTGTGTGCTTACAGCTTCTACATAGCTAGGATCTAGCCTCTCCATACTTACCCCCCTACATCACTGTCAGACTTAGAACCACGACAGTTGGCGCCCACCGTGGGGCCGGAATCTTAGCGCTTGATTGTAGGAGTTGCGATTTTTCCGATCTTCTCGATCATGGTTTCATGCGGAGTTTTGGTGGAGGGCCGCGAGATCTGTCTCGGCGCGCTCACGTTCATCGCCGACGACTCCGCTTGGCTTCAGGAGGCTCCGCTCGACATCGACGCGCTCCCCGTCCGCGGGGCGACGCACTTTCGCGCGTGTGTTCGCGGCGTTCTCCTGCGGCAGCCGTCGACCCAGTATCAGTCGGCTCCCGTTTCATCTCCCCGCCTCATCTCTCGCCCGCGCAAGCGCTCTGGTCGATCAAGACTTCAGAGGTGGGTGAGGCATGCGGTGGCTCGCCAGTCGGTCACCCCACAAGTTGCGGCAATCGAGCCCGACGAATCTCTCTACGGCCTGTTCGACCTGTCGACTGGCTCCGCAGAGACCGCATCCGAATGCGACAGCAGTGACCCTGCGGCGGAGGTTCTGGCAATTGATGGGACACGCAGCCCTCCCGGTTTTACTCGTACCGACGGAGGCGCAGGTGGAGGTGACCCGTCGCATCCCCACGAAGAGTATCTCCCTGAGCCTCTCACGTCGCTGCAGCGAGAGGAGCTTCGCCGCCAGAACATGGATGCACCCCATACTCCTATCGTTGGAGAAACCCCCGAGGCCCGGGCCTTGGAGGACGCGCGCTTGGCTAACTTGGCCGAGCGCACTCGACTGGAGAATCTCCAGCGAGCACTCGACGAGCAAGCACGTCAGCGGGCTCCTGAGTCCAGTCGACGTCAGCTTTTCCCACCTATGCAGGTATATCGAACTCCCGTTCAGAACTTGGCAGCCGCGGCCCGAATAGCAGAATCAATTCATCCCTCACAGTCAGAAGCTGGCAGAGGCTTGTTGCAAGTCAGAGCGTTGCTCCGGGCAGCGGGAAACCAGAATTCCGCTGTCTCTCAGTCGCGGAATAGGATCCACAGTCGATCCGTTGCAGCGGATACAGTGCAGTCGGCTCACAGCCCAAGATCGCCCCCGAGGCGTGAGGGACGCGGAGACCGACCCGATCAGTACAGAAGAAACGAGCAGTATGATCACCGATTCGATCGTGAGTGCCAACCCCTCCCCCGAGGAGTGGGTCATATGCGCTTCGACAGCAGGATGACAGACGCCCTCATAGTGTTGGGCGGAGGATTCCAGTCGACCCCAGGGAACCAGGCTTTGACGCGAGGTCCATCCTTGTTCAAGGTTTGGTCGACAGGAACAGGGCTCACAGAGAAGGACATGACAGAGATGCTCCTACCAGCAGCAGAGTACATGTTTCAGGGCCAGAGTGTTTCAGTCGAGCCATCAGGGCCGCAGTGATTCCTCCCAACTTCAGGTTGGCGACTGGAGTCAGCAAGTTCACTGGTGAGTCTAAGCCTGACACTTGGCTCGAAGATTACCGAGTGGCTGTCCAGATTGGCGGCGACAATGATGAGGTGGCTATGAAGCATTTGCCTCTCCTGTTAGAGGGCTCAGCCAGAGCGTGGCTGAATCAGCTAGCACCCAGTAGCATCTACACTTGGGAGGACCTCTCCCGAGTGTTTGTCACGACCTTTGAAGGAACATGCAAGCGACCGGCAGGCCTTACAGAATTGCGGTCTTGCGTGCAGAAACCGAGTGAAACTTTGAGGGATTACATCCAGAGGTGGATCACTTTGCATCACACGGTTGAGAATGTACCAGATCACCAGGCAGTTTGCGCCTTTAAAGAAGGCGTCAAGAACAGAGAGTTGAATCTGAAGTTCGGTCGGACCGGAGAAATGTCTCTGAATCGGATGATGGAAATTGCCACCAAATACGCTAATGGTGAAGATGAAGATCGGCTCCGGAGTGGCAAGCAGAAAGCAGTCGCCCAGGAAACCGGAGGCAATTCCAGTCGGAAACAGAAGCAGAAGGCCGAGCCAGCCGCTCCTGGGGAGGCCCTGGCCGTAACCCAGGGAAAATTTAAGGAGAAACCCAAGGGACCCTGGAACCCCAAGAAAGTTAAATATCAAGACGGAAATGATGTTTTGGATATGCCGTATCACATTCACACCAAGAAAGATGAAGAGGGCAAACTCATTTACCCAAAGCATACCACTCGACAGTGTCGGCTCCTGATCCAGCAGTTCCAGGGCAAGCAGTCCAAGGACAAGGAAAAAGAGTCAGACAAGGTTGAGGATAAGGAAGATAGTGACGACGGGTACCCCCAAGTCAATTCCACCTTGATGATTTTTGCTGACGTCGAGAGCAAAAGTCGACTGAAAGTCATTAACTGTGAAGTGAATATGGTTGCCCCGGCAACAACCAGTTACCTGAAGTGGTCTCAGACTGCCATCACGTTCGACCAGTCTGATCACCCCACGCACATTGCCACCCCCGGGAGGCAAGCTCTGGTGGTCGACCCAGTCGTCGAAGGCACTCAACTGACCAAAGTCCTGATGGATGGTGGCAGCGGCCTGAACATACTATATGCAAAAACGTTGAAAGGGATGGGCATTCCGATGTCCAGGCTCAGTGCCAGCAACATGAGTTTCCATGGAGTCATTCATGGAAAGAAAGCCGAATCACTCGGCCAGATTGCTCTCGATGTGGTTTTCGGTGATTCAAAGAATTACCGCAAGGAAAAGTTAACATTTGAGGTTGTGGACTTCCAGAGTGCTTATCATGCTATTCTGGGCAGGCCAGCCTATGCACGCTTCATGGCTCGACCGCGCTATGTGTATCTTAAGTTGAAGATGCCTGGCCCCAGAGGTGTGATCACTGTTACAGGCAATCGGAGGAAAGCAGAGGAGTGTTTTCAGAAAGGCTCAAAGATTGCTGATGCTCAGATGGCAGTGGTCGAGCTACAAGAGTACCAGAAGACCGTTGATCCGAGTGAATTGCTGCGAGCCAAGAAGCCTGCTTCAGAATCAGCTTTTCAGTCGTCCGGTGAAACTAAGCCAGTCCACATTCACCCGACCGACCCCAATGCTACTCCGACTCACATCTCAACGACGCTCGACTCCAAATAGGAAGAAGCGCTCATCCAGTTCCTCCGTGAGAACTGGGACATCTTCGCATGGAAGCCTTCTGACATGCCTGGAGTTCCCAGGGGGCTGGCTGAGCACCGTCTACGAGTCGACCCAAAGTTCAAGCCTGTGAAAGAACATCTTCGACGGTCCGCCGTCCAGAAGAGGAAATCTATTGGCGAGGAGGTGGCTCGGCTCTTAGCAGCGGAGTTCATCCGAGAGATTTACCACTCCGAGTGGCTCGCCAATGTTGTCATGGTCCCCAAGAAGGACAAGTCGCTTCGCATGTGCATCGACTTTAAACATATTAATCGGGCCTGCCCGAAAGATCATTTTCCTCTCCCTCGCATCGACCAAATAGTCGACTCGACCGCGGGGTGTGAGCGATTGTCTTTTCTAGATGCCTATTCCGGGTACCATCAGATCCGTCTGTATGGGCCCGATGAGATCAAAACAGCTTTCATCACTCCATTCGGGTGCTTCTGTTATGTCACCATGCCTTTCGGCCTCAAGAACGCCGGAGCCACGTTCATGAGGATGATTCAGAAGTGTTTGCTCACTCAGATCAGTCGGAACGTGGAAGCATACATGGATGATATTGTGGTCAAGTCACGGAAAGGTTTCGACCCGCTGACTGACCTTGCTGAAACCTTTGCCAACCTCAGGAGGTATGATATCAAGCTCAATCCATCAAAGTACACATTCGGAGTTCCGGGTGGAAAGTTACTCGGTTTTCTCGTTTCCGAACGAGGAATCGACGCCAATCCCGAGAAAGTTGGCACCATACTCCGGATGAAGCGCCCTGTGCGTGTGCACGATGTCCAGAAGCTTACAGGTTGCTTGGCCGCTCTAAGTCGATTCATTTCTCGTCTCGGTGAAAAGGCGTTGCCTCTTTACCGACTGATGAAGAAGTCTGACAAGTTCGAGTGGACTCCAAAGCTGATGCAGCATTTGCAGACCTCAAAGCTCTGCTCTCCACCCAGCCGGTGCTTGCTGCCCCAATCAGTAAAGAGCCTCTGCTGCTTTACATTGCGGCCATGGGACAAGTTGTCAGTACAGTACTTACGGTCGAGCGGGAAGAGGAAGGAAAGGCCTTCAGATTTCAGCGCCCAGTATACTACGTGTCTGAAGTTTTGACCCCTTCAAAACAAAGATATCCTCATTACCAGAAGCTTGTATATGGGATTTACATGACCACGAAGAAGGTTGCACACTACTTCTCTGATCATTCCATTACAGTCGTCAGCGACGCTCCACTGTCAGAGATTCTGCACAATAGAGATGCAACTGGTCAAGTGGCCAAATGGGTGATTGAACTTCTTCCCTTGGATATCAAGTTTGAGGCGAAGAAAGCTATCAAGTCCCAAGCAATTGCAGATTTCGTCGCCGAGTGGATCGAACAGCAACTTCCGACTCAAGTTCACTCGGAGCATTGGACCATGTTCTTCGATGGATCTAAGATGCTGAATGGTTCCGGTGCTGGGGTAGTATTGGTTTCCCCCCGAGGAGATAAGCTCAGATACGTTCTCCAGATTCACTTCGATTCCTCCAATAACGAAGCAGAATATGAAGCACTTTTGTATGGGTTGCGCATGGCCATTTCACTCGGCGTCCGTCGCCTCATAGTCTATGGCGATTCAGATTTGGTGGTTAATCAGGTGATGAAGGAGTGGGACGTCAGAAGTCCAGCTATGACTGGCTACTGCAATGCAGTGAGAAAGTTGGAAAAGAAATTCGAGGGGTTAGAGCTTCATCACATTCCCCGACTGAAAAATCAGGCAGTTGATGATTTGGCAAAGATAGGCTCCAAGAGAGAAGCCATTCCCAGCAATGTGTTTCTGGAGCACATCCGCTCACCGTCAGTCCAGGAGGATCCTTTTACAGAAGAAGCCCCGTAGCCGAAAAGTGCCACAGATCCGACTGAAGTCGAAGTTCCTGCTGTGGTCGACCTAATCATGGAAGTCTTGGCAATCACTCTCGACTGGACGATACCATACATTGCGTATATCTTGAGGAAAGAACTTCCAGAGGATGAAGAAGAGGCTTGACAGATCGTCCGTCGATCTAAAGCATTCACAGTCATAAAAGGACAGTTGTATAGAGAAAGCGCAACTGGAATCGGTCAGAAGTGCATAACGCCAGAAGAAGGTCAGATAATCCTTGATGATATCCACTCGGGGACCTGTGGTCACCATGCGTCCTCTCGGACCATTGTGGCCAAAGCATACCGAGCGGGTTTTTACTGGCCCAGAGCAAATGAAATGGCGAAAGAGATAGTCGACAAGTGTGAAGGCTGCCAGTTCTACTCCAACATGTCGCACAAACCAGCATCAGCCCTGAAGACCATTCCACTCGTCTGGCCCTTCACTGTTTGGGGACTAGACATGGTTGGTCCACTGAGAACAGGCAGGAGCGGATTCACACATGTGCTTGTGGCAGTCGACAAGTTCACCAAATGGATTGAAGCTAAGCCCATCAAGAATCTCGATGCTAGTACTGCTATCAGTTTCGTCAGAGAGTTGATATTCAGATATGGAGTCCCGCATAGCATCATCACTGACAACGGGTCAAACTTCGATTCAGACAAGTTCAGCGCTTTTTGCGCCTCTCAAGGCACACGAGTCGACTACGCGTCGGTCGCACATCCCCAGTCGAATGGACAAGCTGAAAGAGCAAATGGTCTGATTCTCAAAGGACTGAAGCCTCGACTGATGCGTGATCTCAAGCACGCAACAGGCGCTTGGGTCGACGAGCTTCCGTCAGTTTTGTGGGGATTGAGGACCACCCCGAACCGGTCGACTGGAAGAATGCCATTCTTTCTGGTTTACGGAGTCGAAGCAGTCCTGCCGAGTGATCTACTTCACAATGCACCCCGAGTCGAACTTTACACCGAAGACGAAGCAGAGCAAGCCCGGCAAGACGCAGTCGACCTCCTAGAGGAGGAGAGAGAAATGGCTATGATCAGATCGACCATTTATCAGCAAGACTTGCGTCGATTCCATGCAAGAAATGTGAAGAGTCGAGCCTTCCAAGAAGGAGATTTGGTCCTCCGAGTGGATCAACAGAAACCACACAAACTTGCCCCTACTTGGGAAGGTCCCTTCATCGTCACCAGAGTCCTCCACAATGGAGTATATCACCTCTACAATGTTGACCGCCGGATCAACGAGCCACAAGCTTGGAATGTGGAACTACTCCGCCCATTTTACACTTGAATTCTCACTCGGATGAGATGTAATAAGAAAAACTTATGTAGTTTATTTTTATCAAAGACAAGAGTGTTCCAGTAATTGCTGTCACTTCTGTTTGCGTATGAAATCCCCCAGTGGGTGGCTTAGCTGCGAATCCGTTTTGCCTAAGTTTGCAAAAAAAATCCTACCGAGTGGTGAGCCTGACTCACACTCGGAGGCTTAGCTGCAGCTCAGTGCTTGCCTAATTGTTTGAAAATCCTACCGAGTGGTGAGCCTGACTCCCACTCGGGGGCTTAGATGCAGTCCAAGTACTCGCCTAAGTGTTTGAAAATCCTACCGAGTGGTGAGCCTAACTCCCACTCGGAGGCTTAGCTGCAGCCCAGTGCTCGCCTAAGTGTTTAAAAATCCTATCGAGTGGTGAGCAAACCTCCCACTCGGAGGCTTAGCTGCAGTCCAAGTACTCGCCTAAGTATATAAAATCCTACCGAGTGGAGAGCAAACCTCCCACTCGGGGGCTTAGCTGCAGCCCAGTACTCGCCTAAGTGTTTGAAAATCCTACCGAGTGGTGAGCCTGACTCCCACTCGGGAGCTTAGCTGCAGCCCAGTGCTCGCCTAAGTGTTTAAAAATCCTACCGAGTGGTGAGCAAACCTCCCACTCGGAGGCTTAGTTGCAGCAAGTACTCGCCTAAGTATGTAAAATCCTACCGAGTGTAGAGCAAACCTCTCACTCGGAGACAGTGGCCTTACGCGGGCTTGGTAACTGCATGACAGCCAGGTCGAAGTAATTACCTTCGAGCATGACGAACAACTTCTTGGCAAGTCCACCGAGATAAACCTCCAGATCGTTTACCTTCCCCGCCAGCTCACCCGCCTGGTCGTGCAGAACCATCTTGTCGTTCTTCAATCGGCTGACCTCTTGATTAGCTGTCTTGAGAGCAGTCTTCAGTCTGGAATTCTCATGTTCAAGAGTTCTGACCGAAGCCAGTTTCTCTTCTGCAAGCTTCGTTTTGTTCAAGGCCTCTTTCTGTGCTTCTGCAAGATCTTGATCCTTCTTCTTCAGAGCTTCTTCCAGTTTATCTGCGGCAAGTCGAGTGAAATCAACATCAGGAATGGACAAGAAAGAAAAGTCACTCGTCAAGAGTGGAGAACCTCACCAGCCATACCTTTTGCTTCCTCTTGCGCCTTCTTCAAGTTCTCTCGAGCAAGCTTCAAGTCAAGGTTGAGCTGGATCTGCTTATTCTCCAACTCAGTATAGCAAGCTACAAGTTCGCAGGACTTCTGCAAAAAAAATCAGTCGACAGACGTCCAAGATAAGTTACTTCCGAGTAACTAAGTGACAATGATGGCGTTTCTAAGACCACAGCCGAATCAAAAACATTCGACAGTAGTCTCGGGGACTACACCCAGTGGGTGAACTCAGCGTGCCCCCACTGGCTTTTGAAAAAAAAATCGACTGTCCGCAGTCGACCGGATACAGTTCCATTCGACATGGCCTGACCAGACCGAGTGAAGGAGTACAACTACAGCAACACAGTATAAAGACTACAGTCGACTGCCAGCAGTCCACCGTAGTCTCGGGGACTACACCCAGTGGGTGCACTTAGCGTGCCCCCACTCATCCAAAAAGATGGAAGACACACCCAGTGGGTGTACAGATATAAAGATCTTCGGAAAAGAGATTCTTCAAACAGCATATCGTAACAGACCAAGTGTTGAGTCGACTGACCTGGACGTTGCTCTGAAGAGCCGAACTCGCGTCATAAGCTGCTTGGTTGGCTTCCCGAGCCACTTTCACTTGTTCCATCATGATCCCCGCCTGACGTATATCTTCTTTCGCGGCACTCGCTTGGTCCTCAGGGACGGGGTACGTGGCAAAAAGCGAAGGAGGATTTGCGGTCGACGTCGAAGGCCGCACGCTCGTCAGGGGAACAGCGAAAGTCACAGAAGCCCGAGTGGTATCACCACCATCCAGAGCTACGGCCTCAGACGCCGGAGCAGATCGGTGGGTCTTGCCAGCCAACGCCCCCTTGTTCCTTCTCACTCTCAGCGGCACGTCGTCGTCGTCGTCCGGGAGGTTAATAACATGAGGAGGAGCTACAAGGAAAAATTCAATCGACCAGAGTTGCAATAAATATCCAGTCGACTCAAGGCAGAACATTAGTAATCATACCAGGGTTGGAAGTAATAGCATCCTCCATCTCTTGATCGTCGTCTTTGGCGGAGAGCTCGGAAGTAGCAGCGCTGCAAATCCTGAAAGTCAATCAGTTGGTTCAGTGAATCGACCAAAGACCCGTCCTCGGTCGACAAAGGAAAACAAGTTCTATTATTACCCAGAGATGGTGGGGACAGTCATCTTCATCTTGGGCAGAGCCTTGGGCGGCTTGGACGGCGTCGCGCGTGGGTGCTTGGGAGCCTTTTCGGTCGGCGTAGGAGAAGAGGTCCGAGGGCGTTTCGACAACTGCCCAACAGGAGCAGTCGACTTACCACGTTCCCGCGCCGGATCGTGCGTAAGCTTGGATCGCCTCTCTGAGCGGGGGGGGGGGGGGGTCAACTTCCTCCTCCTCCTCTTCGCTGGAGTCGACGTCGTCGTCTCCCTCTCCTTCGCCATCGGATTCCCACTCGGCTTGTCATCTCCGCTCTCACCTCCGCTCGCCTCCCCTTCCTCAGTCGGCTCCTGCGCCCCGTTGGGCGTCGAGTACATCTCGATAGTTGCCTGGAAAACAACAGACAAGACAAAAGTCAATCGACCAATTCAAAGAAGACCAATGAAGAAAGCAAGATGTCAGTCAGGAGCATAAGGTCAGACCTGGTCCACTTCGTATGTGTTGTCGAGTGGAGGAACCCTCCTGGCTCCTCGGGGTTGTCTTTGTTCCCTGTGATGCTCAACAGCCACCCTTCCATCATCTCATCGGTGACCTCCTCCGGGTGGATCCGAGTGGTGTCTTCAAGACCCGAGTACAGCCACATCGGGTGGTCACTGTTGGGGAATGTTGCAGAAAACAAAAAATTTCCTACGGTTTCACCAAGATCCATCTATGAGTTCATCTAGCAACGAGTGATCGGATGCATCTACATACCTTTGTAGATTGCGAGCGGAAGCGTTCAAAGAACGGGGATGAGGTAGTCGTACACGACGTGATCCGAATCACCTATGACCAAGCGCCGAACGGACGGCACCTCCGCGACCAACACACGTACGGACCGGATGACGTCTCCTCCTTCTTGATCCAGCAAGGGGAAAGGAGAGGTTGATGAAGATCCAGCAGCACGATGGCGTGGTGGTGGATGCAAGGCGTCACAGTAGCAGGGCTTCGCCGTGTACTACGAGGGAGAGATGTGTAGCAGGGGAGAGGGAGGCGCCAGAGATGCAGGGTGCGGCTGCCTCCCTCCCCCTCCCTTTATATAGTCCCCTAGGGGGGGCGCCGGCCCTAGGAGATGGGATCTCCTAGGGGGGCGGCGGCCAGGGCTGGAGTGGCCCCCAAGCCAAGGTGAGGCGCCCCCCCACCCCTAGGGTTTCAACCCTAGGCGCATGGGGTGGGCCTAGGGGGGCGCACCAGCCCACTATGGGCTGGTTCCCCTCCCCACTTTTGGCCCATGGGGCCCTCCAGGATGGGTGGCCCCCCCGGTGGACCCCCGGGACCCTTCCGGTGGTCCCGGTACAATACCGGTGACCCCGAAACTTGTCCCGATGGCCGAAATAGCACTTCCTATATATAATTATTTACCTCCAGACTATTCCGAAACTCCTCGTGATGTCCGGGATCTCATCCGGGACTCCGAACAACATTTGGGTTACTGCATATACATATCTTCACAACCCTAGCGTCACCGAACCTTAAGTGTGTAGACCCTACGGGTTCGGGAGACATGTAGACATGACCGAGATCGCTCTCCGGTCAATAACCAACAGAGGGATCTGGATACCCATGTTGGCTCCCACATGCTCCTCGATGATCTCATCGGATGAACCACGATGTCGAGGATTCAAACAACCCCGTATACAATTCCCTTCGTCAATCGGTATGTTACTTGCCCGAGATTCGATCGTCGGTATCCCAATACCTCGTTCAATCTCGTTACCGGCAAGTCACTTTACTCGTACCGCAATGCATGATCCCGTGACCAGACACTTGGTCACTTTGAGCTCATAATGATGATGCATTACCGAGTGGGCCCATTGATACCTCTCCGTCACACGGAGTGACGAATCCCAATCTCGATCCGTGTCAACCCAACAGACACTTTCGGAGATACCCGTAGTATACCTTTATAGTCACCCAGTTATGTTGTGACGTTTGGTAAACCCAAAGCACTCCTACGGTATCCGGGAGTTACACGATCTCATGGTCTAAGGAAAGGATACTTGACATTGGAAAAACTCTAGCAAACGAACTATACGATCTTATGCTATGTTTAGGATTGGGTCTTGTCCATCACATCATTCTCCTAATGATGTGATCTCGTTATCAATGACATCCAATGTCCATAGTCAGGAAACCATGACTATCTGTTGATCAACGAGCTAGTCAACTAGAGGCTTACTAGGGACATGTTGGTGTCTGTTATTCACACATGTATTACGATTTCCGGATAACACAATTATAGCATGAATAAAGACAATTATCATAAACAAGGAAATATAATAATAATGCTTTTATTATTGCCTCTAGGGCATATTTCCAACAGTCTCCCACTTGCACTAGAGTCAATAATCTAGTTACATTGTGATGAATCGAACACCCATGGAATGCTGGTGTTGATCATGTTTTGCTCTAGGGAGAGGTTTAGTCAACGGATCTGCTACATTCAGGTCCGTATGTACTTTACAAATATCTATGTCTCCATCTTGAACATTTTCACGAATGGAGTTGAAGCGACGTTTGATGTGCCTGGTCTTCTTGTGAAACCTGGGCTCCTTGGCAAGTGCGATAGCTCCAGTGTTGTCACAGAAGAGTTTGATTGGCCCCGACGCATTGGGTATGACTGCGAGGTCGGTGATGAACTCTTTCACCCAAATTGCTTCATGTGCTGCCTCCGAGGCTGCCATGTACTCCGCTTCACATGTAGATCCCGCCACGACGCTCTGCTTGCAACTGCACCAGCTTACTGCCCCACCATTCAAAATATACACGTATCCGGTTTGTGACTTAGAGTCATCCAGATCTGTGTCGAAGCTAGCGTCGACGTAACCCTTTACGACGAGCTCTTCGTCACCTCCATAAACGAGAAACATCTCCTTAGTCCTTTTCAGGTACTTCAGGATATTCTTGACCGCTGTCCAGTGTTCCTTGCCGGGATTACTTTGGTACCTTCCTACGAAACTTACGGCAAGGTTTACATCAGGTCTGGTACACAGCATGGCATAAATAATAGAACCTATGGCTGAGGCATAGGGGATGACACTCATCTCTTCTATATCTTCTACCGTGGTCGGACATTGAGCTGAGCTCAATTTCACACCTTGTAGCACAGGCAAGAACCCCTTCTTAGACTGATCCATATTGAACTTCTTCAATATCTTATCAAGGTATGTGCTTTGCGAAAGACCTATGAGGCGTCTTGATCTATCTCTATAGATCTTGATGCCTAATATATAAGCAGCTTCTCCAAGGTCCTTCATTGAAAAACTCTTATTCAAGTAGGCCTTAATGCTGTCCAAGAGTTCTATATCATTTCCCATCAAAAGTATGTCATCTACATATAATATGAGAAATGCTACAGAGCTCCCAGTCACTTTGTTGTAAACGCAGGCTTCTCCATAAGTCTGCGTAAACCCAAACGCTTTGATCATCTCATCAGAGCGAATGTTCCAACTCCGAGATGCTTGCACCAGCCCATAAATCGAGCGTTGGAGCTTGCACACCTTGTCAGCATTCTTAGGATCGACAAAACCTTCCGGCTGCATCATATACAATTCTTCCTTAAGGAAACCATTAAGGAATGCCGTTTTGACGTCCATTTGCCATATCTCATAATCATAGAATGCGGCAATTGCTAACATGATTCGGACGGACTTTAGCTTCGCTACCGGTGAGAAAGTCTCATCGTAGTCAACCCCTTGAACTTGTCGATAACCCTTAGCGACAAGCCGAGCTTTATAGATGGTCACATTACCATCCGCGCCTGTCTTCTTCTTAAAGATCCATTTATTTTCTATGGATCGCCGCTCAACGGGCAAGTCAGTCAAAGTCCATACTTCGTTTTCATACATGGATCCTATCTCGGATTTCATGGCTTCCAGCCATTTGTCGAAATCCGGGCCCGCCATCGCTTCTTCATAGTTCGAAGGTTCACCGTTGTCTAACAACATGATTTCCAAGACAGGGTTGCCGTACCACTGTGGTGCGGAACGTGTCCTTGTGGACCTACGAATTTCAGTAGGAGCTTGATCAGAAGTATCTTGATCATCATCATTAACTTCCTCTCTAGTCGGTGCAGGCACCTCAGGAACATTTTCTTGAGTTGCGCCCTTTTCCGGTTCAAGAGGTAATACTTCATCAAGTTCTACTTTCCTCCCACTTACTTCTTTCGAGAGAAACTCCTTCTCTAGAAAGGACCCATTCTTGGCAACAAAGATCTTGCCTTCGGATCTGAGGTAGAAGCTATACCCAACAGTTTCTTTAGGGTATCCTATGAAGACGCATTTTTCCGACTTGGGTTCAAGCTTTTCAGGTTGAAGTTTCTTGACATAAGCATCGCATCCCCAAACTTTCAAAAACGACAGCTTAGGTTTCTTCCCAAACCATAATTCATACGGTGTCGTCTCAACGGATTTCGACGGAGCCCTATTTAAAGTGAATGCGGCAGTCTCTAAAGCATAGCCCCAAAAAGATAGCGGTAAATCGGTAAGAGACATCATAGATCGCACCATATCTAATAGAGTACGATTTTGACGTTCGGACACACCGTTACGCTGAGGTGTTCCAGGCGGCGTGAGTTGTGAAACTATTCCACATTTTCTTAAGTGTGTACCAAATTCGTGACTCAAGTATTCTCCTCCACGATCTGATCGTAGGAACTTGATTTTCCTGTCACGTTGATTTTCAACCTCATTCTGAAATTCCTTGAACTTTTCAAAGGTCTCAGACTTGTGTTTCATCAAATAGATATACCCATATCTACTCAAGTCATCAGTGAGGGTGAGAACATAACGATAGCCACCGCGAGCCTTAACACTCATTGGACCGCACACATCAGTATGTATGATTTCCAATAAGTTGGTTGCTCGCTCCATTGTTCCTGAGAACGGAGTCTTGGTCATTTTACCCATGAGGCATGGTTCGCACGTGTCAAATGATTCGTAATCAAGAGACTCTAAAAGTCCATCTGCATGGAGCTTCTTCATGCGTTTGACACCTATGTGACCAAGGCGGCAGTGCCACAAGTATGTGGGACTATCATTATCAACCTTACACCTTTTGGTACCCACACTATGAATATGTGTAGCATTACGCTCGAGATTCATTAAGAATAAACCATTCACCATTGGAGCATGACCATAAAACATATCTCTCATATAAATAGAACAACCATTATTCTCGGATTTAAATGAGTAGCCATCTCGTATCAAACGAGATCCTGATACAATGTTCATGCTCAAACTTGGCACTAAATAACAATTATTAAGGTTCAAAACTAATCCCGTAGGTAAATGAAGAGGCAGCGTGCCGACGGCGATCACATTGACCTTGGAACCATTCCCGACGCGCATCGTCACCTCGTCCTTCGCCAGTCTCCGCTTATTCCGCAGCTCCTGCTTTGAGTTACAAATGTGAGCAACTGCACCGGTATCAAATACCCAAGAGCTACTACAAGTAGTGGTGAGGTACACATCAATTACATGTATATCACATATACCTTTTGTTTTGCCGGCCTTCTTGTCCGCTAAGTATTTGGGGCAGTTCCGCTTCCAGTGACCACTTTCCTTGCAATAAAAGCACTCAGTCTCGGGCTTGGGTCCATTCTTTGTCTTCTTCCCAGCAGCTTGCTTGCCAGGCGCGGCAACTCCCTTGCCTTCCTTCTTGAAGTTCTTCTTACCCTTGCCTTTCTTGAACTTAGTGGTTTTATTCACCATCAACACTTGATGTTCCTTCTTGACTTCTACCTCTGCTGATTTCAGCATAGCAAATACTTCAGGAATGGTCTTTTCCATCCCCTGCATATTGAAGTTCATCACAAAGCTCTTGTAGCTTGGTGGAAGCGACTGGAGGATTCTGTCAATGATCGCGTCATCCGGGAGATTAACTCCCAGCTGAGTCAAGCGGTTATGTAACCCAGACATAGTGAGTATGTGCTCACTGACAGAACTATTTTCCTCCATCTTACAGCTGAAGAATTTGTCGGAGACTTCATATCTCTCGACCCGGGCATGAGCTTGGAAAACCATTTTCAGCTCTTCGAACATCTCATATGCTCCATGTCTCTCAAAACGCTTTTGGAGCCCCGGCTCTAAGCTGTAAAGCATGCCGCACTGAACGAGGGAGTAGTCATCGGTACGTGCCTGCCAAGCGTTCATAACGTCTTGTTCTGCAGGGAGAACAGGTGCGTCACCCAGCGGTGCTTGTAGGACATAATCTTTCTTGGCAGCTATGAGGATGATCCTCAGGTTCCGGACCCAGTCCGTGTAATTGCTGCCATCATCTTTCAGCTTGGTTTTCTCTAGGAACGCGTTGAAGTTGAGGACTACGTTGGCCATTTGATCTACAAGACATATTGTAAATATTTTAGACTAAGTTCATGGTAATTAAGTTCATCTAATCAAATTACTCAATGAACTCCCACTTAGATAAACATCCCTCCAGTCATCTAAGTATAACATGATCCGAGTTAACTAGGCCATGTCCGATCATCACGTGAGATGGACTAGTCAACATCGGTGAACATCTTCATGTTGATCGTATCTTCTATACGACTCATGCTCGACCTTTCGGTCTTCTGTGTTCCGAGGCCATGTCTGTACATGCTAGGCTCGTCAAGTCAACCTAAGTGTTTGCATGTGTAAATCTGTCTTACACCCGTTGTATGTGAACGTTAGAATCTATCACACCCGATCATCACGTGGTGCTTCAAAACAACGAACTGTCGCAATAGTGCACAGTTAGGGGGAACACTTTCTTGAAATTATTATGAGGGATCATCTTATTTACTACCGTCGTTCTAAGTAAACAAGATGCAAAACATGACAAACATCACATGCAATCAAATAATAATAGTGACATGATATGGCCAATATCACATAGCTCCTTTGATCTCCATCTTGGGGCTCCATGATCATCTTGTCACCGGCTTGACACCATGATCTCCATCATCGTGTCTCCATGAAGTTGCTCGCCAACTATTACTTCTACTACTATGGCTAACGCGTTTAGCAATAAAGTAAAGTAATTTACATGGCGTTTCTCAATGACACGCAGGTCATATAAAAAATAAAGACAACTCCTATGGCTCCTGCCGGTTGTCATACTCATCGACATGCAAGTCGTGATTCCTATTACAATAGCATGAACATCTCATACATCACATATAGATCATTCATCATTCATCACAACTTTGGCCATATCATATCACAAAGCACTTGCTGCAAAAACAAGTTAGACGTCCTCTAATTGTTGTTGCAAGTTTTACGTGGCTGAATTAGGGTTCTAGCAAGAACGTTTTCTTACCTACGTGAAAGACACAACGTGATTTGTCAACTTCTATTTACCCTTCATAAGGACCCTTTTCATCGAATCCGCTCCAACTAAAGTGGGAGAGACAGACACCCGCCAGCCACCTTATGCAACTAGTGCATGTTAGTCGGTGGAACCGGTCTCACGTAAGCGTACGTGTAAGGTTGGTCCGGGCCGCTTCATCCCACAATACCGCTGAAGCAAGATAAGACTAGTAGCGGCAAGAAAGTTGACAACATCTACGCCCACAACAAATTGTGTTCTACTCGTGCATAAAGAACTACGCATAGACCTAGCTCATGATGCCACTGTTGGGGAACGTTGCAGAAAACAAAAATTTTCCTACGGTTTCACCAAGATCCATCTATGAGTTCATCTAGCAACGAGTGATCGGATGCATCTACATACCTTTGTAGATTGCGAGCGGAAGCGTTCAAAGAACGGGGATGAGGTAGTCGTACACGACGTGATCCGAATCACCTATGACCAAGCGCCGAACGGACGGCACGTCCGCATTCAACACACGTACGGAGCAGATGACGTCTCCTCCTTCTTAATCCAGCAAGGGGAAAGGAGAGGTTGATGAGGATCCAGCAGCACGACGGCGTGGTGGTGGATGCAGGGCGTCACAGTAGCAGGGCTTCGCCGTGTACTACAAGGGAGAGAGGTGTAGCAGGGGAGAGGGAGGCGCCAGAGATGCAGGGTGCGGCTGCCTCCCTGCCCCCTCCCTTTATATAGTCCCCTAGGGGGGGCGCCGGCCCTAGGAGATGGGATCTCCTAGGGGGGCGGCGGCCAGGGCTGGAGTGGCCCCCAAGCCAAGGTGAGGCGCCCCCCCACTCCTAGGGTTTCAACCCTAGGCGCATGGGGTGGGCCTAGGGGGGCGCACCAGCCCACTATGGGCTGGTTCCCCTCCCCACTTTTGGCCCATGGGGCCCTCCGGGATGGGTGGCCCCACCCGGTGGACCCCCGGGACCCTTCCGGTGGTCCCGGTACAATACCGGTGACCCCGAAACTTGTCCCGATGGCCGAAACAGCACTTCCTATATATAATTCTTTACCTCCGGACTATTCCGAAACTCCTCGTGACGTCTGGGATCTCATCCGGGACTCCGAACAACATTCGGGTTACTGCATATACGTATCTTCACAGCCCTAGCGTCACCGAACCTTAAGTGTGTAGACCCTACGGGTTCGGGAGACATGTAGACATGACCGAGATCGCTCTCCGGTCAATAACCAACAGCGGGATCTGGATACCCATGTTGGCTCCCACATGCTCCTCGATGATCTCATCGGATGAACCACGATGTCGAGGATTCAAACAACCCCGTATACAATTCCCTTCGTCAATCGGTATGTTACTTGCCCGAGATTCGATCGTCGGTATCCCAATACCTCGTTCAATCTCGTTACCGGCAAGTCACTTTACTCGTACCGCAATGCATGATCCCGTGACCAGACACTTGGTCACTTTGAGCTCATAATGATGATGCATTACTGAGTGGGCCTAGTGATACCTCTCCGTCACACGGAGTGACGAATCCCAGTCTCGATCCGTGTCAACCCAACAGACACTTTCGGAGATACCCGTAGTATACCTTTATAGTCACCCAGTTACGTTGTGACGTTTGGTAGACCCAAAGCACTCCTACGGTATCCGGGAGTTACACGATCTCATAGTCTAAGGAAAGGATACTTGACATTGGAAAAACTCTAGCAAACGAACTATACGATCTTATGCTATGTTTAGGATTGGGTCTTGTCCATCACATCATTCTCCTAATGATGTGATCTCGTTATCAATGACATCCAATGTCCATAGTCAGGAAACCATGACTATCTGTTGATCAACGAGCTAGTCAACTAGAGGCTTACTAGGGACATGTTGGTGTCTGTTATTCACACATGTATTACGATTTCCGGATAACACAATTATAGCATGAATAAAGACAATTATCATAAACAAGGAAATATAATAATAATGCTTTTATTATTGCCTCTAGGGCATATTTCCAACAGTCTCCCACTTGCACTAGAGTCAATAATCTAGTTACATTGTGATGAATCGAACACCCATGGAATGCTGGTGTTGATCATGTTTTGCTCTAGGGAGAGGTTTAGTCAACGGATCTGCTACATTCAGGTCCGTATGTACTTTACAAATATCTATGTCTCCATCTTGAACATTTTCACGAATGGAGTTGAAGCGACGTTTGATGTGCCTGGTCTTCTTGTGAAACCTGGGCTCCTTGGCAAGTGCGATAGCTCCAGTGTTGTCACAGAAGAGTTTGATTGGCCCCGACGCATTGGGTATGACTGCGAGGTCGGTGATGAACTCTTTCACCCAAATTGCTTCATGTGCTGCCTCCGAGGCTGCCATGTACTCCGCTTCACATGTAGATCCCGCCACGACGCTCTGCTTGCAACTGCACCAGCTTACTGCCCCACCATTCAAAATATACACGTATCCGGTTTGTGACTTAGAGTCATCCAGATCTGTGTCGAAGCTAGCGTCGACGTAACCCTTTACGACGAGCTCTTCGTCACCTCCATAAACGAGAAACATCTCCTTAGTCCTTTTCAGGTACTTCAGGATATTCTTGACCGCTGTCCAGTGTTCCTTGCCGGGATTACTTTGGTACCTTCCTACCAAACTTACACTACAGGAATCAGCTACTTTGCCGTCTGCCACGGCGGACGGCAAAGGCCTTTGCCGTCAGCCGCGGACGGCAAAAGGCTCCGGCAAAGTAGGCTTCGGTAAACAGCTACTTTGCCGTCTGCTACTGATGGCAAAGTCTTTGCCGTCCGCCGCAGACGGCAAAGAGAGCGCGGCAGACGGCAAAGAAGGCGGACGGCAATAATTGCGCTGTCAGTCCGTTAAGTGGCTAACGGCAGGCCTTTGCCGTCCGCCGCTGATGGCAAACTTTCTAGTGTCTTTGTCGTCCGCCGTATGATGTCATCTACATGTCACTACATGGCAGGTTCTTTGCCATCTGCCACGGATGGCAAATTCTTTGCCGTCTGCCACTGTAGGCAAACTGACCAAATGGGTCAGCTCCCAGGAAGCACAGCTGGATGCCACGTGCCTTCTTTGCCGTCCGCGGCCGACGGCAAAGAGCCCGTTGCCGTCGGTGGCAGACGGCAAAGAGCCTGCATATTGGCTCTTTTATCTTTTTTTATTAAATCCAACAATTTTCATCACAAATATAGATGACATATATAGATATATTTCAAAAGGCCATTACAGAGCAAACATATAAGATATCCAACACATAACTTCATCATCCAACCATATATATTACATGCATAGTTCCATCATACATAACAAGTTCAACATAGAGGCATCCAACCATATATATTACAATAGTTTCATCCAACGATACATGCATAGTTCAACGATACAAAAGAAACAGAGAAAGGGATAAGGAGCACTCCATCTATGCAAGCTTTCGTCAAGTGAATGAACACTGCAAAATGAAAAATAAGAAAGTTAGAACAAGAAGAGTAGAACAAGTAGAAGAGTAGAACAAGAAGAAGACTAGAACAAGAAGAGTAGAACAAGAAGAAGACTAGAACAATAAGAGTATGTCATTTATGAGCTAACTTACGTGAAATGGATCATATATGAGCTAACTAAGTTGAAATGGGTCGTTTATGAGCTAGCTAAGGTGAAATGGATCATTTATGAGCTAACTTAGTTGAAATGGGTCGTTTATGAGCTAACTAAGGTCAAATGGATCGTTTTTCAGGTAACTAAGGTGAAATGGATCTTTTTTAGCTAACTTAGATGAAATGGATCATTTATGAGCTAACTTAGTTGAAATGGATCGTTTTTGAGCTAACTTAGGTGAAATGGATCATTTATGAGCTAATTTAGTTGAAATGGATCTTTTTGAGCTAACTTAGGTGAAATGGATCATTTAAGAGCTAATTTAGGTGAAATGGATCATTTTTTAGGTAACCTAGGTGAAATGGATCGTTTATGAGCTAAATTAGTTTAAATGGATCGTTTATGAGATAACCTAGGTAAGATTGGTCATTTTGGAGTTAACCTAGGTGAAATGGGTCATTTTAAAGCTAACGTAGGTAAAATGGATCATTTAGGAGCTAATCTAGGTAAAATGGGTCATTTTTGAGCTAACTTGGATGAACTGGATCATTTATAAGCTAACCTAGGTAAAATGGGTCATTTTAGAGCTAACTTAGGTAAAATGGATCGTCTATAAGCTAACTAAGCTAATTATGCAATTTTTGACATAAGTAAGCTAAGTACAGATTGTTTTAGAGCTAACTTAGGTAAGATGGATGGTTTTGGAGGTCAGTAAGCTTATTAAGTCATTTTGGAGGTGAAGAAGCTAAGTCTAGGTCATTATGGTAAGCATTGGAGGAAATAAAGCTAAGTCTAGGTCTTTATGCATGTGTTAAGCAAAACACTAGATAAACTTACCAAGATGTAGGAGGTGTAGGAGCGGGGTGGCTCGTGTCGGTAGCTGGAGAAGGATCGTGCGATGCTTGTCTGGAGTTACGCTGCACCAAAGATCATTTCCAATGTCTTGTTAGCATGATGACACTCAAATGTTAAGACTAGCAAGTAATGTCCATTCAATAAAACTCACCGTGGTCCCAGGAGCAATCACTGGCATCGGCGGAGCGGTCTGACCTGTCTTCTCGCACACAGACTGCACATTTGGTTTTGACGACTCAGTCATACTAGTTAGTAATGAGACAAACACTACATGAATGTTTTGGCTAATCTGCAGAAGAAACTTACCACAAGGAGCTCGTACATGGCCCTTGCCTGCATGTCATTCCGTGCCCTCTCCTCCTCCATCATCTTTGTCGTCCTCTCCTCCAACTCCCGCTGCCTCTCCGTCGCCTCCGCCAGAAGTTTCTCCGTTCTATCTCTCTCTCACTCTGTATAGCAGCCTGCAACACCACTCACATGACCATTTGTAATCATTGATGGAAGCGCACACAATGTAATGGAGAAAGATAACTGAGTACGTATCACTAACCTTGATGGCGAGTTGCACTGGCCGTTCACGAGGCCTTATCTCAGGAGCGGAGCTCGACTGGCGCGCCTTGATCTCCGGGAGAGTGCTAGGACAACGGATAAGTCCATTTCCAATGGCTATGGAGCCATGGGACCTCCCGCCACCAGATATCATCAACAGCTCTGGATCAATGGGACCCTGGCTCGGGTTAAAGTCCTCCCCTTTCCTCGCCTTCCCCTCATCTCTATATCTCACGAGCTTGTTGTGGGAGGAGATGTTGGTGAAGTTGTTTGCATCATCGAGGTCAGACTGAGAGAAAGCCTTGACTTTCTTGAAAGAGGCAGTGTGGGCCATGGCATACAGGTCGTACACCTCTGGCACCTTATCCGCCTTATTGTAGCGTGCCTGAAAGAGAGAAACAATGAAAATTAGTAATTAAAGGGCTCAAGCTAGCATGATGAATGAATTGCATGAATCATGAAGCAAACCACATACCCAGTTGCGCCCGAACTGATATAAGTTGGAGCTGCCTTGATGGTGTGGCACACCTTCCATTTGGGCACGTTTGTCCGTGGCCTCGTTGTGGAGGGCTAGCCATCGTTGTGAGCACCACTCATCGACCAACACCTCCCAACAATCCATCCGATCCGCACACCATCTCGGAGGCGCCTAAGTTAGCAAATAGAAACTTGAGCGCTACGGCTAAGAATTACTAAATGAAGGAACTTAAGTAGAGAAGGCCTTAAGAATTACCTTCATATACTACTCCTTACTCAGGAACTTATCGCGGCACGCCGGCTTGGTCTTCTTGATACCACGCAAGGCGTAGTAGTCTCGAACAGCCTGCACCCGAGCCTCGTGCCGTAAGTTCTGGAGTAGGCGCTTGCAGACATTCTTGATAACATGTGCCGCGTCCTCCTCGTATCCCTCCTCACACCTGTAGAATGTCTGCAATCAAATGAGACAATATTGATTAGTACAATTAATAACTAGCTAGTTGAAGATTTTTAAATGTGTAAAGGAGAAATTACCCAGAACTTTCTGATCACCATGTCTGCCCTCGTGTTGCACACGACACCGTCGATAATCTCATCCGGCGGGGCCGGGGCAGCCACGTAGTGCTCCCAGCTCAATCCAAGCTCTGGAAGCCGACCCTCACCAGGCAACGTGACAAACCCCGGGAAGTTTTGCCGGCAAAGAACTCCAAGGACGGAGTTGGGCCGGCGGACACTATGATGGTGGTCCCAACCCCTGCAGCATGACAAGGCCAACGCATTAGTTATTTGAAAAAACGTGAATGCACAAGGTACAAAAATATTAAATGCACTTACGTACCTCTCCCCATCAGGGAAAATCAACCACCTCTGCTCGCGGGTCACCGGCACGGACGGGAGCAGTGTAGCACCACGCTGGTAGACGGTGCCCCCCTCCTCCTCAAGATCAGTCGGCTCCCCGCCATCATCAGCATGGCCACTCGGCTGCTCGGGCTGATCCGGCCAGGTACCCCATCCGGACGTGTGCTCCTCCGGGGTCACGTGGGCCGAACTCTCGTGGGCCGAAGGCCAGTCGACCCGAGGCTCGTGGGCCCAAGACCCGTGGACCGGAGGCTCATGGACCAGAGTCCGTGTAGCCTCCTCCTCGGATGAGTCCACCCTAGCAGTCACGTGCTCGGGTGAAACGGCTGGGGGTGGCGGCGAGGAAGGCGCCTTAGCAGTCACCCTACCTCCTCTCCCACGACCACGTGCCCCACCTCCTCTCTTCCTACCTCGTCCCCTGCTGGGCACCGCGGTCGACGAAGAAGGGCCCGGCGGTGTGGCTATACTGTCCAGCAACGCTCGGCGGAGAGGTGCGTCTGGAATGGAAGACCTCAGACCACGCTCCCGACCAGCGCCCACCATCTTTCAACACCTGCCATGACAAACAGTAAACGAAATTAGTACAACATAAAAAAAGACCGACATGAATAATAATATGTGTATCACTTAAGTGTATCATCATCAAGTACAACATAAAAATGTAATACCTGACACTACTAATAATCTCGATCAGTATCATCAATAAATGCATAATCATCATCATCACTATAATCAATGACGGGCTCATAGGGTTCATTGGCATCAACATGTGCAAGGCCACCTTGACGTAATCGGTCAAGCATTGACAGGTCATCCGCAGCAGTAACCTCTTCTTGTTCCGGCTCTTCTTGTTCCTCCTCTGGGGTGATGTCGGATTCATTGTCGCTGTCTACTTCAATGTTTTGGGGTGAAGTATAGCGGTTCTTGAAACGCCTTTTGGAAAGACGTGTCTCTTGGAAGAATTCTCCTTCATATGTGTCTGGGTTAATGTGAGGTTCATAATCCTCTTCCTTTGGGGGAGAAAGTCTAGCACGTGGCGGCACTTCATAAATGACATCCCAACCTTTCAGATTAGGATTAGTTTGGCAGGCCCACGGTAGATAGAATACTTGGGTCGCCTGTTGAGCCATAATATAGACATCAGGAACATCTAAATGAGTGTTTTCGTTGATTTCAACTAGCCCTACATGTTCATGAGTCCTTCTAGTCTCCTTCGGCTGAAACCAATAACATTTGAAGACTACGACATTCGGTGGATTTTCACCATAGAACAGAAGTTCATAAATTGCTTCAACTCTCCCATAATACTCGGTACCTCCTTCGCCGATAGCAGATACACAACAATTTGTTGACTTTCGGTCGGCCATAGATAGCTCTTTGCCATAGGTACGAAAGCGATACCCATTGATGTCGTACTTGTCAAATGAACGGACCTTATAGTCAAAACCATTAGCGACTTGTCTCAATTCGGCGTCCATAGAATCTGAATTAGCCTACAAGTTTAATATGAAAGGATTGTTGCATTATGCACAAATTAGCGAATGATATGAAATTGTCTAATAGAAATTACCGTTTGTTTGAACCAAGAGATGAAACCGGGATAGCCACCTCCTTGCTTTGCGAGAAGCTCATACTCTTCGACGGAATCCTTTTGGATCTCCGCTCCATACGAGAATATGGTGACGTATCGACTGTATGACATATCCAGGAATAAGAGTAGTTCAAAGGAAATAGAAGTTGCGAAACAATGTACCGAGAACTTACTCGATGTACGGCCGCACTTCTATCAGGTTGTTGAAGATATACAACGAAATGGTCCGCCATTCTTCGTTATCCAAAGATACTGGATGTGAAACACTAGCTGGTGCGAGATTCCCTTTGAATAGGCTGAGGTTGGATCCACCCTTTTTAGGCTCGTCAGCATTGTACCGAGGCTTCGGATTATGCAAATGACGATTTTTGGCTTCGTAGTGCGCTGTTACGAAGTTTGCCGCCTCCTCTGTGATGAATGCCTCAGCCATCGATGCTTCAATTCTATGTTTATTTTTACATTTTTCTCGAAGCGTCTTCTGCATCCTCTCAGTTGGGTAGCACCAACGATTTTGCATGGGCCCCCCCAATCTTGCCTCGGTCGGGAGATGCAAAATCAAATGCTGCATTGGATTAAAGAAGCCCGGTGGAAAGATCTTCTCTAACTTGCAGATCAACTCCGGCGCCAACTCTTCCATTTCTTCTAGCACGCCAGGCGATAGTTCTTTCGCACAAAGAACACGGAAGAAATAGCTGAGTTCTGCCAGTACTAGCCATTCATCCTCAGGGATGAAGCCATGCAACATCACCGGCATTACCCGCTCAATCCATATGTGCCAATCATGACTCTTGAGACCAAATATCTTCAGTTTATCAAGATTCGCTCCCCTCTTTAGATTCGCTGCATACCCATCGGGGAACATCAACTGCTGTTGCACCCACAAGAGAATTTCCCTCATAGCTGGCCTTCCAAGATTGAACCATGCCTTTGGCTTCGTCCAGTTCTGCTTTCCTTTCGGTTCTTTCATGTTTTGTAACGGCCTATCACATAGCGCCTCCAGATCGACTCTAGCCTTAGTATTATCCTTTGACTTCCCATCTATGCCGAACAATGTACCAAAAAGTGCCTCGGCGATATTCTTCTCAGTGTGCATCACGTCGATGTTGTGTGGGCAAAGGAGGTCTTTGAAGTAAGGCAGATCCCATAAGCATGTTTTGTGAGTCCACGCATGCTTAGTATTATACCCCTTGAAGTACCCTGGATGTTGTGGATCTGGCTCGAGAGCGTTTAACTGATCCAGGGTCTGTTGGCCTGTCAATGCAGGTGGTGCAGAGTTTTTGACAACTCTACCCCTGATGAAGTTCTTCTTGTCTTTCCTGAACTTATGGCGAGGATCAAGGAACTGTCTATGCATGTCGAAGCAAGAAAACTTGCGACCGGCCTGAAGCCAACGAAACTCAAGAGCTCCCTTGCATGTGGGGCACGGGAACCTTCCATGCACACACCAGCCAACGAATAGCGCATACGCCGGCAAGTCATGCGTCGAGTACATGTACCAGACACGCATTATGAAGTTCCGTTTGCTAAAGGCGTCGTATTTCTTGAACCCATTATCCCAGGCTTCTTGCAATTCGTCCTTAAGCGGCTGCATGTACACATTCATATTTTTGCCCGGATAGTTGGGTCCTGGAATTATCAACGTCAGGAAAATGTTCTTTCTTTGCATAATCTGTCTGGGGGGAGATTGAGTGGAAAGACAAATACGGGCCAACAACTGTATTGGGCTGCCGTCATTCCAAACACACTGAACCCATCCGTGTTGATGCCGACTCGAGGATGCCTCAGATCTGCCGCTTTGTCAGCATGTAATTCATCAAACTTTTTCCACGCAACACCATCCGATGTGTGTACCATCATCAGATTCCCATCTGCATCTAGTTCGGTTCTTTTGCCTGTTTTGTGCCATGTCATCTGTCTGGCCGTCTCTTCAACCATGAAAAGACGTTGAAGTCTTGGTACGATTGGCATATACCGAAGAACACTAACGGGGATTTTGGTCTGTGTCTTCTCACCCATACCGTTGTCTACCACAATATACCTAGAAGACTTGCAAATGGGACAATAGTTCAAGTCCGCATAGTCAAGCCTAAATAAGGCACATCCTTTCTCACAGGCATGTATCTTCTCATAGGGCATCTTCAGTGCACGGAGGATTTTGTCCGACTGGTACAGGTTTGCAGGCATTACATGGCCTTTGGGTAGAAAGCGTCCAAATACTGTCATAATTGCGTCATAGCATTCTCTGCCCAAGTTGAACTGAGCCTTCAGAGCCATTACTTGTGAGATGGCATCCAACTGACAAAGCTCAGTGTGCTCGTGGAGCGGACGTTTCGAAGACTCCAACATTTCATTGAAGGCCTTTGCAGATTCCTCCATCTCCTCGTCCGAATCCCGAGCATCATCATAGCCTTGCACCATGTTTTCCATCCCGGTACCATGCTCGTCGGTGCGACGACGATCCACCTCAGCTCGGTCACGTTGGGCAGACTCACCATGAAATGTCCACACCGTATAATCGGGCGTAAAACCACTCTTCTGCAGGTGTTTGCCCATTTCAGCCTCTGTCTTCTTTTCCCAATTGCCGCACCGGAAACAGGGGCACCAGGTTTTCTTTTGGCCATTTGCAAATGCGGCTTGCACAAACCCCTTAGTTTTTGTGAACCATTCAGCGCTCCATTTATTCTGACCAGTGTGACCGGTATACATCCAAGCACGGTCACTCATCTTGACTTTCAGAGCTACTGGACACACAACAATTATATATGTAATTCACCATGTATATATTCATCAGTTGATCTACTTTGTCAATTTTATTACGTCCATGCAACCTACACTCTAATAGGTAATGATAGGTCCTAATCCCACCCGTGTATGTGTAGATTGGGTTTATTTTCCCATGCTATGCTCCGGATCCGACGCAAAATTTCGGCAGCACCTCCCCGCTGTTCTCCTGATACACGTCTCTGCAATAAACAGAGAGGATGTGTACCCGGAGAACAACAGGGGAGGCACTGACGAAATATATGCGTCGGATCCGGAGCAAAGCATATGGAAAAACGAACCCAATCTACACATACTCGGGCTGTCCATGGATAGCGTTGGACAATTCGAAAGAATCAAGGTTATAAATATGCAAATGCATGCATATTTATAACTATGACGCTTTCGAACGGGAGACACATATTGGTTACGCATACTGATGATTCAAGACACATATATAGCTAGCTATCAAGTTTCATCGGAATAGATCAAATAATTAATGGGGAGGAGGACTTGTCATTTGTGCTCACCCACGAACGAAGGGGCAGAGCTCGTCAAACGCACGGCGAGGTCGTCGAACACCAAACCTCGCAGCGATGAAACAACTGCACATTTAAAACTACACGATCAACACAATTATATATGATGTTTTTCATAACAAAATCGAAAAATATATGACCTAACTAATAATTCACAAATATATGACCCCGTCGGCCTCTGGAAGGCCAAAGAACACCTTTTCGGGAGGTGTCGGTGGTCGGGGTGTCCTGTCGGTGTCGGGGTGCCGTGTCGGGGTCGGGGTGCTGTTTCGGGGTCGGGGGGTCGGGGTGTCGTGTCGATGTCGGGGTAGTGCCGTGTCGGTGTCGGGGTGTTGTTTCGGGGTCGGGGTG